>NC_091838.1:58640730-58966480 GCF_037783145.1 Equus przewalskii
TTAAATCTCCAAAAGCATAAGTAAAATTGTGAGAAATGTAAAACCCAGAAAGAGTAAATCTCATGCCTAAGCTTACCCAACAATTTAGTGGTAGAGCTATCAGATGCTGTATATCATAATGCTTTTTATTCTTAAAAAATTTTAAATGGTCTTTCTTAATGTAACATTTATAAATAAAAGTTGAGCAAACTTTATCTCTTTATATCAGTTAGAAGGATATGTATACTGGATTTGAAGTGAAAGGATGGTAATAGAACTATAAACTATGGTAGTAATAACGTGAAGCATAAGGGTGTCAACTTTTTAATCATCTAAAAATTAATCATGCTATTTATCAAGAGATAGAAAAAAGTATTATGGTATTTTTGAAGTAACAAAGTTACAGAGATGGAGATAGTTACCAGATATGAGGGAGTAGAGAGGAGGCGAGGTGACTGGGGCTATAAAAGGGTCATATAATGGATCCTTTCAATGGAACTGTCATGCATCTTGACTGTAATGGTGGTAACAGGAGTTTATACATGTGATAATATGACATAGAACTAAATATACACAAACACATACACTCATGCATACACATACACGAGTGCAAGTAAAACTGGTGAAATGTGAGTAAGTTTGATGGATTCTATCAAAATGAATTTTCTGGTTGTGATACTGAACAAAAAGTAAAAAGGAAAATATTAAAAAATCTTCCAAAAGAGGACTAAAAAAAATAAACCCATAAATTTTAAAAACCTGGTACAGTAAAGCCATTATGCTAGCAAAATATATACAAAAAGATTTAAGATTCTCTTCCAATTGAAGATGACTAACATTCAAGGCTTAACAAAGGAACAGAATTGGTCTCAAAATAATATGGTTTTTTGAGTAAAAGGATTATTTCAGGTGAGAGAGATACTGTGAAGAACAAAACATGAGTTGATTTGCACAGCATGTTTAAAGAAATTAAGTAGATTGTTTTGATGTTAGTCAAATGATCTTACTAACAATTAAAATCTGAAAAGTAAAAAGGGATCCAAATATGTTTTTGCATGTGAACTTAAGAAATTTGGAATTAATCCCGAAGGCAACAGCGAGCCAAGGATTTTAGTTAATATGTGCAAGATGTAAATTAATCTAACATTAATAACAAGACGGGGGTAGAGAGTTAACTCAGAAAGACTACTTAGAAAATGCCTTCAATACACAATAAAGGCTAGAGGTGAAGAGAGGCTGCTGTAATGTCACTGGGAAAGCAAAGAAAGGAAGTGATAAGAAAGAAATGGCAAGGAATGCCTCAACTTCTTGATGACAACTACTTGGAGTGGACAATAACAGAAACCAGAGATGACTATTTGAGGTTGAATTTGAGAACTGTAGCATTTTTGACAGGGGAGAGACCAGTAAGAATGCATGTCTCCAGCACAAGATGATGTCTTTGGTTTCTGAGATGCCTAATTGGAGTTTCTAGACTGAAATTTATAAGTAAAATCTGGAACAAAAATAAAGGGGGGAGTGTGACATTAAGAAAGACATTCCTTCACTCACCAAAAATAACTGAATGAGTTAAAAGCTTTTTATTCCTATGGGTACAGACTGGGCAGGGGAAGGCCATCCTGACAATGACAGGGCTGAAAGAATAAACTACATTCAACACAGGGGCAGGACACCATTTGTAGTCACACAAGCTGTGCACTGTACAACACTCAAGGATGTCATTTACATACACTAGGATGTGACTGGAGTCTCCCAGAGCTGTATCAGCTGCACAGCTCTACTCACCAGCTCTGGGGAGTAGGAGATATACTCTATTTTTTCCCCATATGCCATACAGATACCATTAAGACAAATCAGAGATCAAACAGAAAGATTAAGTATTCTCTTATAGTACCAATTCTTGTGAACATCCATTGCCTAGTATATAGCTTCCACTGTGTAAATAACTTAAATTTAGTAAATTAAACATAAAATATGTTCTTTGTCCTAAAATACTCTTACCTTAAAAAATTATAAGTTAATCACACGAAAGTTCAGCCTACTTTCATTAAAATACATGAACAGAAAATTTAAATTGTATCATGACTTTTTTTAGCCTTATCTTAGTCATTTTGCTTTTGTATAAACTTGAGGGACTTAGCTTCATTTGTGGTTGATTTTTGGATGCCCATGAAGGCTTTTGACGAACATAGAAATCTTCATTATAAAGTCCATCCATATTTTACTTTATCTTATTTCTCTCCAAGGAAAACTAGTGTGAAAATATCAGGAGTTAGCTAAAAGCACTGCATCATCTTCTTATTCTATTTGAAGAGTAAGGGCTGGACAGAATCCTAAGTACCCCATCTACATGTAAATGCCTCAGAGAGAAGTGCTTACAAAATACCTTCAAAACAGGACCACTGTGTGCAGGAAACCAAGCGGTGCTCCTGAAGCAAAGGACACAAGGAAGTTTGGAGTACCAGCTAATTTGTACTACGAACCTCTGAAACATCCAGGATTATGGAAACAAAGCCTCTGAGAACATCTTCTGTTTCACAGGCAGTACACATTTTAGCTTAATGGAAATGCTGCCTTCGGCAAGGATTATTACAACGTTTTTAGCAAACTTGATGCAGGAAAAAAAGTATATTTGAATCTAATTTTTTTCATTCATCTTTTTCTTAAATATTTATTATCCTTAATTATCCTAAACTATCCTTTAAAATTGAATATTAAAATTAAACAGATGATTGAGATGGTAAAATAATTTGGAATTTCCCAGAATAAATATCATTATTCAATAAATACTAGATAAAAAAGTAGTTTGACCAATATATTCTTAATAAGTTATAAGATTAACAAATTAAAAATTGTTGTATTAATATAAAACCTATATTTACATTTCTACCACAAGTAATCTTATTTTCCAAATGAACTTGCTGGCAATAGTAAGATAATGACTAGAACAATTTTCCCTAGTATCAAACTCTGATTTTTCTTCCATTCAGCTTAGTTTCACTTTTTTCTTCTTAAGTAGAGAGAACAACATATATATATATATGCATATATTTATACATATATATATACAGGCTGCTAAAATTTAAATTCATACAAACACTGCATTTGAAGTAACATAGTAAGTTTAAAGGATTTGATATATCGACTAGAGAAAAACAAAGATTCTTTGAATGTTACAACTGGAACTTCAACCTTTTGTACAAAGTTAGATGAAAGCAATTCTTATAGATATGATATGGCTAAGGAGCAGCACACCAGAAGGACATACTCCTAATCTTTGACTATTGAAGTAAAAATTTAGAAGTGCTTTACCATTTAATGTAATTTTTGGAATTCTTTGAGGAGTCACTGAAACCACTACTCCTAATCTTTGACTATTGAAGTAAAAATTTAGAAGTGCTTTCCCATTCAATGTAATTTTTGGAATTCTTTGAGGAGTCACTGAAACCACTGCTTCAGTTCTCTGTTATAATATTCTCATTTCTTGGTGGCTTGCAACAAGACACACTTGTTTAAGTGCACTGCTGCAATGAAATCTGTAGTAGTTATCTTCCAAACCATATAGATAAAATCTTAAAGTATTTTAAATTTATAAAATGCCTTGGTATTTTTCTTCTTCTTCTTCTTCTTTTTTTTTTTTTTGAGAAAGATTAGCCCTGAGCTAACATCTGCCATCAATCCTCCTCTTTTTGTTGAGGAAGATTGGCCCTTAGCTAACTCTGTGCCCATCTTCCTCTACTTTATATGTGGGACGCCTGCCACAGCATGGCTTGATGAGCAGTAGGTCCGCAACTGGGATCCAAACCGGTGAACCCCAGGTCGCCAAAGCAGGATGTGTGCAAACTTAACTGCTGTGCCACCAGGCGAGCCCCAAAATGCCTTGGTATTTTTAAATGTTTTCCTTTCTTTATATCTACCACTTCTAGGTCAAGATGCTCTTTTTCTGGGCTTGCATAGCACCTTCTGCCTCATTCTTTGGAATTGTCACTCCTCTCTCTCCTGTGGACAAGAGCAGGGTCTTACTCGGTTCTCTTTCACTGGCTCTCAACATGGGTCTCTGGCACACATTCTGAGTGATGTTTGCCAAATAGATGGACATCAGCACTTCTTAGATAAAGCAAAACACTTTGTCAACCAACTCAACTGTACACAGAAAATGTTCAAAACTAAAACCTCATGACACAGGCTTAATTAAATTATGCTACATTTGTCTTCCTTAATGGAGTTATGTTGAAGAACAGTTTTGAAACTTTTTATTACTTGAAAAACACATTAAACTATTCCTGGAATGGATGTGGCTCTCTAAAGCTGTGAATATCATAATTATTTCAACTCACACATATTTATCATGCACCTGCCATGCACTAAGCACTATGCCAGGCACAGGCAATACACATACGAATGAATAATTTTGTCTTTGAGGAACTCACTATCCAGCAAGAGAGAGAAATAAAAAGCCAGCCAATGAAATGTGATGAGGTGTGTGTGAAATATAACGGAAACCCACATAAATAAGTCATTAACTCTGTATTGTAAGAGTCTCTGCTACTACGAATATTTCATTATAAAAAGCAAACTGGTCAGGAAAATATAAATTTTTCATCAAGTTTAGAGAAGAACCACTTCCCTAGGTGTAGTTTCTAGCTAAATGTGACTGAGACAGATAATACAGACCATGTAAATGTATTTCCTTAAGTTCCAATTAAGCGAGATTCAACACAACACAAAAACCATGATCAGGCTCCAGCCCAGTGACATAGTGGTTCAGTTTGCACACTCAGCTTTGGCGGCCCAGGGTTCGAAGGTTCAGATCCTGGTCATGGACCTAGCACCATCAATTAAGCCAGTTTAAGGGGTGGTGCATCCCAAATAAAACAGAGGAAAATTGGCACAGATGTTAGCTCAGGGCCAATCTTCTTCACAAAAAAATAAAAAACAAACAAACAAAAAAAACCCCATGATCACATTTTCACTTTTTAAATATCATTTATTTCCAATTATGTCATTATTTGTTACTTTTTTTTTCTTTTTTAAAGATTGTCACTTGCGCTAACATCTGTGGCCAATCTTTTTCTTTTTCCTTCTTCTTCCCAAAGTCCCCTCGGTACATAGTTGTATATTATAGCTGTGAGTGCCTCTGGGTTGTGACATGTGGGACGCTGCCTCAACATGACCTGATGAGCAGTGCCATGTCCACGCCCAGAATCTGAACCAGCGAAACGCTGGGCCGCCAAACTGGAGCGCACGAACTTAAACACTTGACCACTGGGCCAGCCCCTATTTGTTACTTTTTAAGCAATGAAAGAGAGAATGAGTAAAACCTACTTTTCTACCTTCCAGTTCTCTGTTGTTAGGATCAGGAAAGTTAAATTTCATTTCTCCCATATAAGATCAGTGTGAGAGATCAATCTCTTACATATGGAAGTATGGAAACATAAGTAACAACACCATATTTTTATTTCATATTGTTTTTTGTCCTTGAATCCTTGAACAAATTTTGTATACTATATGAAAGAGCTTAGCTATCCCTTTAAATGAGCTCCCAAAATCAAATTACTGAAAATCACTGTTAGTTTATTTTTCCTACAAATGCCATGACAAAGTACCACAAACTAAGTGTTTCAAAACAACAGAATTTTATTGTCTCACAGTTCTAGACACTAGAAGTTCGAAATCAAGTGCCAGCAGGGCTATGCTCTGTCTGAAGGCTTTAGTGAAGAGTCCTTCCTTGTCTCTACCTAGCTTCTGGAAAGGTTGCCAGCACTCCTTGTTGTTCCTTGGCTTGGAGATGCATCATTCCAATCTCTGCCTCATCATCCTATGTCCTTCTTCCCTGAGTCTCTATATCCAAATTTCGCTCTTCTTATAAGGACAGCAGTCAATGGATTAGGATCCATGATAATCTGGTCTGACTTTATCTTGACATAAATACACCTACAAAGAGTCTATTTTCAAATAAGATCACATCCACAGGTACAAGGGTTAGAGTCTGAACATATATTTCAGGAGACACAATTCTACCCACTAGATGTGAGGAAAAAGAAGTGGTAAGTTGTGTATATAATGGAAACAGCATGGGTAGGGAATTGGCCAAAAGGCTACCACCCTTCAACACCCAGCTCAGGTTCTACAATTTCCATGGAATATTCCCTGACAACCACAACCTAAATGTTTCTCTTTTATGAACTCTTAAATACCTCTACTCTGTTCCTTGTATTTGGGACTTCTACACCATTTCTTGAAGCATATAATATGAAATACAAAACTAGGCTGCTTACTCTTATTCTTTTCTTTCGTTTTATGATACGTAAACTTCTAGAATAATGTCTTACATGTAATAGCTACTTAACAGATAATGATTCAAACTCTAAATTTTCCATTATATTTTATTTAGAATGATGAATTTATATAGAATTACATAGCAGAAGATAATAGAATAATGTCTTAAAACCACAATACTGTGTGTGCACAAAATTAAATGTGAGGCAAAAAAGTAGCAGTATAATTATAAGTACGGGTAATGCACTTCAAAGAAAATAATGAAAAGATTATCCCAGAACTTTTGTTTTTCAGTTATGTTTTAGTACATATAAGGTTTTACTATATCAGACCAATGTGGTTCTATCTTCAAGAAGATCATGAAAAATATTGAGCAATAACAAGAATTATCTGGAAGACAGGATCAAGTGTACTATCCCATACAAGTCTTAAACCATGGAATGTATCTTTTCTTTCTTTCTTGGTTTTTTTTTTTTGGTGAAGAAGATCCACCCTGAGTAACATCTATGCCAATCTTCCTCTAATCTGTATGTGGGATGCCTCCGCAGCATGACCAATGAGTGGAGTAGGTCTACTCCCAGAATCCAAACCCATGAACCCAAGCTGCCAAAGCAGAGCACACAGAACTTTAACCACTCAGCCATGGGGCCAGCCCCGAGAATGTCTGTATCTTTAGCACTGGTTCAGTAGCTTTTAATACCATAAGGAGTATGGTATTTAATACCACAATACCATATGGAGAAGGGAATAGACTATAAGTTCCATGAGAGCAGAAGTCATGAATATTTTGTTAGCCAGTGTAAATCTATTCCGCAGCACAATGTTTGATGTGTTTACTGAATGAATGAAGACTAGACTTTCTTCTTAGCACATAATATGTATCAAGGTTTCTGCTAGATTAAGTTTCCTATGCAGCTGACGGTCTATACATGTGTGTGTGAAGAGTTCAAGAACACTTAAACTTCAATCAAGAAGACTGGAAAAATCTTAATGGGACAGGGCTGAAATTTGAAAGTTAGGAAGCAAAATCTTAATCTAGCAGTTTATAACTTGTCTAGTTTACATCGTGCAGGGATAGAAAGCCCAAAGGACTAGGCATCAACTCAATGGAACATCACACCAGCCCATGGACCTGATCATTTTTACCTCTGTGGTAAGTATGACACCGTGGAAATGACCAAATTTGGCTTTTGTAGCCTAGGGATGTTAATAATAATAACTGTTTTTCCTGTTCTAAGTCTGTGCTCACCAAGGAAGCTTCCAACTAGAATATGACTTGCCATAAACATCTACTTTCAGAGAGAGAATATGTTGTTATGGTGACACAAGTGTTCTGGTACATAAAATAACCAAATATCATTAATTCATTTATTCATTCACTTAATAAGCAAAGAGCACATCATATGCTCTGTGCATGGCCCTAAGATTATTAAGTTAAATAAACATGGTATCTGCCTTCATGGAGCTTATGGAATACAAGGAATATAGGCTTTGAACAAGTAATTGAAAATGCTGATGAATGTTGAAAGATGCAGACAAGAACGTGGAAGTGTCGCTGGAAGATTTTACCTACTTTATTTACTAAGGGAAGATATAACAGAGAAAGTGGTTTTTAATCTGTGATTAGAAGAGGGAACGAGCATTAGGTAAAAATGAAGAGTGAGGAGTAGAACACTTTCAGAAGATGGAAAAGTATATGCAAAAGTCGTAATTATGTCATATTTTAAGAAACTGAAGGGATGCCATTATAACTGGAGTATGGGAAGCAATGGTGGGAGTAAAGATGAGAATGTGATGAATACCTAAATTAGCATTCTAGCTTATGTGAGTTGGTTAATGCTACTCTGCTCTAACAAGATAGATTCATTTTGTTAGGATTGCCAAAATCCATTATCTCATTCTGAAAAGCTTCTTGGTAGCTAACCAGCACTCAAATGATTCCTACTATTGCCTCAGCCTGGCATGCTTTTTCAATCAGTCTCTATAAAAATAGGGAATAATTCCAAAAAGTGAAATCATGAAGTTTTGAAATTTATCATTCCAAGTGGTTATAACTGATAATTTGGACCTGTGAAAAATAGAAGTTTTAAAAAAGAAAACTTCTATTCAACAATAGATATTATGACAAATAAAATTAAATCCAAAAAGATTATTGGAAGCACGTGTGCTTGTGTACGTACTTCTAATTTATTACATTAATATTAAGAATATATGTCATGAATATTTATAATTTATCCAGAGCTTCAAAAGGCATTTCTACTAAACATAATGGTTTTACTTATGCTCATTAAGAATATCAGCATCTGAAAAAGACCTTGAAAAATTAGGTGTTTATTTTTAAAATATGACATTGTCTAGTCTTTCCTTGAGTGATATTCTACTCCTTTAGCAAATTGGAAGTATGACTTGAATTTCTTTGATAACTAAATTTCCAGTTTGAATCAGCATCCTTTTGAGAATTTTAATGAACTCTAATTTAACTGAAAATGTTGCTTAGAAAACAAAACAAGTTACAAAAACCCTTTCCCAATTACAGATCCTTTATAATTTAACATTTAATACATGTCGTTTTTTCTTTTCCATCTCCAAGACACTTAGGGTTTAAATCTATTATTTCCAGAGAAACTACACAACACATTCTGCATCATGAGGCAAGACTTGAGAGGGAGAAAAATCTTTGTTCTTTTTCTTAAAACTTCAACCTGATTAGAGAACAGACAGGTTTGTAACTTTCCTTGATATGCTATAAACTACACACATTGGGATCTAATTTCAGGTGGAGGTAAGTTTCTCTTCAACCACTGGAGCAAATGTTTCAGGCTGATTTCAGCAGATTTCAATTGCCGATAATTTCCCCACAAGACTGGGATTAGCGATTAAATTTCAAGCCAGCTGAGCACACATCTTAATATTGAACATTAAGCATGTCTTGTCCTTGATAACTCCCTGAGTCATGACTCTTTGAGGGAATATCTTGGTGTCCTATTGTTCTTTTCAGCTACTTCCACTCTCTCATCTCAAGAGAAAATTTTCACTCAACGTGACCCTTTCTTCTTCCTCTGCTCTTATATTGTTTTTTTGGTTATAGTATTCCTGGAAAAATTTAGTAATCTTTTATCTTACTCTTAGCCAATCCTTGCTATGCCAAAAGAGATTTTTAGTCATTCACTTAAGCCTAAATAAACACAATTGTTTCTCTAAAAAAATTCTGAACTAAGCTCTTTTTTTATCATTTCCCCAAAAGAATTCTGGACTGAGAATTATAAATTCTCATAAATTATATACTCTAGGTGATAAAGTTTATGATATTGAATACTGGCATGTTATCTTCTCTAAAGTTAAACAAAAGTACAATTGTCTTGAACACATGAATGAAAAAACCAAAAATATATTTTACTTCATGAGAGAGAATAAATGAAAATTGATTTTTAAATACCCATTATTTTCAAATATAGAGATGCTGAATGTTATTATAATTGCCTGGTTTTATGTGGCTGAAGTCTCCATGCCTTCTTTTATCATACCCTTTCTAATTTGACTTTGCAGCTTCTCCCAAGAGTCTGTCATCTGCTTCTTCTTGAAGGGAAAAATTCATGTCAGTTGCAAGATTCATTCTCTCTACTGTTCCATGCTTAATCCAGGAAACAAACCAATAAAGAATAAGAAAAGACCTGCCTTTCCTAATCATTATGACTGTTGACTGTATTTAAAATATGTAGGTTAACGTAGGAAGGTATGTTGAACAGGAAATGAATGTTCAGCAAAAAGATTAGAGTCACTGAAGCAGAGAGAGGCATTGCAGAGAAATGTGACTTATAAACAGTCTTTCACTGCTCATTCAGAAGAACTGAGTTCAAAATAGGTCCCAAGGTTTAACTTTTATGCTTTCATTTGTATATAAATAACTCTACATGAATTAACTAATTATGTTGGAATCTGTGGCATCAAAGCACTTTTGGGATAAAAATTTGCCTATAAGAGTTTTTGAGGAACACAAAACCATTTGCTGTATAAGGGGAATTAATCAAGTTAAGCATAGGCTAGTTTTATGAAAATTATTATGTTAAAGGAGGGAGAGTTACAGAAAATGACTTTCAAAAGTATGGTTAAATCAAGAATTATAGTTTCACTTTATTTAACTAGAATGAAATCATTCAGAAAAATATCCCATTCAAATGAACAAATCTGACATATTTCAAAGTTTATAAAAAAATTCAATCTAAGATATTTGAGTATTAGAAACATATACCAGTAGATGATAACGTATGTATTATTAAAACCTTATATTTTACAATATTCTACTGATTTTTAGATTCTCAATTAGCATTTCTTTTTATTCAAACTCTAAGCAATAAAAGGTTTATACTAACTTATAGATAAAAGTTATGGATAAAAACCAGTGTGCTTAGAAGAGGTAAACTCCATTGAAGTCACTCCTTCCCTCTCCAGGTTGTGTGTGTCTACCAATACCTTCAACCTCCTTCTCCATCGTCCTAACATCCCACAACCCAGCAATGCCATCACTTGCTTTTTTATACTTGCATCTAAGTTGGTAAGCAGTGTTGTAGAAATATGTAAGTTCATCGATTGTTGTCACTACAATCTCATATTGTAAAATTCCAAGTGAATTCAAAATAATGCCCAGCAATCCTTCGACTTCCCTAGTTGTTCGTTTGTTTTCCCACTCTCCGCTGAAGATATTTCAAATAATCCCACTTCTCAAATATTCTAACCTATCTCCTGCCCTCACTTTCAGCAGATGACCTTGCTTCTTTCATCAGGGAAAAAACAGAAACCACCAGAAATAACGTATTTCAATTTCTTGTCACTATACTTATAAACTGAAAAGCAGATAAAATCTCTGTTCTTTCACACTTTTCTCCTCTCAAAATAGAGTGGTGTCTCCTCCTAGCTAAGGCTAAGTCACAGGTTAATAAACTGCAGAAAAATGAATATGACAAGCACTAGAGTTTATGATGAAATTTAAGAAAAAAAGACGAAGAGAGTAAGCAAGAAGAATACCGAAGTTTAGAGTTTCAAGGTTGTAGTGGCTCTCGGTAATATTCATGGGAGTATTTTATTAAAGTAG
Organism: Equus przewalskii; assembly: GCF_037783145.1. Lineage (NCBI taxonomy): Eukaryota > Metazoa > Chordata > Mammalia > Perissodactyla > Equidae > Equus > Equus przewalskii. The sequence continues at coordinate 58,652,078 of NC_091838.1, forward strand.
AGAAGAGGTAAGGAGAGCAAGGAATTACGAAAGTGCATACTGGGACTTCCTCATGGATAATAGTGACAAGATGTTGTTTGATTTCTATGGATTAAATAAAATCATGAAATTAGTCACATATTTCATATAGGAGCTTTGGTTTAACTTTAGAGATTTGTACAGTTTTATAGTCTTTATAAAAGATCACAGAAGATTAAAAAAAAGTGGAATCAGAGAAGAATTTTTTTTCCTTTGAAGTTTAAACATATTTGTGATTAGTGCATTCCGTAATTAAAATATTTTACATAGGTAAATGAGTTTCTTAAGTTTAAAAAACGAACAGGCATTCTATTACTTCTATGGATATAGGTATTCTTTAGAAATACAATTTATTTAATGAAGATGTAACAATAAATTAAGTTCTGGTTCTTAAAGATATAAAAACACCACTAAATGACTTTTCTTCTCCACGCTAACAATTAGACGATGACTTCAAATCTGTCACTATTAACCACATACATAATATGTAGTATATAATATACATACATAATGCATACATAACATAAATAAACACGAAAATTATATATTTTTATTATATATATAATTGGTTTTACTTCAAAGATGTGAGGGACATCTAACAACTAATATTTTTGTACCTTAAAAAACCAGAGATGAAATATTTTTCATTTAAATCAGAGTGGTCTGTTAGAAAACTTTGAAAATGCTTCACTCAGTAATCACCTGATTTATGTGTTAATTCTGGTTTCATCTATTATGTAATTCAATGTTTCATGGATGAGTGAGACTTACATACATTGTTAACTCTTCTTACTACACTGCCAAATAGGTTTTCCTTCAGGCAGAAAAAATATATTTAAAGATACTAAAAATGGTAGATTAACCATACTAGGCAATCTCAGATATCTAGAAGAATTTCTAACTTTTTGGAACAAAATTATATTTAGGCATCAACACAATCTATAATAGCAACTTCAGGCTATATTTAAAAACATTAATCCATACTATGATATTTATATGGCAAGATTCAGGTTTTTAAAATTTCTTACTTATATACAGCATATTTTTGTAAGAAAGGCTTGGTTGTATGAATATTTTTGTAAGAAAAGCTTGGTTGTATGCATAATAACAAGAAGTACTTTTATCAAAGAGTACAGTGGAGCAAGTCTTAGGAGACCTCAATTCTCATCTTGAATTTTCAAAACACACACTGAACCTCATGACTCATCTTCCTCAAAGGGGAAACTGGGCAGCTGGAACCTTAAAATCCTTTCTGGCTCTAATATCTTATCATTTTATGAGCACCCTATTTAATCGGTCTAAAGAGAGACAACCATCATGGAAGAAAGGATAAGGAAAATGTGGTATATACATACAAAGGAATGTTATTTAGCCTTAGAAAAGAAGGAAATTCTGCCGTAATTGACAACATGGATAAACCTTGAAGACATTATGCTAAGTGAAATAAGCCAGTCACAGAAGGACAAATACTGCATGATTCCCCTTATATAAGGTATCTAAAATAGTCAAACTCATAGAAGCAAATAGTAAAATGGGTCTTTGCCAGAGGATAAAGGGAGGAAGAAATGAAGAGTTGCTATTCAACAGTTTAAAGTTTCAGTTATACAAGATAAATAAGTTCCAGAGATCTGCTGTATAACATTATGCCTACCTTGAACAGTACTGTATTATACACTTAAAATTTTGTTAAGAGGGTAGATCTCTTGTTAAACGTTCTTACCCCAATTAAAAAAAAGGGTAATTCAAAATTATAGAATCATAATAGATATTTAATCAAGTTACTTTACCACTACGGATGAGTAGTAATATGTAGAACCATAGCTTCATTGCACATTTTAGTCTAATAACTGTTAGAAGAGAGCAAACAGCAGCACTAGTTTGCTCAGAATAAACTCACCCAAATTTTCATTTATAGATTGGTTATGGATTATTTTCGTTGATATTTCAAACAGAAACAAAGTAAAAGAATAATTATTAACATTGGAAAAATCACAAAGTCTTAAGATCACTGAAGCCATGGAAATTTATGCAAATTCCAAAGTAGAGTGAACAGAGAAAACCAGACAAAGGCTGGACTGATGCCAGCATGTATAGAAAGGATGAAGAAAGAAAAGCCACCCAAAAAAGAATCTAAAAAGTTATAGTCAGCGAATAATAAGAAAAGGTACAAGAAATGACTTCATACTTACAAGGGAAATGGATGTTCTAGAAAAGAGGAAACGATCAACAAGGTCAAATGTTGCAGATAAATCAAGTGAGTTAAGTATTAAAGTAGGAACTAAGATATCATCGGTCATTTTGGAAAAGGCAGTTCTAAAGAAATAGTAGGACAAACCAAGTTACAGCTATTTGAACAATGATCAGTCAGGGAGTAAAAACTGATGGTGTAGAAGAGAATTTAGAAAATTGTGGGTATGACACTCTTTAGTAGGTGAGAATGGATAGGATCTACCACACAAATGGAGGAACTAGCTTTAGATCAGTCAGCCTACAACAGAAATTTGTATGACTTAATTTATCAGTTTAAATTTAAATGTTTAGCATTATTTTAACCATGCAATAAATATAAAGAAATGTGCATAAATAATTTAAATAAACCAGAAAATAAACTATGTACTTGAAGCTGGGTACTGGAGAGCTACTGCACATATTCAATAAGAACATGCGCGCCTTTTGACCTTGTTATGAATCTTGTCAATTTGTGGTTTTCTTGTTTAACTTGAGGGGTGACTGAATCTTGAGGATTTGTGAGCTTGTTTTGCAGGAGAAAGAGAATGCCTTCAGGGAGGTTGCCCTCACCAGATGGCTGGCCCCCTATAGCTGTTGCAGATTGCCCAGGGGCTTATCAGGAGTGACCCCTTTGTTTCTCCGAAGCTCCTCCTGCCCAGCCCCTGAGCTCTATAAAACCTCCCTGCTTTTTGCTCTGGTTATGGCGGACTTGGGGAACCCACGCTCCCACCTTGCTGTCTTGGCAAACTCAAATGGGGCCTTTCTCCATCTCTAAGCGTGGATGTCTCTGTTTGGCTTGCTGGACATTGGGCACACGAACTTGAGATTAAGAAGTTCAGTATCATACTTTCTTGCATTTTTAATTTGAATAAAACTAAACAAATTTTCCTGTTATATGATCTGAATGATGTTTTCATGAATATTCTGATTTTGACAACTGTATTCATTTCCTTGACTTTAGCCAACATTTTATTTTTTATGACATCTAATTCTCACTCCTATTTCAGTCTCTTTGTATAATTAAATTACACATTTCCAACTTCTGAGGGGACATGTTCTGTGGAAATCCTGCTTAACCAACCCTACACCTTACAAAATGAACTCAATTTTTTTCGGTTCCAGTATATTAACATGCCTTCCTAACCTTTCTATTATTGTTTATGTCTTTTCTGTCATCTAATACGAAAAGTTACAATATAGACTCCTTTATTACTGTCTGTGATAGTCAATCACTCATTCCTCTTAGTTCTAGTCTTTGATAACACGTCTTTGCTCTTTTACTGCTATACGCGGAGCTTCCAAACTGATTAAACTCCTTGTAACCCCTGTCATGGATTAGGCCCCCACCTGATCTTTTAATCTTCATCTTCTTGTTCTGCTTCATTCTACAGTTACTACAAGTTTTTCCTCTTTCCCAAACACAAAATTCCTTTCATCACAGTAATCAATGACCTCCATATTACTAAATCCAATTTCAGAACACATTTTATCAGCCTATCATCAGCATTTGACAAAATTGATCAGTTCCTTCTCCTTGATATATTTTCTTCTTTTAGCTTGCAGGAAAGCACACTCTCTTGGTTTTCCTATCTCATTAACTCTCTTTTTCAAACTCTTTCACTAGTTTCTTCTAGCTTTGCCAATGTTTTAGTGTTGGAGTGCCCCAGGACTCAGTACTTAGTCTTTTCCTCTCTCTCTTTTTTTTAAATTTAATACTCACTTCCAGTTAGAAACTTCCAGATTTAGATCTCTATCCCACACTTTGAATTCTGAACTAAGATGTGTATAACCAACTGCCTCCTTGAAATCTTCACCAGAATGTTTATTAGCCATCTAAAACTCAACATGTTCAGCATTAAGCTCCAGATCATCTCTCCAAAAATGCTTCATCTATAGTCTTCCCAATATTACTTAATGGATACTGTATCCCCCCAGTTCTTCAGGCCAAAAACCTTAGAGCCGTCCTTGTCTCCTCTTTTTCTTGAGTTTCACATCTCATCACTTACGAAATTCTCTTAAATTTATCTTGAAAATATATCAATTTCCCATCACCTCCACTGCTATTTCCTCATCCTAACAATTATAATATCTTACCTAGATTACTGCAAATAATGTCTATTTTTCTACCTTTCCTTCCTAGAGTTTGTTCCCCACGTGGCAGCCGGAGTGATTCCTTAAAGTCTGATCACTATTGTGCTCAAAACCCTTTAATGACTTCACATTTCACCTAGATTAAAAGCCAAATTTAGGTCCTGAGCTGGACTCATTAATTCTCTTTCTCTTCTACTACTTTCCCCTGTAGCAATTCTTCTGTAGCCACAATGACTCCTAGCTGTTTCTTTAACACAATGAGGCCCTCTAGACTATGTATTTTGCTTAGATTTTATTCCTGCCTAGAATGCTCATTGCTGAGATATCTGCTTGGCTAGCTCCCTTACTTTCTTCAAGACTTTGCTCAAATCTCAACTTCTCAATTAGGAAAGCTACGTTCCCATCACCCAACTACTGTTCTCCTGACCTCTCTTACCCTACTCCACCTTTTCTTTCTTATCACTCTTTAGACAAAGTGTAATATTACCTTATTCATATTAGTTATTGTTTATTGTCTTTTTCCCCTGATAGGATATAAGTTCTGCAGGAGCAAGCCTCTCTGCCATTTTGGTCACTGATGCATTTAGGACAATGCCAGCCATGTAGTAGATACCCAATAAGTAATTGCTGAATGAACACTGAATGTATAAAATTCTAGTAAGAACCCAAACAGATTGTTTGAAAAAAACTTTAAAGAGTATCTAATTCAACTCTCCATTAAGGGATTTGTAAACAAGGCAGTATCTAGTTACTTCCAGCTCCTTCTCCCTGCCATAGCACCTAAGCAGATTATGCCAAATAATATTAGAGTTGAAAGAAGCATTGGATGTTGCAGATGAGGAACTGAGATCTAGGAAGGTGACATAACTTACCCAGTTTCATCTATCAACAAAAAGTCAAAGCTGAAACTAGAATTCAAGTTTCTTTATGCTATGTCATTTTTCACTGCACTGCCATGGAATCAGTTGACATTCACCATGTCTGATAAAGTTTTATCATCCAGTAATAATTGAGTGGATCCAGTGCATTCCCATTGGATCATGCAGTGGTGCTGCTGACTGTTGTTTAACAAATAAGAACTTAATAATTTAGCATATACAGCTTGCAAGAAAGGCAGTGGCTAACTGTTAACATTCTCTGTGCAGCACAATTTTTGGGCTGGCTTCATCTATGTTGCCCAAGTCAAACGCAAGCTACAGTAAACCTGTCTCACTGCCTGAACTTCAGAAACAAAATTATTATGTGTAGTAGCCAGTGGCAAGCTCACAGTTCCTCAAGGAGGGACCTGAAGCCAAAGAAACCATTTCTAATTTTAATCAAAAGAATGTGAATGTTTCCCCTATTCACATTTCTCTTTTGAACTCTATTATGAATTGAAAATGTTATATGAGCAATGCATACTCATAAGAACGAACTAATGTAATGCCACTTGAATTAAAATGTCTCATTTTCAGGACAGTATCTTTAAAATGATACAATGACATTAAAGGATCTAAAAGGATTAGAGGGCCAGGACTAGATTGAAAGTTTTATTTTAATTATTCACAGATAATTTTATGCATCAATTCTGTAACAATTAAAAGGAATGCTGTTTTATGATATTTAAGTGATATATACAATATTATTAATTTACTAACACTACATATCTTTAAATTGGCAGTTATAGAAATATAATATAGTTTGGGCATTTGTATCATTTTCTTGAAAAGTGCCAAATGACCTCGTTGAAGTTATATAACCAAGATTTTGACAAGTCTACCTAAACATTTGCTGTAACACTAATTTAAAAAGACAGTAAAACAATGGATTTCTTAGTTGCTATTTTCTTCCTGAGGAAGAGGGAAATAAAAGTGGCCCAGTGTCATTTAAGGAGAAAATGGAGTGAAGAGAAATTTGTGGATCTGATGCTATTATTGGACAAGCTACAATGTCCTAGAAACTCGGAAACACACAAATAGATGTTCTTATAGCTAAGAAACCAACAAATCATTTCTAAAAATGCTTAATCTGAAAAGGGAAAGTGACTAAATGAACATAAATGGGAATATTATGATCTCCAGAGTAAATGTGTTAGACTTGGTTTCTAGAGTTCAGTGGTAACAAAGGAACAGATGCTACAAAACATTTTTTAATTCCCTTCATTATATCTAGTAGTCAAACATGTTTCAAGTTTAAAAGCTTCTATTTTTAAAGAGATCACTCGCATACCAAAAGATATAATTATTGGAAAATTCATGGCATTATCATCCACTTTGGTATGACTCAAATACGTATGATTGTAGAAGTAGCAATTTCTAAAACATATCTTTAATTTCTCTATCATTTTAAACCATGTTTCTGCTGGGTTTCATTGCACCCGAGCATGAACTTATCATGGGAAGAGTTAAATTTATAAACCCTGATTATTGAAGGCCTGAAGGTAGAAAAAAATACAAACAAAAACCAAAGTGAATATAGCTAAGTGTGTTATTTTTATCTTATCTTAAAAGGTATGTACTAAGATGATAGAAACACTTGTTACTTTCGCTGAAGCCCAGCCAATGATAAATAGATCTTTTTAAAAAAAATTTACCTAGTGTTCATTCGGCAGCAGTCCACAATGTTGTCTATTCTTTCTTCTTCACACTTTTCTTATCTGTGTGATACCTTATTCCCTTAGATTTCCTCCTGCCTCTCTGAATGTACTTGCTCAGTCTTCTTTGCTGGATCATCCTCTTAAGCCTGGGTCTTATATGCTGTTGATGCTCAGACTCAGTCCTAGCACTCCTCTTGTCTTCTCATTCCTTTCTGTCTCAATCTAGCCAATATTATTGATGCCTATTCATTCAATTACCACCAATATCAACCACATACCAGTAATGCTTCTACTCAGAGCTCCTGAATCATATGTAGTTGTCTATTAGATGCCTTTAATAGCATGTCCCAAAGAGACTTCAGACTAAATATACTTAAAACAAATTCACTATTCATAGCATTCCTACTCCAAACTTGACCTTCCTTCAACATTTTCCAACTCAGTGAATCTCTCACTGCCTTGACCAATTTGTATAAGTCAGAAAATGATGTTTGGTTTGAACAACTCTTTCTTTATCACTCCTCAATCCACTACAAAGCCCTTTGCATTATACCTCCTAAATGTCTCTCAACTCTTTCTACTTCTTTATCTTCATCAATACCATCCTAATCCAAGCTACCAAGATTTTTTCTTGGATTACAGCAATCACCTCTTAAATGATCTTTCTGCAGCTAATCGTGTCCCACTACAAGTCAATGTTTACACTTCACTAAGAATAATCATTTGAAAATTCAAACCCCTTCACATAATTGCGCTTGATAAAACACTCTAATAAATTCCCTTATCAAATCCTTTACAAGGCGTAAAAGACCCTCCCTAGTTTAGTGTTTACCTATTTCTTCACTTTACCAATCTCATCACTCTTCACTCAGTTACTGATTCATAATCTACCTTACACTTCAGTGATATCAGTGCATTCAAATTTTTAAATAGCTTAAAGAAACATTTTCTTTTAAAAATATTATACCCTAAAATTATGTTCTGACAACTCTGCAGTTTTCATGAGACCAGGTTGAGTCTCTAAAGAAATAGACCATACTCACCCAGACCATAGTGTTTAATTTTTGCCTTCAGATAACAGGGTGCATAAAATTTCTATCTACAAAAACAAAGGCAAATTACTTACAAAACTATTCAATTAATTTGAAAGGAACCACCAAGTATGGACTGGGATGATAAGAAATACAGTTAGATAAGAAACACAATCTGATTAAACCTAGACTACATTAGGAACAACTTTTATTCCCTTACACAAATTTTGATAAAGTCATAATACTTTTCATTGATTGAGTGATAAAGAAATACTGATGGAAAGCTTTCAAAATTTCAATCTATTTGATACATCAGTATCCCAAAGTGCAAACATATTCCTCAGCTCTGACAGCTGCCCCTTAACAATTTTTCTTAACTGTAATTTCTTATAAAAAACCTAAACCTTTAAATAACCAAACCCACATACAGCTGTTCTTTGAGCCCCAGTCTGCCTCAGGCAATGACACCAATGCTGAGTTAGAAGCTATCTACTTACCATATTGTAGGTGGCTCAGAACCTTCTATTTCTAAATAATCATACTTTTCTTCCATCTGGAAATCTGTAAATATGAGTGAAATCGTGTCCCCAGGCTCTGCTACAATAGTCCAAGTGCAATCAGCATTGTTATGGTACTCATTAGGAAAACTAGGACTTGATATGATGCCACTGGATCCTCTCATTGTTCCTCCACACGCATCTTCAGCTGTCAAAACAAGAATGAGATGTTCAGTTACCAGTCATAAAGAGAAATGCAATTAAAGCAACTCTGTTAACATTTTTGGATAAAAATAACAGTCCAAATGTTGTGATATCAAGTGTATATTATACTAATAAAGATTAAATAAAATCAGAAATCCATGAAAAAACTTTAAGCACATATATAAACATAAACTGTAACTTGACAATTTTATAACCATTGTTTGAAGTAGCACTGAAAGTAAGTAAAAGTCTACATTCCAATTAGATCTTAGGATAACAGAACCAAGATTTCTTTTCATTGATTGGTTGATGAGTGAGTAAAACAAAAGAAACATCATTAGTAAGGTCTCTGATGGGAAATCTTTAATCACTTTGTGCATGTTTATGGTAGGGCTGAGCTTTATTTTTATTTTGTAAATGTTTGTATATACAAACTGAAGAAACAATTTAAGAGAGAATATAATATAATTTTTGTCAATGGCATGTCTCAAAAGCTATTGAAAATGTTTGTGGAAATGCAATTTAAATAAAAATGAATCACTTATCCAGGAAACTTTAATTATAGAGAAATAATATAGTAACTAATATATCTTTGGTAATATACTCCCTATGACTCCGTCAAACAATGTAAATATATCTTGCTAGGTATTCATATGATACATGCATACAGAATATTATAAATAAATTTTCTACTAACTTTACATTTGGATCTGTGGTTCTCATTTTCCAAACAGGGGTCACAGATTCTATACCAGTCTACTTTTATTTATTTATTTTTGCAAGGAAGATTCACCCTGAGCTAACATCCATTGCCAATCTTCTTGTTTTGCTTGAGGTAGACCAGCCTGAGCTAACATCTGTGCCAATCTTCCTCTATTTTGTATGTGGGATGCCTCCACAGCATGGCTGATGAGCAGAGCAGGTCTGCACCCAGGATCCAAACCTGTGAACCTAGGTCACCAAAGTGGAGTATGTGGAACTTCAATCACTTGGCCACAAGGCCAGCCCCACATGAGTCTACTTTTGACTAATGGTGTATGCTAACAGAGAGGTTATTACATGACCACCTATATTTAATGTGAAAATATGAGATAAAACTCATTTTATCAGAAATTGAAGCTATAAAATTTGTCTTTTTATAACACTATTTAGGCCAGTCAAGTTAATAGGTTACTAGTTTACTTGCGCAATAAATTGTCTCAAGATTTATGCTGTTGTCTTGAGCCACTCAGGGAATTCCTTCAATTCAAGTCCAGTGTTTGAGAAAAAGTCTGGCTCTATAATGACCAATTATTGTTTGAGGTAATGGCTAACACTCCACATAACCTTAATAAACAGAGATGGGCAGTATCCTGTTTAACTCCACAATGGGCAGGGAATAGCAAAATGCTTTGGTATTGGGAACAACTTTATTACTATATTGTATGTATCAAATAACATTAGCTTCTTTCTGCCACACTCTTTACCTAGTTAACTCTATAATTCATAAATTGAAAGCATAAATATATTAGTATTAAAAGATATTTTATTTTCATCAAACACCTTTGTAAATATGGCAAATATTTATTTTCATTGCATGCCTCTCTTTGTTTTTTTGGTGACGAAGATTTGCCCTGAGCTAACATCTGTTGCCAATCTTCCTCTTTTTTTGTGTGAGGTAGCCCTAAACTAACATCTGTGCTAATCTTCCTCTATTTTGTATGCGGGTCACCACTACAGCATGGCTGACCAGTGGTGTAGGTCTGTGCCCAGGATCCAAATCCATGAATCCCGGGTCACCGAAGTGGAGGGCACTGAACTTAACCACTGTGCTACAGGGCCAGCCCCCCTCTCTATTTTTTTAAGTTTGTTAAGTAATTAGAATGAACTAGTGGTCCTGTCTAGACTATGAGCCATATTACTACATTTTTGATTTGCCAGAACACACAGCGCTTTCCCTCAATACCTTAACTTTAACCTCTGGTAAACATGTCCTGCTCCTCCACATCCCCAACCACAAATTACATCTACTCTTTGTCATCTGAGTAACAACACCAAGGTTGAGTACTGCTTGGGAAATAAAATGTTATGCCATCATATATTTGTAGGGTAGCTGGTACAAAACCTATTCAAACCAGCTCTCTGAGCTATTTATTTCCCGGTCTATAGATAAAATTTCAGGCAGACACATGACATTTCAGTTCATGCTCAGAATAAAGAAAAAACTTCATTTGTTTCAGAAATCTGATTTCATCAATTAATATGTCCACTCCTGCATGCTCACAAAAAAACTGACTTCATTTGGGTTAAGGTTCTTTGCTCCTCCTAGAGTGAGCTTGTGGCCCATGGGGCAGAGGCGTGATAGAGAAGTGGGTTCTTTTTCTTTGTTTTCCCCCCTAGTATTTCTGTTCTTCCACTCCTACTCACTGAGCACTCTGTGATTCCTCCTGGAATTGGAAGGAGAAGGGATCAGGGGATGTGAATCCTCTTATTTGCCTGGCACTGATTTGGTACCAGTTTCCAAGGGCTTTGGCAGATGATTAAAGAAAGATGGTTCTTTTGTTCATGAGCCTTTTCATGGGATCCTCAGACATGTCCCAATCAGGTCCCTTGTTGTGGATGTGTATGTCTCTCCGGATGGCTGCTTACATTTTTCCCCTATACCAAGTGTACAGGATGGTGTACTTCCACCTTATTTCCAACTATGCCTCCTTATCTTTCCAGGTGTGCCTTTCAGGCAGGACCTAAGACAATTTCAAGCCAGAACTTTCTCACAAAGATCTGCATTTGCTCAAATGAAAACATGCCCCATTTATTCATCCTCTCTGGAAATGCAGCCCTCTAGGTTTACAACAAACGTTTAAATATTTCAGCCACAGTTTTAATAATAATACACTGTTCCCCCCAACCTCTAGGGCATACAAATCAATTTCTCTGCATGATCTCCTTGAAGTTCTTCAATCTAGGCTCACAAAAGAGAGTAATCACCTCAAATTCCTGACACATGAAATAGAGAGCAACTCTTAGAATAGCTCACTCCAGGAAAATTCTTATTTTACACCAAAATAACTTCAACTCAAAAGTATGAATGACTTGCACTTGAAAACAAGGACAGGAACTCAGATCTTCCAGAATTCAAACCAATGCTCTTGCCAATTCTTGTATCCAGTTCTTTGCTCAGCATTCCCATTTGATCTCTTTATTACTACAGAGACTATCATAGAATCAGTACCTGACAAAATTGTGAAATAGGTAAAGTTTGATTTTAGTACATGTTAGATATACAACATTTTGGCTAGGTGAACCTACTTGAATGCTAGAATCTTTGTATTCTGATTTGGCCCGGATTTAATGCAATATTTATAAAAACCAATACATTTTCCGTAATCATAGACTCTTATAGTAGAATGTATTACCTAAATAAAATTTTTTTATTTTATGCCAGAGTTAGAACAAGTGAAAGGCAGCATTAGAACAAACCATGAAACCCTTAAGTCTAGTGCTGTGCTCTTTCTTCTAAGTAACACTTCCTAGTCTTTGATCAAAGTGAGTTGGTACAAATATTGTCACTGATAAGATCTTCATTCCTTCAGCATCACTCTGTCTTGGCCACCCACCAGGCTTGCCTGTTTGATTAGCGTCATCTGCAACATCTTCTGTCCGACAATTCACAGAAAGGGCAGAGTTCAAAGAAGGTTGTTCAATAGAATAATTTTTCAACAGAATCAAGATACACATGAAATCATATTGGTAATTTGTATAACTTCTCTGTGAATTTTAAAATTTATTCATTTGGTTATCAGTTCAAAAATTATTCACTGAGATGTACTAAATAACAGGAGGAACGATGTTAGTCTCTCAGGCTACAATGATGACCAAAAGTTAGCATGATCTCATTCTATACAGTAGAGAGTAAGGCTCTAAACAAATGACAGAATAGACACATACAATTACATTTCTGTCAGGTACCATGAAGAAGGAGCATTTAGTACTGATATTGTATGTTTGGGACTTTGAACTAGTTAGGGAATTCAGGAACAAAGATGCTCTGATGAAGCAATGCTGTATTAGAAAACTGAAGGGCCAACAGTAAGCCTCAGTTAGATGAGAAGCATAAGCAAAAGTCTTCTGAGTGGGTATACTCTTTCACTAGAGGAAATGGGCACTCTTCAAACTGAAAGTGCTTTTGCCAAGATGCTGAGGGACTGTGAGGTACCAAATGAGGTCGGAATGGCAGCTAGGGACTATTCCTTGCTGCAACTTTCTGACAAGGCTACGGAATTTATTCAGAGCAATGGAAAATTATTGATGGGTTTTCAGCAGAGATGACAAGATTGAATTTGGGTTTAAAAAATTTCATTCTGGCTCCTCTGTGAAGATGAGAGAAGAAGAAGATAATAGAAGACACACACTAGGCAGCTGAATCAAGAGTTCAGGCAAACTTTTGCATGTCTTATTGCTTCCTACAGATAAACTATCTCTTTCTTATTCAGTATTTCAGCATATTTTTATCTCAATATCTTCAAAAGATTACTTTTGTCTTTGTAGGCATTTCAGAATAAATAGCATCATGGCAAGATAAATTAGAATACCTACCTTAGGCCAATTTTTAAGGACAATATTTCTTCATCTAAATGGTAAAGCAATGTGATTAAATATCTTAGACATCTCTTGAGGTTAACTAGAAGTTATGATGGCTTCAAAATGTAGTTACTTAATATATAAGGAATATTGTAAATAATAAAAAGGTTGGTGGTCCTCTACTCTTGTTCTAAGAAAAGTGTATAGGTTGTAAGATTTAAGGTGTAATTTTTTTCTATGCAGACATGTAGGCACATACACATAGGCTAGATGATGGCAAGTTGCACATTAAGAAGCTTGCAGAATTAGTCTGCTGCAAAACATGAAGAAAACAACCATTCAGCCAATGAAATCAATGAGGGCAATGTGGTCTTTTAAGAATAAGGATTTTTAGGGGCTGGCCTGGTGGCGCAATGGTTAAGTTCACACGTTCTGCTTCAGCAGCCCGGGGTTCGCTGGTTCGGATCCTGGGTATGGACATGGCACCGCTTGGCACGCCATGCTGTGGTAGGCATCCCACATATAAAGTAGAAGAAGATGGGCATGGATGTTAGCTCAGGGTCAGTCTTCCTCAGCAAAAAGAGAGGGATTGGCAGCAGTTAGCTCAGGGCTAATTTTCCTCAAAAAAAAGAATAAGGATTTTTTAAAAAAATTAATCCTGGTGACATCAGCAACATGGCAGAGGGAGCTGTTTCCTTTGTCTCTCCCCCTTCAAACTACATACAACTAAATGGACATTCATTGATGAGTGGAGGATATCCACACAGCCCATCAGGACACCTGAGAAAACTGTGCTGCTATACATCTGAAGATGGATGGACTACCCATGGGTAGATAGTGGAGATAGATGAGCATTCTCCAGGCCCAGGGAGCCCAGTACCTGTGTACGACTGCTCTCCTGACTGAAGCATTCATAGCACCACTGCAGCCCTGAGGGTGGGTGTACACCTCAGTGTGACCGTGGAAACAGGTGACAGGAGCCATGAGCTCCCATGTGATTGCTCTTTGGTCCAGTGGGAAAGCCCACAGTCCCAACACGGTCCCAGGGAGGGGCTCTGGCTTGGACCAAGTGGGAGGGCTCTGCCCGTTAAGCACAACAGCTGGTGTGATCTAGAAGCAGACCTAGGAGCAGACGCTAGCATATTTGCGGCCTGGTTGAACAAGCTCCTGGATGCTGCAAATGTCCACAGTACCAGTGCAGCCCCAAAGAGGGGAGCACATCTGGACGGGACTGTGGGAGCAGGTGGCAGCAGCCAGGAGCCCACACATGATTGCTTTCCCATTTGATGGAGATCCCAGAGGGACACTGCTATCCCAAGGAGTGGCCCAGGCTCAGACAGGCACATCTGACAGTGATCCTAGTGGGCTCAGATTACACAGCTCCCCAGTGGTAGCAGGTAGAAGCTGCATCCAAATACTATCTCTATGCGGAGGCACAAATCCATGCTGTCAAGCAGCATGAAAAATTATATTACACCTCCAGAGCAGAAGGAAAATGACAAGTACCCAGAAATCAATCCTGAAGGCACAGAAATTTATAATCTAAATGACAGAGAATTCAAAATAGCTGTCATAAAAAACTCAATGAGTTAAAAAGAAAATACAGATAGTTCAATGAAATTAGGAACAAATTTAATGAACAGAGAGAATTCTTCACAAAAGAGATTGAAACTATAAAGAAGAATCAATCACAAATGTTGGAGATGAAAAAAACAATGGATGAGAAAAAGAAAAATCTGGACTCCCTGAACAATAGAGCTGCTATAACAGAGAAACTAATCAGCAATCTTGAGGAAAGAAATATAGAAATGCTTCAGATGGAGGAGGAAAGAGAACTAAGGCTAAAAATAAATGAATAAATTCTCTGAGAAATATCTGACTCAATTAGGAAAAGCAACATAAGGATTATAGGTATTCCACAGGGAGACGAGAAGAAGAATGGAGCAGAAAGCTTGCTCAAAGAAATAATAGCTGAGAACTCCCCAAACCTGGGGAAGGAACAGGAAATATATGTGACAGAAGCCAACAGATATCCAAAGTATATGAACGTAAAAAGACCTTCTCCAAGGCATATAGTAGTAAAGCTGACAAAAGTCAATGATAAAGAAAATACATTAAGGGCAGCAAGGCAGAAGAAAATAACTTACAAAGGAACCCCTATCAGGCACACAGGCCAGGAGAGAGTGGAATGATATATTCAAAATTCTGAAAGACAAAAACTTTCAGCCAACAACACTCTTCTATCCAGTGAAAATATCCTTCAGGTCTGATGGAGAAGTAAACATTTTCCCAGATAAACAAAAGCTATGGGAGTTCAGCCCCACATGACCCTCACAACAAGAAATCATCAAGAAGACCCTCACACCTAAAAAGTTAATCCATTTGACTTGGTACTTATTCCAATAATCTGAGGGAAATATTATCAACTCCCTCTTAAGTTCTTAATGTAATCAAATCTATTGATTAAAAGCTATGTATGTTAAATTTAAAATGTTATTCAAATTAATTTTAATTATTTACAATATCATAAATCATCAAATAGCTCTTATTTCTATTATTTTAAATAGCTGAATTTCTGTAAACTTGGTAAACAATCTCCTTCAATCTCTTATCTATAAAGCAGGGAGAAAAGTCACAAAATAAAATAAAAATGAGACGTATATAAGAGCAAACATTAAGAAAAAAGTCCAATATTTTTCCACAAATGTATTTTTCCTACAATTAAATTTTATTTACTTTTAACTTCTGTGACACTTATTTAGATACTGAAAATACCTGACCTTGTTTTGGCTTTGTGTATGAGAACACACATTTCATTTAAGATATTGTAAATTGAAACTGCTCTAAAACGGGACAGTTAAAAAAAGCTTTAAAAACCACCTCAAACTGTTCTCTGTAAAACATCTTTTCAGATACTGATTTCATACTGTGCTCTGCCCTGCTATAAGTTCCTTCTGAAATAGGTTAGAGATGGGGGGCAAGGGTGATAAAAAATAAGCTTGTTTATCACAAAAGAGAAATAAACTGCAAACTGTGGAAGACGAGTATACTTGGTCTATTCCAGATGCTAAGCATTCAATCCAATCTCTGACTTTATCATGGGAAATTTTTCTGCAAATCTCCCTTGCTAAATCTCAACCTTCTATCAGCACTCAAGTGAATCTGACATCTATGTGGGGTTACTTGTTCCTTCCCAAGGCAGGCATCACTGTTGTCTACCTCTTAGACAAAATATTTAAATATTATACTCATTAATTATCCATTATATTACACAGACAGAGAAGCAGTTCCATTTGTATAGCTTTCCTTGTTTACATTTAATAGTTCAGCCTTATGTATCTTTGTGTTTAAAGAGAAACTCTTTTCTAATAGAGAATAAAAATTGAGCAACTGGGTAGTTAAATTGCACATCTTCTAGATTCCTACTTTATTGCACATTTCTCAAGGAACAACAAATACACTGTCCAACTTTTAAAGAAAATAGAAGTGAATTTTTGATGATTATTAAGTAAAATTAAAGTGTTCTCATCATTTTCATTTCTCAGTCCAGCTCCTTCAGCTCCTTTCATACTAAAACAGATAAAATTAAATTCATCTGAGAAACAGATTTATAACAAATAGAAGAAAAACATTCATCGTTTATCAAGATGAACATCTCATGCAAAGGGAAAGAAAGCCAAATATAATGTCATTTCAGTATTGAAGGCTTATTTCTGAATGCTCACACACACTTTTGAGCAAATATCCCTTGTAATTGAGATTTATCTTCCTAAGAGACATGTCTAGAAAATGAGAGGTTAAGTTAATGTACCAAGGAAAGTAATCAATAAATATGTGGATTTTTTTCACATTCAGCTTAAATACTTCTCAGAATCTCCAACTAAGAAAAAAAAATACAAGCATTCATTCAGTGATTAGTTATTTAAAAATTTTGGGGGAAGGTCTTCAAATCAAGAAGGAGCTATGACAGAGCAACAGGAGACAGATTCACATTCTCTTATCCAAGGAAAATTAAAAAGTGAGCAAAATATAGCTGTTTTCAAACACTGGACCAAGGTCATACAAGACTGTGATCTCAGAAAGGAGAGGAACAAAATGGGGAGAGCCCTATAATTGCCTGGCTTTCTGTCTGGAAGCATATTCAGGATCATAGACTAGGGAGAGGAATTATGAATAAAACATGATGTTCTGAGCTGAGTAGACAGTGTTCAGGGAGCAGGAGGAGCCTGTAAGTTGTAAGACACAATTCCAGAGTACAGGGAGTTCTGAAAAAAAAGAAATCACAAAATCTGCATAGTGGTCCCCTGGGTATTTGCTAAACACTAACAAATACATGCAAAGGGTGAAATTCCATGAAATGAGGCAGAGGCCAGGAATCTCTGATCTGAAAGGTTCCAAAGAGAGCACAGAGGGCTGGGTATTTTTCTACTTCCTCCAGCTAGGGTGAAGAGTACTCTTTAAATAACCAGAGTATTCAATAGAAACTTCAGAAGGGATACACCTAAGTAGAGGGGCTAAACTATCCCTAGGGCAAAGGTTACTCTCGAACTGCCCTAACATAACTTAAAAACAAACCTCAAAAGACACAAACTAAAACAAATGAAACTGTACTATATACCAGAAGAAAGCCCAACTTTCTTTAAAGGAAGTTAACTAAGTCCAGATACTCAATAACTTTAAATTCACAATGTTCAACATGCAGTAAAAAATGAGTACTCACATCAAGAAGCAGAAAAATATGACCCATTACCAAGAGAAATGTCAGTAAATAGAAACAGAACAAAAATGATAGAGATAATGAAATTAGCAGACAAGGACTTTGTAACAGATAATATGACTATGTTCTACTATTTAAAGGAAGGGTTGGCAAACTACAGCCCAGGATATATCTGGCCTGTGCCCTGTTTTAGTATCACCTGAGAGCTAAGAATGATCTTTATAATCAACTTAATATAGGCAGGTTATTATAAATGAACCTCATGGTAATCACAAAACAGAAACCTATAATAAAAACACAAAAAATTAAGAGAAAGGAACCCAAACATAATACTAAAAAGAGCCATCAAACCACAAGGGAAGAGAGCAAAAGAAGAAGGAAGTAACAAAGAAGAACCACTAAAACACCCAGGAAAAGAGTAACAAAATGGCAATAAGTACATTCTTATCAATAGCTACTTTAAATGTCAGTGGACTAAATGCTCCAATCAAAAGACATAGGGTGGCAGATTGGATTAAAAAACAAGACCCATATATATGCTGCATACAAGAGACACACTTCAGACCTAAAGATACTCACAAACTGAAAGTGAAGGGATGAAAAAAAAACTCCATGCAAATGGCAATGAAAAGAAAGCTGGAGTAGCAATACTTATATCAGACAAAATAGACATTAAAACAAAAACGATAAGCAGAAACAAAGAAGGGTACTACAAAATGTTAAAGGAAACAATCCAGCAAGAGGATAAAACACTTGTAAATATCTATGCACCCAATATAGGAGCATCTAAAGAAACTATTAACAGACATTAAAGGTGAAACAGTAACACAGTAATAGTAGGGACCTTTAACACACCACTTACACCAATGAGTAGATCATCCAACAGAAGATTAACAAGGAAACATTGGTATTAAATGGCACATTAGACCAGATGGACTTAGTGGATATATACAAAACATTCCATCCAAAAAGTGTAGAATACACATTCTTTTCAAATGCACATGGAATATTCTCCAGGATAGATCACATATTAGGCCACAAAACAAGTCTCAATAAATTTAAGACTGCAATAATACGAAGTATCTTTTCTGCTCACAATGGTATAAAACTAGAAATCAACAATAGCAGGAAAATCACACTAGCTACAAATATGTTGAGATTAAACACACTGTCACTATACCATGATTGGGTCAATGGAGAAATTGAAAAATACCTGAAGACAAATGAAACTGAAAATCGACATAAAATTTAAGGGATAGAGCAAAAGCAGTTCTAAGGGGGAAGTTTAGAACAGTACAGGCTAAGCGCACCAAACACAAAAAATCTCAAACAAATAACCTAACAGTGCAACTAAAGGAACAAGAAAAAGAAGAACAAACAAAGCCCAAAATCATTAGAAGGAAGGAAATCATAAAAATTAGAGAAAAAATACATGAAACAGAGACTAAAAAACAATAGAAAAAATCAATGAAAGGAAGAGATGGTTCTTTGAAAAGACAATCAAAATTTATAAACCTTCAGCTAGACTCATCAAGAAAAAAAACAGAGAAGCCTGAAATAAAATCAGAAATGAAAGAGGAGAAACTATAAGGGACACTTCAGAAATACAAAAGATTATGAGACTACTATGAAAAGATATATGCCAACAAACGGGATTATCTACAAGTAATGGATAAATTCTTAGGAGCATACAACCTTCCACAACTGAATCTTGAAGAAATAGAGAATCTGAATAGATCAATCACCAGCAAGGAGATTAAAACAGTAATCAAAACCCTCCTCAAAAATAAAAGTCCAGGATCTGACAGCCTCCCTGGTGAATTCCATCAAGCATTCAAAGAAAACTATACCTATCCTTCTCAAACTCTTCCAAAAAATTGAAGAGGAAGGGAAGCTTCCCAACTCATTCTACAAAGCCAACATTACCCTGATACCAAAACCAGACAAGGACATCACAAATAAAGAACATTACAGACCAATATCACTGATGAACATTGACACAAAAATCTCAACAAAATACCAGCAAATTGAATACAATAATACATTAAAAAGATCATACAACATGATCAAGTGGGATTTATTCCAGGGATGCACAGATGGTTCAACCTCTGCAAATCAATCAACATGAAGCACAACATTAACAAAATGAACAATAAAAATCACATGATCATCTCAATAGATGCAGAGACAGCATTAGACAGGATAGAGCATCCATTTATGATAAAAACTCAATAAAATGGGTATAGAAGGAAAGCAGCTGAACATAATAAAGGACTTATATGATAAACCCACAGCTAATATCATACTTAATGGAGAAAAACTGAAAGCTATCCTTCTAAGAACAGGAACTAGACAAGGATGTCCACTTTTGCCATTCATACTTATTAACACAGCTTTGGATCTCCAAGCCAGAGCAATAAGGCAAGAAAAAGAAATAAAAGGGATTCAAATTGGAAAGGAAGAAGTGAAACTGTCACTATTTGCAGATGACGTAATTTTATATATAGAAAACCCTAAAGAATCTACCAAAAACTTTGAGAAATAATAAATGAATGTGGTAAAGTTGCAGGAAACAAAATCAAGATACAAAAATCAGCTGTATTTTTATACACTAATGAAGTTGCAGAAAGAGAAATTAAGAATACAATCCCATTTATAGTTGCAACAAAAAGAATAAAATATCTAGGAATAAACTTAATCAAAGAGGTGAAAGACCTGTACACTGAAAACTACAAAACATGGTTGAAAGAAATTGAAAAAGACACAAAGAAGCAAAAGATATTCCATGCTTTTATATTAGAATAATTAATATAGTTAAAATATCTGTTTCATAAAGCAATCTACAGATTCAATGCAATCCCTATCAAAATTCCAACGATGTTTTCACAGAAATAGAACAAAGAATCCTAAAATTTATATGGAACAGCAAAAGACCCTGAATAGCCAAAGGAAACCTGAGAAAAAAGAAGAAATCTAGAGGTATCACACTCCCTGATTTCAAAATATACTACAAAGCTATAGTAATCAAAACAGCAAGGTATTGGCACAAAAACAGACAGTGGGATCAATGCAAAAGGATTAAGAGCCCAGAAATAATCCCACACATCTATGGAAAGCTAATTTTCGACAACAGAGCCAAGCACATACAGCAGAGAAAGGAAGGTCTCTTCAATAAATGGTGGTGGAAAACTGCATAGCCACATTCAAAAGAATAAAAGTCGGCCATTATTTTACACCATCCACAAAAATCAACTCAAAATAGATTAAAGACTTGAATTTAAGACCTAAGACCATGAAACTTCCAGAAGAAAACATAGGCAATACACTCTTCAACATCAGTCTTAGCAGCATATTTTCAAGTACCATGTCTGACTGGGCAAGAGAAATAGAAAAAATGAACAAACGGGACGACATCAAACTAGAAAGCTTCTGCACAGCAAAGGAAACCATCAACAAAATGAAAAGACAACCTTACAACTGGGAGAGATATTTGCAAACCATATATCTGATAAGGGGTTAATATCCAAAATATATAAAGAACTCATACAGCTCAACAACAAACAAACTAACAATCCAATTAAAAAATGGGCAAAAGATCTCAACAGACATTTTTCCAAAGAAGACATACAGATCGCCAACAGGCACATGAAAAGATGTTTAACATCACTATTAGGGAAATGTAAATCAAAACTACAATGAGATATCACCTCATGTTTGTCAGAATGGCCATGACTAGTAAGACAAAATAACAAGTGTTGGAGAGGATGTGGAGAAAAGGGAACTATCTTACACTGCTGGTGGGAGTGCAATCTGGTGCAGCCACTATGGAAAACAGTGTGGAGATTCCTCAGAAAATTAAGAACAGAATTACCATATGATCCAGCTATTCCACTGCTGGGTATTTATCCAAAGAACATGACAACAAAATTGTGTAAAGATATGTGCACCCCTATGTTCACTGCAGCATTATTCACAATAGCCAATACCTGGAAGGAATCAAGGGGCTGACCAAGGGACAGATGAATAAAGAAGTCATTTTACATATACAGATTGCAATACTACTCAGCCACAAAAAAAGATGAAATCTTGCCAATTGCGACATCATGGATAGAGCTTGAGGGTACTGTGCTAAGAGAAATAAGTCAGAGGGAGAGAGTCAAATACCGTATGATCTCACTCATAAATAGAAGATAAAATCAACAACAAACACAGACAGAGATTTGATTGTTGGTTACCAGAGTGCAAGCAGCGAGGAGCGCAAAAGGGGTGATTGGCAGATGTGTATGATGATTGATGGTAATTAGTCTTTGGGTGGTGAATATGATGTAATCTACACAGAAATCGAAATATAATGATGTATACCTGAAATTTACACAATGTTATAAACCAATGTTACCTCAATAAAAAATAAAAAACTATTCAAGTAAACTATTCAAAATGAAGCAGAGAGAATAGAAGAATATTAAAAAAAAAAGTTTTCCCCTGTAGGAAAACATGAAGCAGTTTAACATAAGTGATATCAAAGTTCCAAAAAGGTTGTAGGGCATGGGGAAGCAGTACAGAGAACTATTTCAAGATATAATAGCCAAAATATTTCCAAATTTGATGAAAACTAAAAAATCACAGACGTAAGAGGCACATGATTTTTGGCATCTTGGTGTGGCAGAGGCAGCTAACTAGGCACCAAAATTTCTGTTCTGTTTCCACATGTGCAGTTGTTGCTGGGAAACAGTTACTCAACCAGGGCGAAGTTTTTGGTGTTCCTCACATCTAGGTTAGGCCACGTAACTGAATTCTGGTGAATGGATTGTCAGTGAAGTGAGCTATCATTGCAAGCTTTGCCCGTAAAAACCTTCCACAAGATCATCCACATTTTTTTTCTATTTATGCTACCTGGATGTTGTGGCCCTTTTATTCAGATGTTGTAGCCATGGTTAGAGGCCACATGCTGATGGAAAGTTTTTTCCACATAGGTATTTAGAACTTTTGTCTCCCTCTAATTTGTAAGCTCTATAAAGGCAGGGATTGTATCTATTTTTGTTCACATCACATCTCTATTATTAAAAAAAAGATTAACATAAAATAGGGGTTATATGACTTTATTAAATTAAATATGAAATAAATCAATGAGTTGATATAATTATTTAATCTGGTCATCAAATCAGATTCTGATCTCTGAGCCATTTATGGAGTAGAATAAAAAAATAATCACAAGGAATACAAATAAGTAGATACAAAATAAACAAATACAAAAAAAGTGTAACTTCATTATTTGCAGATAGAATTATATACGTAGAATATTCAAGAGAATCATCAAAGTATACAACTTAATGTGTGAATTTAGCAAGACTACTACTGAAAACAGGGCAATATACAAAAACATATCAGCAATGAACAATTAGAACCTGAAATTTTAAAACTACCACTTCTAATAGAATAAAATTTCAAGTGTCTAGGAACAAAAATAGTGAAACGTGAAAAGCCTGTAAAGCTCTACTTGTATTTTTGGGAGAAAATACAGATCTATGTAAATAAATGGATATTCCAGATTTTCAGATTGATAATCTAAAAATGTCAGTTCTCCCGAGATTAATCAAAATTTTGGTGTGTGGGGGGATATGTTTATTTAATGTATGTACATATGTAAATGATAATCTGATTTTT
Organism: Equus przewalskii; assembly: GCF_037783145.1. Lineage (NCBI taxonomy): Eukaryota > Metazoa > Chordata > Mammalia > Perissodactyla > Equidae > Equus > Equus przewalskii. Next base: position 58,675,664 of record NC_091838.1, read on the forward strand.
TAAATTATCTACAGATACAAATAGCTAAGCATAACTAAGACAATACTGAAGAGGAAAACAAAGCTAAATAATCACTATGAAGACATTATAAAGCTACACTAATCAAAACAATGACAAATTAAAAGTAAATATAGACCAGTCAACCAATGGAACAGAGTAAAGACTCCAGACACACGCAAACACACTCACTCAAGTACTTGAGTTATAACAATAGCAGCACTGCAGAACAGTAGGAATAGAAGATCTTTTCATTAAATGGTGCCAGGTTACCATTATATCCATACACTATAATCAATTCAAGATGAACCATGTATCTAAACATGAAAACTGAAACAATACAACTCTGAAACATAATAGAAGACATCCTCATGTCCTGAGAATTGACAATATTTCCTTAAATAGGTACAGTAGACTACATTAAAACGAGAAATTCTCTTTTTTAAGTGATTTCACTGAGGCAGTCCAGGCACACAGTGGAAGATATTTCCAACAGATATAACTGATGAGGGCTCATCCAAAATGTATAAAGACCTCCTACAAATCATTAAGAAAAAGGCAAACAACTTAATAAGAAAATGGACAAAATATTAGAGTAGGCATCTCACAATGGAGGATGAATCAATTGCAAATGGACATATAAGAAAGGTACTGAATTCATTAGTTATCAAGGAAATTCAAATTCAAACCACGATTCCCTACTACACAAACACCAGAATGTTTAAAATGACAAAGATCAATAATGTAAGTTTAGCAAGGATATAAAACTAGAATTCCTCTATATTTCTTGTAACTCTGTAAATTAATACAGCCTCTTGGGAAAACTCATTGGCAGTTGTCTAATAAAGCTATCCATTATCCTATGACTTAACGTTTCCACTACTAGGCATTTTCTCAGATGTGCATCAAAAGATATTCATAGGAATGTTCACAGACACATTATTTATAACAACCAAGCTGGAAAGAACCCAAATGTTCATCAAAGATGTCACACATAAATAATTAGTGGTTTAGTCCTATAATGTACCACTATCAATCAATGAAAATGAACAAACTACTACTACTACATGCAACAATATGATGAATCTCACAGAGAATAACACCAGCTGAAGAGTACATACTGTGACATTTCATTTTATAAAGTTGAAAATAGGTAAAAATAATCTGTGGTGCTAGAAATTAGAAGAGTGTTTACTTTCAAGGACAAGCAGGATAGTGACTGAGAGGGAGTATTCGAGAGGTTTCTGAGTTACTACTAATATACTGTTCTTGATCTGGATGCTAGTAACGAGGCTGTGTTTATTTTGTGAAAATTTATCAAGCTGTAGACTTATAAGTTGTGACTTTTCTGTATATATTTTACATTTTAATTAAAACATTATGAAATAAAAGTGAGAGTATCTGGAAAGCACACATTCTCCTTCCAAGTCAGCAAATATATTGTGAGGTGTCCCCTGAATCTCTGAGAGTCGTCAGATCTGGCCTTCCTCTTCCTACATTCCCGGAGATAGTGATTAGAAACTAAGCATGATCCAGACATTCAGGATTGACCTACATCACCTCTTCCTAAAGTTTAACATGAATGGGAATTACCTAGAGGGCTTGTCAAAACACTGATCACTGGGCCCCACTCCCAGAGTTTTTGATTCAGTAGGTCCAGGGAAGAGCCCAGGAATCTGCAGTTTGAAGAAAATAATTTCAGTAAAGATAGTAGACTCTATCTCAGTTCTTTCTATTTTATAAAACCCCTGTCCCTTGTTTACATCTCATTTTTAACCTTCATCACTGTCCCTGAGTCTCCACTCCACTTGATGCTCTTTACTCTCTGAAGGTAAACTTTAATTCTAGTTCATTTTAAAACGTAAGAATGTTCAGAGTATGCTCTCCCTCAAATTTTCCAAAGACCTATCACCTTTGTTTCAACATTCACTGAACATAAGAAACATCTTAAGAGCATTTAAAATATCTATAATTCAACCCCAACCCCAAGATTCTTGTGTAATTGGTTGATAGTGGGGTCAATGGTAGGGCAATGTTTTTGACGTTCCCTAGGTGTTTCTAATGCATAGCTAGAATCAAGAATCACTGTTACTAATTCATGCAAAATAACTAATCCACTCACTTTACCCCATCTTCTACCTAACTCCAGGCCTATACTCTACCTGGGATGACTTAAGCTGATAAATCTCTCCCCAATACCATCGTAAAAGTCCAAATACAAATGAAGCCAACACTTCCCATCTCTAAATAGCAAGACAAAATAAATTTTTCTTGATCTATTAACCATACTTTCCTAACAGTAAATTTTTCCTCTTCCCTTGTCAAATTTATCAGAAAATTTACCTTTGTTTAATGTTTCTACCTAATTTACCTCCCAGTCACCCCTCAATTGACTGCAATTGACTGTGAATCTCTTCATGCTTTCCATTGAAACCCTTTATCTAAATTACCATTGTCTTCCTAAAGGACTCATACTTGTTCAATAATTTTTTATTGAGCATCTCTGTGACATTTGACATTGTTATTAATCCATTCCTTTTAAGAACCCTCCCCTTTTTTGGCTTCCACGTGAAATACTTTACTGATTACCCTTGTACCTACCTGTCTAACCACTTCTTATCCATCTACCTCATTGCCTCCTGTTTCTCCACTAGTTACTTTAATATCAGTGCTTCCCAGGTTTCTACTGTTCTCTTCATGATATATACTTTCTCCCAGGGTTATATTATCTACTCTCTTTATTTCAACTGTCTTCCAGTTATACTGATGATTCTGCAAACTATGTCATTTAGCTCAATCCTCTTCACCTTCTATTCAACTGCCTAAGGGGAACCTTTAATATATTCTTTTTAAAGATTTTTATTCTTATTTTTTTCCTTTTTCTCCCCAAAGCCCCTCAGTACATAGTTGCATATTCTTCATTGTGGGTCCTTCTAGTTGTGGCATGTGAGACACTGCCTCAGCGTGGTTTGATGAGCAGTGCCACGTCTGCGCCCAGGATTCGAACCAACGAAACACTGGGTTGCCTGCAGCGGAGCCCGTGAACATAACCACTTGGGCACGTGGCCAGCCCCGGGAATCTTTAATATTAATAAAATACATTAACTAACTTTGGTAGCAATTCTCCTTTCCAAATCTTTGTTCATTTCATAGTGACTGACTGCATAATTTTAGTAGGAGGGCTTACTGATTTTCATCTGGAGAGGGAGCTCTCAGAAATTGTATGTATATGTATGTGTGTAGACTCATACACATACAAATACACAATGCACATCACTAAAATGTCTAAAAGGATGAGGTTGCAATGAATCCATCTGCAAACTACTAAAGTATAATGATTTTTTTAAGTTTTTAATAGGATTATGCAATATGACATACAAAATGGTCCTCTGCAAGTTCATAATTATGCCATTGAATATTGACAAAATTTATATTGAAATATTTCTACTTAATTAATTGTAGGCTTCCTATGTGCATCAAGAAATTCATTCTTTTTTTTTTTTTAACAAGATTACTTATTTATTTGAAGACTGGTACCTGAGCTAACATCTGTTGCCCATCTTTTTTTTTCCTGCTTCTTCTCCCCAGAACCCTCCAGTACATAGTTGTATATTCTAGTTGTAGGTCCTTCTGGCTCTGCTATGTGGGACACCACCTCAGCATGGCTTAATGAGCAGTGCTAGGTCTGCACCCAGCATCCAAACAGGCAAAACCCTGAACCACCAAAGTGGAGCCCACAAACTTCACCACTTGGTCACTGGCTGGACCCAAGAAATTCATTCTTAGTAAAATCAGATGAACTGAATAAATCTGGTCTCTTAATGATATTTTTTTCTTTGTTTTACTATTTATTCTAAACCAAGTGAGTACATGTATTTTTTGTATCTCATATGTACATTCTGAACAACAGTGCTCAGAATGTATTTTCACATTGATTTAATGTGCTTGTTACTTCTTTTTCCTTCCTTTAATTTTTTTTTCAGTTTTTTTCTCAGTAATGGTGTAGTCCACAATTATCTGTTGAAATGAGATGTAATCAAATAGGAAATTATGCAGATCATTATTGTATAATTTTTGCTGATGATTGCCTTTTAGCTTTAATACAACTTCCTGTCTCAAAACAAAGTATTTTTTAATTACATCTGAATGTACTGATCAAAATTAGATTCTCTTTTGATCAATTTTGAAATTCAATCTTAAGAAGAAATAAAAGGAAAACTCTAATAACTCTCATCAATGACTTATGTAAAAGTAAACAGTATTTTCATTTATTCAGTAGATAATTTGAGCACCGATCTTGTACAAGGTATTACTGTAAGAAATATGTACCAGATTCTAATACAACAAAAGCCGCTATAGCAAAAATGTATTTATCAAAAATTATAACCAATCCATAGCTCAGCTATAAATTTTTAGCTGTGTATTGTTCATCCAAAACCTTGCCACCTACTATTTATCTGGGTCACTTTTTCACGATGTCAGTTGCCATGTGGTTAGGGAATACAAAATAATTTTTATAGAGTCCAAAGCCAATTATAACTGGGAAGGTAAGTCCAAAGCCAAATGTAAATGAGTTTTGGATACTCTGCTCTTTTAAATAATTTTTGTCTTGGCATGATAAGCGAAAACTTGGCAGCACAGTCAGACAAGGAGTAACCAGGGGTATGGGACACCCACATTTACATGTACGGCCCCAAGAACAGCAAAGCTTAAATGGTTAATTTTAGCATCCATCCAAATGTCAGTGAGCCAGTTAGGTGAAGCTGCACTTTAAATGATGTCCAAGGGCTTTTTTATACAGTGTTAACATTTGCATAAAACCAGCTTTTTTGTGCCTTATGTTTCCAAATCAATTTAGCTTTGTGTGCTAATATTTTACTAGAGCCCTGGAGATACAGAAGCATGCAGGTCAGCCATGTGTTCTGCTAAATCCCAAAAGGAAACCTCCACTAAAAACCAAAAGATTGACACCAGACAAGATTAGCAAAAGAATTAGTCATGCACAATCAACTGTGTTAAATACTAGGGGAAAAAAAAACACATTTGCTTCTCTTGTCCTTCAGGAAAAGGCTATCAGAGTGGAGTGTTAATGCTTCCAGTGTATATTATTACGTACTTCTGAGAATACTGTTGTTTTCTACGAAGGTGGATTTGTTAGAACCAACTACCATGGCTACTTTAAATGTTCCTAATGAGGTGGGCAAGTAAAAGCTTCAATGCCCTGTTCTGTTTAATTCCCAGAGGTAGCTAGACTCAGAGACCTACTCCCCAAGGAATACAACAGTTCAGTCTTTTTCTCAATCTGGAGCTTAAGGAGGCTTTTAGGCTCTAACCTTAAAAATGCTATACAATGGCTGAAAATTCTCAAAACCAACCAACCAAAAAATAAAAATATTCAGGAAGTAAATCCTTTCCCTAAAGGGCTTATTATCTAAAACTGTTGATTAAAACATAGGAAGAAAATCCTACCAAATAGCTAAAAGATCATTAAAGCTCAACTTCTGGAAAAATTGGCAATTTGTTGACAGTTCTTTTCTTTCTTTCTTTCTTTCTTTCTTTCTTTGTTTTTGGTGAGGAGGATTGGCCCTGAGCTAACATCTGTTGCCAATCTTCCTCTTTGTTTTTTTATTCCTCTCCCCAAAGCCCCAGTAGACAGTTGTGTATCCTAGTTGCAAGTCCTGCTAGTTCTTCTATGTGGTATGCCGCCACAGCATGGCTTGATGAGCAGTGTGTAGGTCTGCCCCCAGGATCCAAATTGGTGAACCCCAGGCTGCTGAAGTGGAGAGTGCAAACTTAACCACTACGCCACAGAGCCGGCCCCTTCTTTACTTTTTTAATGTGCTAAATTTTAAGATCTCAAATGAAGAATTATAACAAAAATAGGAAGCTTTTAAAAATAAATATTTATTCAACTATCTCTCATATCATCTAATAACATTTCCAATCTGGATTATTTTGGAAGATTATTTTTTCTTACTCTTAAGAAATAAACCAAATAGGAAAGAAAATGATGTATAAAAAGAGGTATTACACAGTTTTGTTCTTTTATGTTCTGTACATCTCTTATCCTTCTTAGGTCCACATCAAGAAAATAAATCATTTTAGCTGGAGTGCTTTAGCTAATTATGTGGTTTCTTCTTAAGACATCATTCTTCTTTCCACTTGAAGTCCACAGGGACATAGCTAATTTTTAGGTACACTGCATTTAGTACCTTCATTGATTGAGTGTATGTACTATGCAAACCCTGTGTTAGAAACTTTACTTGTACCGTTTAATTAAACCTTATTCACAGGCCTATTTTAAAGATGAGGAAATTAGCTCAGAGAGGTTAATAAATGTATCCCCCATTAAACAGCTAACAAATAGAAGCATGTGGATTCAGAAACGACATATATTAGGCAAAATAATACCTCACCCAAAAGATGCCATGCCTGGTAACCTATGATTATGCTAGTTTACATGGCAAAAGAGAATTAAAGTTGCAGGTGCAATTAAGGTTGCTAATCAACTGATTTTGAAATGATGAGGAGATCACCCTGCATTACCAGAGTGGGAGACAAATTGGAAGGACACTTGAATTCATACACACACATACATACACATAAATATGTAAATAGATGTGTATATTTGAAAATATATACAGCATATCTATATTTTAAAAAGTAATATATTAACAATATAAATAAATATTATATAAAGTTGGTTCTAAAAGAATGAAAAAGAAGTAATAATTTGCCAGCCCTGGTGATCTAGTAGTTAAGATTTGGCACTCTCATCACCATGGCCCAGGTTCGTTTACAGGTCAGGGAACCCTACTACCCACGTGTCATACTGTGTTGGTTGTGTGTTGCTGTGATGCTGAAAGCTATGCCACTAGTGTTTCAAATACCAGCAGAGTCACCCACAGTGGACAGGTTTCAGTGGAGCTTCCAGACTAAGAAAGACTAAGAAAAAGCACCTGGCCACTCACTTCTGAAAAAATTGGCCATGAAAACCCCATAAATAGTAGCAGAGCATTGTCTGATATAGCACCAGAAGGTGAGAGGATGGCACAAAATGACCAGGCAGGGTTCCACTCTGCTGTACACATGGTTGCTAAGAGTTGGAATCCACTTGACAGTAATAACAACAAACTAATTTGGGTGGGATTAATAAAGGAAATTTTGATGAGAAAGATTTCAGACAGATTGTTAAGGAAATGGTTAACACAATTTGGCAGAAAAATTAAAAAGGAGGGACAAGAGCAAAAGGAGGAGAAAAGGGGAGGAGAACATACAACTCTTTTTAATATTGTTTATATTGTTGACTAATCAATTTAGGTATTCTTATCTTCCATAAGAAACAGCAGAAGACTCTGTTTACTCTTCAGGCTTCAGTTCTTTCCACATCTCCCTCCACACCTTCTCCATCCTCTTAGTTAACAAAGTAAGTACTCCCACCATCAGCACAAGTGAGTCCCACTTTTTTCCCATTCCCTCCTAGATAATTTCTTCCCCTCTTGTTTTCTTCACTAACTAGATAACCTTCACTTTCATCATAATCTCAGGTATTACTTCCCTTAAGAATTCTCTTCTGACTTTCCCAGGCCAGATGACTGTTTCCAACCTAGGTGTTTATCACTGTAGCACTACCTTATAGTAATATATTTATTTATGCGTGTCTTCAGGACACCACAGATCTGAGTGCAGGGCAGTACCGTATCTTTCAATTCCCTTTTGACTTGCAGAGTTCCTTGTTCCTGGGAAGTGTTTAATTAACATTTGTGGAAAGGAGATTATTGAATAAAGAATGACTCACAAATTAGAAATCAAAATCCCAAAATCACATATCAACAATCACCTATCATGTCCACTGGAACATCTCACAAGCAGCTCAACATTTACATCAATAAAATCAGGTCATAATTTCCTTCCATATCCACCACCTTTTCTTACGTATTCGTTCATCCAATCAGTCATTCAGGCATGAAACAACATTTACTGAGTACTGACTTTGTGCCAGCCTGTATTGATGCTCTTGGGACCATCAGCACTACCACTTTCTCTGTTGTTAAAACAGGAACCCTTTGTATTTCCTTCTTTCCCTCACTCTACTCTCCCAAATTTAAACTCACCAGCAAGTCCTATTCATTCTATCTCTAATAAATCCTGAATTTTCCAACTTATCCACATCTCCAGGTTCAATCCTTTGATTCAGGCTGTCATCTGCATCCTCCTCCTAACTTTTCTCTTCACTTACATTCTAATCTCCTTTAATCTGTATCCCATGCAGCAGCAAAGTTGATATTCTAAAAACATAAATCAGAACATGTTACTCTCCTCCTACAATGCCTCAGTGGTTCTGATTACATTTATACCAAAATCAGAAGTATTTCTTGTAAGTTCCAGGGACCTACATGAACTGGTTCACCAGTTTTGCCTTTCCTATTGTGCTGCCAGCTCCAAACCAACCACTAAGGTCTTCTTTGATTTCATCAGATACTCTAACACTGTATGACCTTTCTTCTGCCTAGAATATTATTTTATTTATTTATTTATTTTTTAATTGCAGTAACATTGGATTATAACATTATATATCTTCAGATGTACATCATAATATATTTTGAATTCTGTGTAGATTACATCATGTTCACCACTCGAAAACTAGAGTCCATCACCTCACATGTGAGCCTAATCAACCCTTTTGCCCTCCCCCCCGTTCCTGATGGTAACCTCCAATCCAATCTCCAATGCAATGTGTTTGTTTGTCATTGTTTTTATTTTCTACTTATTAGTGAGATCATACAGTATTTGACTTTCTCCCTCTGACTTATTTCACTCAGCATAATACCCTCAAGGAACATCCATGTTGTCACAAATGGCCAGATTTCATCATTTCTTATGGCTGAGTAGTAGTCCACTGTGTATATATACCACATCTCTTTATCTATTCATCCCTTGATGGGCACCTAGGTTGCTTCTGAGTCTTGGCTATTGCGTATAATGCTGCAATGAACATAGGGGTGCATGTATCTTTATGCCTTTGCATTTTCAAGTTGGATAAATACCCAGCAGTGGGATAGCTGGATCATATGGGAGATCTATTCTTAATTTTATGAGGATACTCCCTACTGCTTTCCATAGTGGCTGCAACAGTTTACACTCCCACCAGCAGTGTACGAGGCTTCCCTTCTCTTCACATCCTCTCCAACACTTCTTGTTTCCTGTCTTGCTAATTATAGTCATTCTGACCTGAGAGAGGTGATATCTCAGTTTTGATTTGCATTTCTCTGATAGCTAATGATGTTGAGCATCTTGTCATATGTGTGTTGGCCATCCGCATATCTTCTTTGGAGAAATCTCTGTTCAGAACTTTTGCCCATTTTTTAATTGGGTTGTTGTTTTTTTTGTTATTGAGATGTATGAGTTCTTTGTATATTATGGATATTAACCCCTTATCTGATATACGGTTTGAAAATATCTTCTCCCAATTGTTAGGTTGTCTTTTCCTTTTGTTGATGGTTTTCTTTTGCTGTGCAGAAGCTTTTTAGTTTGATGTACTCCCATTTGTTCACTTTTTCTTTTGTTTCGCTTGCTTGATCAGACATGGTACTTGAAAACACGCTGCTAAGACCAATGTGATAGAGCATACTGCCTATGTTTTCTTCTAGAAGTTCCATGGTTTCGGGTCTTACATTCAAGTCTTTAATCCATTTTGAGTTGATTTTTGTGCATGCTGTAAGTTAATGGTCTACTTTCATTCTTTTGCATGTGGCTGTCCAGTTTTCCCAACACCATTTATTGAAGAGACTATCCTTTCTCCATTGTATGCTCTTGGCTCCCTTGTCGAATATTAGCTGTCCACAAATGTGTGGGTTTATTTCTGGGCTTTTGATTCTGTTCCATTGATCTGTGTCTCTGTTTTTGTGCCAGTAGCATGCTGCTTTGGTTACTATGGCTTTGCAGTATATTTTGAAATCAGGGAGTGTGATACCTCCAGCTTTGTTCTTTTTTCTCAGAAATCCTTTGGCTATTCGAGGTCTTTTGTCGTTCCATATGAATTTTAGGATTCTTTGTTGTATTTCTGTGAAAAATGTTGTTGGAACTTTGATAGGGATTGCATTGAATCTATTAAGATTGCTTTAGGCAGTATGGACATTTTAACTATGTAAATTCTTCTAATCCAAGAGCATGAAATATCTTTCCATTTCTTTGTGCCTTCTTCAATTTGTTTCAACGTTTTAGAATTTTCAGTGTACAGATCTTTCACTTCTTTGGTTAAGTTTATTCCCAGGTATTTTATTCTTTTTGTTGAAATTGTAAATGGGACTGTATTCTTAATTTCTCTTTCTGCTACTTCATTATTAGTGTATAGAAACACAACCGATTTTTGTATGTTGATTTTTGTATCCTGTGACTTGACTGTATTAATTTATTGCTTCTAAAAGTTTTTTAGTGGATTCTTTAGGGTTTTCTATATATAAAATCATTTCATCTGCAAAGAGTGACAATTTCACTTCTTCTTTTCCTACATTGATCCCTTTTATTTCTTTTTCTTGCCTGATTGCTCTGGTTAGAACTTCCAATACAAAGTTAAATAAGAGTGGTGACAGTGGGCATCCTTGTCTGGTTCCTGTTCATAGAGGGGTAGCTTTCAGTTTTTCTCCATTGATAATGATATTTGCTGTGGGTTTGACATATATGGCCTTTAATATACTGAGTTATTTTCCTTCTATACCCATTTTATTTAGAGTTTTTATCATAAATGGATGCTGTATCTTCCCAAATGCAGTCTCTGCATCTATTGAGATGATCATGTGATTTTTATTCTTCATTTTGTTAATGTGGTGTATCAGGTTGATAGATTTGTGGATGTTGAACCATCCTTGTATCCCTGGAATGAAACCCACTTGATCATAATGTATGATCTTTTTAATGTATTGTATTCGATTTGCTAGTACTTTGTTAAGGATTTTTGCATCGATGTTCATCAGTGATATTGGCCTGTAATTTTCTTTTTTGTGTTGTCCTTGGTTTGATTTTGGTATCAGGATAATGTTGGCTTCGTAGAATGCGTTACGAAGCCACCATTCCTCTTCAATTTTTTGGAAGAGTTTGAGAAGGACAGGCATTAAGTCTTCTTTGAATCTTTGGTAGAAATCACTAGGGAAGGCATCTGGTCCTGAACTTTTACTTTTTGGGAGGTTTTTGATTGCTGTTTCTATCTCCTTACTGGTGATTGGGCTATTCAAATTCTCTACTTCTTCTTGGTCCAGTTTTGGAAGGTTGTATGTTTCTAAGAATTTATCCATTTCTTCTATTTTATCCAATTTGTTGGCATATAGTTTTCATAGTATTCTCTTATTATCTTTTGTATTTCTGAGGTGTCTGTTGTAATTTCTCCTGTTTCATTTCTGATTTTATTTACTTGAGCCTTCTCTCTTTTTCTCTTGGTGAGTCTAGCTAAAGGTTTGTCAATTTTGTTTATCTTTTCAAAGAACCAGCTCTTGATTTAATTAATTTTTTCTATTGCTGTTGTAATCTCTATTTCATTTATTTCTGCTCTGATTTTTATTATTTCCTTCCTTCTGCTGATTTTGGACTTTGTCCTTCTTTTTCCAGTACCTTTAGATGTCGTTTTAGATAGTTTATTTGGGATTTTTCTTCTTTGTTTAGATAGGCCTGAATTGTTATAAACTCCCATCTTAGAACCGCTTTTGCTGTATCCCATAGATTCTGGCATGTCACATTTTCATTCTCATTTGTCTCCAGGAATTTTTTGATTTCTCCTTTGATTTCTTTATTGACCCAATCATTGTTTAGTAGCATTTTGTTTAATCTCCAAATTTTTGTGGCTTTCCTGATTTTCTTCCTGTAGTTGATTTCTAGTTTCATAACTTTGTGGTCAGAAAAGATGCATGGGATTATTTTGATCTTCTTAAATTTATTGAGACTTGTTTTGTGGCCTAATATGTGATCACTCTGGGAGAATGTTCCATGGGCATTTGAAAAGAATGTGTATTCTGTGGTTTTTGGATGGAATGTTCTGTATATATCTACTAAGTCCATCTGGTCTAATGTGTCCTTTAAGGCGAGTGTTTCCTTATTGATCTTCTGTTTGGATTATCTACCCATTGGTGTAAGTGGAGTGTTAAAGTCCCCTACTATTATTGTGTTACTGTCTATTTCTCCTCTTATGTCTGTTAATAATTGCTTTATATATTTAGGTGCTCCCATGTTGGGTGCATAGATATTTACAAGTGTTATATTTTCTTGATGGATTGTTCCCTTTATCATTATGTAGTGCAAGTCTTTGTCTCTTATTACAGTTTGTGATTTAAAGTCCATTTTGTCTGATATAAGTATTGCTACCCCCACTTTCTTTTCTTTGCCATTTGCATGGAATATCTTTTTCCATCCTTTCACTTTCAGTTTGTGAATGTCTTTAGGTCTGAAGTGTGTCTCTTGTATGCAGCATATACATGGATCTTGTTTTTTTTTATCCAGTTGGCCACCCTATGGCAATTGATTGGAGCATTTAGTCCATTGACATTTAAAGTAACTATTGATAAATATGTATTTATTGCCATTTTTTCTTTTTTTGGGGGGGTGTTTTAGTAGTTCTCAGTTCCTTTCTTTTTCTCTTGCTCTCTTCACTTGTGGTTTGATGGCTATCTTTAGTAATATGTTTGATTTCTTTTGTCTTACTTTTTTTCCTGCTTGTTATAGGTTTCTGGTTTGTGGTTACCATGAGGATCCTGTTTAAGATACTATGCATATAACAGTCTATATTGAGTAGATAGACTCTTTAGCTTGACCTCTTTCTAAAAGCTCTACTTTTTCATTCCCCTCCTCCCACATTATATGTTTTTCACATCATATATAGCCTTTTGTTTAGTGTGTGTCTATCCATTATCCTCTTATCATTGAAATAGGTAATTTTAGTACATTTGTCTTTTAACCTTCATATTGTCTTCACAGGTAGTTGATCTGCTACCTTTACTATATTTTTATCTTTACCAGTGATTTTATTGCCTGGGGGTTTTTTTGTTTGGTTTTTTTGATAAATTTTTTATCCCTATTTGTGTTCATTGTTTTCCCACTTAAATAAGTACCTGCAGCATTTCTTGTAGAACTGGTTTCTTGGTGATAAACTCCTTTAATTTTAACTTGTCTGGGAAGCTCTTTATCTCTCCTTCCATTCTGAATGACAACCTTGATGGATAGAGTATTCTTGGCTATAAGTTTTTTTCCTTTTATCACTTTAAATATGTCATACCATTCTGTTCTCGCCTATAGGGTTTCGGTTGAGAAGTCCACTGATAGCCTTGTGGGCTTTCCCTTGTTTGTCACTTGTTGCCTTTCTCTTGCTGCTTTTAGGATTCTCTCTTTATCTTTAATTTTGGACATTTTAATTATAATGTGTCTTGGTGTGGGCCTCTTTGGGCTTATCTTGTTTGGAGCTCTCTGTGCATCCTGTACTTAGATGTCTGTTTCTTTCCTCAGGTTAGGAAAATTTTCATCTATTATTCCTTCAAATAAATTTTCTGCCCCCTTGTCCCTCTCTTTTCCTTCTGGGACACCTATAATACAAATGTTAGCACACCTGATACTGTCCCACAGTTCCCTTAGACTGTTCTCATTCTGCCTAATTCTCTTTTCTTTTTTCTGTTCAGCTTGGGTGATTTCCTCTAGTCTTTCATCTAGCTTGCTGATTCATTCTTCTATATCCTCTACTCTGCTATTGAGTCCTTCCAGTGAATTTTTCATTTCCAGTATTGTAGTCTTCATTTCTGATTGGTTCTTTTTTATATTTTTCAGTTTTTTGCTGATGACCTCATTGCATACATCCAGTCTTCTCCCAATATCTGTGAGCATCCTTATGAGATTTTGTTTGAACTCTTTCTCAGGTAAGCTGCTTATTTCTATTTCATTTAGTCCTTTTTCTGGGGTTTTGTCCTGTTCCCTTGCTTGGAATATATTCCTTTGTCTCCTCATTATGCCTCTTTCTCTGTGCTTATTTCTATGTATTAGGTAAGTCGGCTATGTCTCCTGATCTTGGAGAATTGGCCTTATGTAAGAGATGCCTTATGAGGCCCAGCAGTGTGCTTCCCTCTCATCAACAGTCCAAATGATCCAGGAGTGACCCTTTTGTGGGCTACTTATGTCTTTCTTCTGTGGCAGGGTTGCTCGCAATGCAGGTACCCAGGGAGTCTAGTCTTCCCTTCCCTGGCCAGGTGTTTGTAAATCTGGTTTGCGGAGCCTCAGTACTGTGGGCTACAAAGTCTAACAGCACACTCTTATTACAGTTTTCCTGTTAATTGGGTAGGTACCCTGTGTACCTGGTTGCTAGGCTCAGGGGCTTACAGTTGCTATAGGCCTCAGGCCCACAAGGCTGTTGTTAGTTCTTTTAGGAGTGCAGCTGAGTGGGGCTGGCCTTAGGCATAGGAGCACTCAATTGTTTCAGGCTTTGGAAGGTGTGGCCGATCCTTTTTATGGCTATTTGTGAAGCACAGGTCTTCTGCCACTGATAAGCCTCACCCCCCACAGGACCACACACACCATCAACACAGTCCTGGTCTGCAAACACTTCCCAATGCCCTGGAGCATATCCCAACACCCCACTGCAGAGACCCCCACCTCTCTACCAATGCTTCCCACAGTTCACCTAGTCCTCACACAGGCCCTGCCCCACAGAGGAGGACACACTTGCCTGCCAGTAGAGGATCAAGGTACCCAGTCAATGCAGGCCTACAAGTAGCCTGAGGACTCCTGTTAGGGGGGCCAGTACCTAGGACAGACTGCTTGCCCTGGCTGAACTGGATTACATCTGCACTCTAGTGGGTGTGGCAGATCCCTGGGCTAACAGGCCAGGGGAAGAACCTCAATAGCATCCACTGGGCTCTGTGTCAGCATTCCTGGACCAGGTTAGAACGATAGCCCTCAACAACGTCTCAGTCTCCAGAGAAGTCCCTCCTCTCACTGAGATGCCCCCAGAGCCCACCAGGTGAGTCTCTTTGCACCAAAGGACTGTCAGCCTTCTCTCTGGTGATTTTAGGTTACTGAGACGGGTGAGTTTGTGTGTGGGCTCCGTAAGACCTGGGTCTTTTCTGCTTTCATCCGATAGCTTTTCTAGGGGTATCCTTGCTGCAGTTAACAGCCAGTCAAGGCAGATAGCAAGACCCTTGTCTCAGTTGTGCTGAGTTTGAAGGATGCTTATAGCAGTATCAGCCCCTGCTCCAGGACCTCACTCTTCCAGGGAGGGCTGCGTACCTTAGGGTGGCTCTAGCCTGGTCAGCTGAGAAATTCCACTGCTCCCAAAGGTGGCCCCCCCTTTTCATTCCAGCAGGAATTTCTGCCTCTTCCACCTTAGTCAGGACTGTCCCTTGTTGTGGGGGTTGTTTTTATCCAGTTTTCAGTTTTCTATCCAGGCTAATTTTTCCAAAAATATTTGCAACCTGGTTGTGTTCATGGCAGGAGATGAGTTTAGAGTCTGCTTACGCTGTCATCTTGATGAGATCCCTGCCTAAAATATTCTTTACTCCACTCCTCACCAGGAAATTGCCCTATCATATTTTAGAGTTCAGTTTAAATATCACCCTCTGAGGGAGGTCTTTTCTGACCACTTTATGTGAAATAGATCTCCATTATTCTTCATTTCAGTCTTTTAGTTCTTTCTTTCACGACCTATATATACTACAATTTGCAGTTTTATAATAACATGGGTTTTGTTTTCTTTTGTTTTTCTGTCTTGTCCCATAAAGGAGCAAAGTACATTGAGTTTACTGGTGAATATTTAGTTCTTAGCAGAGTGCTTGGCACTTAATAGAGGCTTAATAATACTTACTTGAATGAGTGAATGATGAATGAAGACAGAAGGGAAAAAAAGAGAGGTAGTAGGCAAGAAGGAATAGATAGCTTGCTGCTTACCTATTAAAACAAAATCCATGAAAACAGTTTTTTCCCCTCATGATTATCTCACTCTAGAACAGATTTTACATTTAAAAAATAGAATTAGAAAACAAAATTTGCATGCAGAAGTTTTATTCTATTAATCAATGGTTATGTCAATCTGAATTTTTTAAAAGTACTATATTATATAAATCACAGCAAGTAAAAATGTGTTAAAATTGTATGAAAGACAAAGACCTAGATGCACTGATTTATATCACTAATAAAGCATAAATATAATCAAAATGCATTTCCAAATATAAAAAGAAGTTAATATGTTTAAATATTCTAAAATATACAGTTAATATATGCTCAGAGGTTTCCTTATTTAAATCCTGAAAACACTTCCAATCCCAATAACGTCAAAATTTCAAGAATAATTTCTAAATATTGTTCTCATTGTTTTCTTACTTTCAAAGTAACTCATAGCTATAGACTAAATGCTTACAAGTAGTGTGTGATGCTAAATAAATACAGTTCATGAGGCATAGTGAAAAAGTCAACTAAATGCCATAATATTTTATGTCAAATTGGGTAACATGATATTTTATCAAATCTCAAAATGCATTTCTGTTCAAAATATTCTGTTTACTGAAACATTTAAACATATTTGAGAAAGTTAGTGGTCTGTTACTAGACTGTCTTCCATTTGCAAGTAATCAGTAGACGTTTCATATTTTCTTAGCAATGATAACGGCATGTTTTAACTTTTGCATACAGAAACAATATTAAAATGCACAACGAAGATTGGATTTTCACATACACAGAGTTCAATTTTACACACATTTTTATATTTATCTTTTTATATTGTATGCATAAATTTGGGCAATAGAAATTCAATGACTGCAATTCAGTAGGCTTGACATGTCTTTTCTCAGGGGGTAGGTACTCCCAAACTTTGAAGATCTAGAGGGCACCACAGTGGGGCCCATGGGATAGAAGGCATGGAAAGGATAGCTTAGTCCAATTTTTTCCAAGCCTCAGGAAAATGTTCTCTATTTTCCTTCAGAGTTCCAATGACAAAGAAGGAACCTAGCCAGAAATTTTTAAGAACAGGCAACTCAGATCCCCTAATAATCAGAGTTAAGGATAAAAAAGGAAATCTAGCCCACTTTATTAAGATGGGTGACCAGATAGAGACTTGTAACAAAATTCCCATTCACTGAACAAATATTTATTAGCAACCTGCTAAGATCAAACATTGTGTTAGGCATTAAGGATCAAAGATGAATGAAGTATTAGAGTCTTAGGAAGTTCTATGTCCAGTAGGACATTATAAATTACATTTAAAAAACAGAGGATGTTTTGGAAATACAAAGGAGTGGCAGCTATCCCAAACAGGCTTCTTGAAGAAGTACGTATATTTGCATAATATTAAAGCATGACTATAAAATTAGCCAGATACAAGAAGGGAAGAGTGAGTGGAGGACATTTCATGATGAGAAGGTAACAAGAACAAAGAAAGAGAGGTGAAAATAGAAAGATCTGAGTGGGGAAGTCCAACCTATAATTAGAATAAAAATTACATATTGGCCATGTTTTTTGTCCTGCTGAAGAGATGTCTCAAGGGTGACTCTGGCTACATGATGGAACCTGGAGTCTGGTAGCAGGCCATGAATTTGTTCTCTCAGAGATAGGAAGATGGATGCAGTCAGTAATTTTATAGAGAACTTTTAGTTTATACATGTTTTGACTTTATGATATTTTGAAAATCTATATTAATTAGTATATTAATAAATATATAATACCAATATGGATATAGTTAATACTATTATCATACTATCAATACCAGTATTATTTAAATAATCATTAACATAATATCAGTACACACATTGAGCACTTTGTGGTACACACTGTACTAAGCGCTTTGTATGCATTATAATTGTATTCCTGCAAGAGAAGTGAAACAAGATTAATCTGCACACAATAGTGACAGGACAGAGAGAGAAGCAGCTAGGAGAAAGCAGTAAAGTCTTCACAGTATAGGTAGGAGTTTGACAAATAGAAGGAGAGAGGGTTTTCCAAAGAGAGAACACATGAGTATTCACAAGAATATGCAAGACATATTCTGGAAACAGGAAGAGACTAGTGTGGCTGTGCATTGGGAGATGGGAAGGGAACTTACGTGTAATGAGGTTGAAAAAGCATGCTGAGTCCAAATTAGCAAGTTATATGCCTTAGTTGGGACGCGTGAAGTTTATCTCATAGCTTCTAGTTATTTGCTTATTCTTTTTAAGCAATTGATTAACAGGACTCTTTACAACGAAAACAGAAAGATCATTCTGAAGTTTCTGGCTTAAGACAGCATCTCGATGGTGGATAAAGTTTCCCACAGTATGTTCTTAGAATAAAAAGACCAAGGGCACAGGCAATAAAAGCAAAAATGGACAAAAAGACCAAAAAAGGGACTACATCAAACTTAAAAGCTTTTGTGCATCAAAGGACACAATCAACAGAGTGAAAAGGCATCCTATGGAATGCAAGAAAATATATGCAAATCATACAACTGATATTCAGAACATATAAAGAACACTTACAACTCAATGACAAAAAAATAACAAATAAAAATGGGCAAAAGGCTTGAATAGACATTTCTCCAAAGATGATACACAAATGGCCAAGAAGCATATGAAAAGTTGCTCAACATCATTAATCGTCAGAGAAATGAAAATCAAAATCACAAGATGTAAGGGGCCAGCCTGGTGGCATAGTGGTTGGGTTCATGCACTCCACTTTGGTGGCCTGGGGTTTGTGGGTTTGGATCCCAGGAATGGACCTATGCACTGCTCATCAAGCCATGCTTTGGCAGTGCCCCACATACAAAATAGAGGAAGACTGGCACAGATCTTAGCTCAGGAACAATCTTCCTCAAGCAAAAAGAGGAAGATTGGCAACATTCATATTAGTTCAGGGTCAATCTTCCTCATCAAAAAAAGCAAAAACAACAAAAAAACCCCACAAGATCTCACCTCACAACCATCAGCATGACTATTATTTAAAAAAATGAAAAAAATAACAAGTGTTTGAAAGGATGTGGATAAATTGGAACTCTTGCATACTCTTGGTGGGATTGTAAAACTGTGCAATTTCTACAGAAATCAATATGGAGGTTCTTCAAAAATTAAAAATAGAATTACCATATGATCCAGCAATCTCACTCTGAACATAAATCAAAAAGAATTGAATGTAGGGTCTCAAAGAGATATTTGCACACCCATGTTCATAGCAGCACTATTCACAACAGCCACAAAGTGCAATATCCATCAATGAATGAATGGATAAACAAGATATGGTACATATATACAATGGAATATTATTCAGCCTTAAAATAGAAGGAAATCCTGTCACATGATACAAAGTGAAATAACCTAGTCACAAAAAGACAAATAATGTATGATTGCACTAATATGAGCTATCTAAAGTCAAATTCATAAAAACAGAAATTAGAATGGTGCTTACCAGGGACTGGGGGAGGGGGGAAAGGGGAATTGTTGTCTAATGGGTACAGCTTCAGATTTGCAGCATGAAAAATTTCTGGAGGTCTGTTTCCTAGCAATGTGAATGTACTTCACAGTACTGAACTGTACACTTAAAAGTGGTTAAGATGACTAATTTTATGTTGTGTTTTTTACCACAAAGAAAAAAAACCAAGGAGACCAAAGTGGGCAATACAAGCCTTTAAGAATTACAGATTGCAGTGGTCTGAAGAGTTAATAAACTTGTATATGATCAAATATCAAAATGCTTTTCTTGCTCTAAGCTAAACTGTAAAGTAGGCAAAGCTCTATCTTTTTGTGACTTTTGTAATTTACTTCTTTCTACTACTCCTTTCAGTACAACCTCAGCCCTTGGAAGCAATGCCTAATATAGGTTTAATCCTTTCTTATCAGGATAAAAAAATTAAGAAATTTATTTAGTGCTCTATGAAGGCCCAGTGTGCATGTGTCCTAGGCACTTTTCAGTTTTATGAGCACACGTTCAGGTGAGGTCAGTGTTCATCCCATTCCATCTCATAATATTCATGAAGTCAGTCCTTGACAAAGACAATCTGCTTGTTACAAGACAATAGTCAAAGAAATCAGAGTTTGAATTAGAAAGATGGGTTAGAACATCGCTAGACATTTATAAGATATCAACTGAATGAAAACTGTAATCTTATTAAAGGGGTCTTATATCTATATATATATACATGTACCTACCTATACATGACATATGCCTGTACTTATATGCATGCATGTATACACATGCACAATACATATATACATGTTTAATGTGTATATATAATTATGTATATGTGTTTATTTAATTCTTTATAATTTTATAATCTCAGTAAACAGGGGATGTGTGTGTTGTGGCCTTTATATTTATATACATATATACTCAAGGGGGAGCTTCAACTGTGCTTTTTAAAAGCAACTGCTGTGTTACATACTATGTTGATACATAGTTGATGCATAGGCTGTAGATTATAATTTCCATACTAACTTTAATATATGTAGACTTAAAAGGAATATAGATACCACTTTCAAATTACTGATAAATATGAATAATGAAGTAATGAAAAATGATTATTTCAGTATATATGCACACAGTAAAAATACAGATAAATTAACCTACAAGCTCAGTCGTAAATCCAGTTATTTGGCCCTAGTTATGTTTCTTTAGCCTGAATACTTTTCTTGATTATTGATATTAATTAATATGTATTGTGTTCCTGCTGGGGAGTTGGCTTTATATAAAAAACGTAGCTTTGCTAAACTCCAAAGAATATTAGAGTAGACTGCATATCTAAACACTATATAATTTAGCTGAGTTTAAGGAGAATTGGAGTCTATATTCGAGTTAGAATATGTGAGTTTCTTCTTACTGTCTATTTAAAGTCTGTATTACTTAAATATTATAAATTCCCAAATGCTTAGAAAATAATAAATTTAGGTCCTGAGAGCAATTAATTTCAACTTCACTTATGTATTTTGCATTCAAATCACTGTTTTCTTAGAAGCCAAACCATTGTTTTCTTAATTTGGAATGATCCAAATCAAGGACTCTTAGAAAATCATTCAAGGAAGTTGATCTTTTCTCCCACAGGACACTACTGGGTTGACATCTACAAAACCACTTGCTAACAAACTTGAATTAAGCCCTAAAATATGATTTTAACAATTGCAAAGGTGATTTAAAAATACTGCGGGGCTGGCCTGGTGGAGCAGCGGTTAAGTGTCCATGTTCTGCTTTGGCGGCCCTGGGTTTGCCAGTTCGGATCCCGGGTGAGGACATGGCACCACTTGGCAAACCATGCTGTGGTAGGCGTCCCACATATAAAGTAGAGGAAGATGGGCACAGATGTTAGCTCAGGGCCAGCCTTCCTCAGCAAAAAGAGGAGGATTGGCAACAGTTAGCTCAGGGCTAATCTTCCTCAAAAAAAAAAATTGCAAAATATATTTTATGTCTGGATTTAACTGAAAAACACTGAATTTGTCTGATTACTGTTGCAGTAATTATTTCATATAAAAACATTTGGAGTGTCCATTATATATCAGGAACTACGTCAGACACTGAGAATGCAAATAGGCATAATGTAGTTCTTGAGAAACTTGCAGGAAGTATGGGCATGTGGCCATAATTAAACAAATTATTATAAGCGCTGTGAGAACAGATTAAGTACATTTATAGTTGGAAAATAAAAGAAGGAATGGTCAAGTGTCTCTGGTATTGGGGAACAGTGCTGACAACAGAAAATACTCAAAGATGTTGAAAAGTGTTCTGAGCCACAGGAGACAAGTAGTTATTTGAAAACTGCTTTGTCCACTCTGGGTACCACTAGCCCAATGACACTATTGAGCACTTAAAATGTGGCTAGTGTGACTGATGAAGAGAATTTTTAACTTTAATTACTTAAAATTTAAATTTAAATAGCCAACTCTAGCTAGTGGCTACCATATTAGGCAGCTGATCTCTACAGCACTGTGAATAATTTGGTATGATTGGGACATAAATCGTTGGACTTAGAGATCATGGTGATAGATGGGGTTGAAAAGAAAGACAACGACAAGATCTAAGAGGGCCTTCCTTGTCATGTGTAAGTCACTTAAGTAGGTTGAGGACAGAAAAGAATCTATCAAATTTATTAAATGATCATGGGTGACATCAGCAAAGGTAATTTGTCTTGCTTAGAGTTTTAGAGGCAGAAGCCTGGTTTGTGTGGATTAAAGTAGTGGGGAGTGAGGAAGTGAAAACAGCAAGAATTTACTATTTTTCAGATGTGTTGAATACAAAAGGAAATATAGGAAGGAGAAGTTGAAGAAACATGGGTGTGAGGAGGAATGATAAAATTGGGGATATACTGGAGCATGTTCACAAGTAGTGGCAGAAGTCAGAAATATAGATCATTTTATAGATGATGATTTATAGAGAATAACCCTAGGTCAGACTCCTAGCAGATTTAGTTGGAAAAGGAGAGCCATAAATCAAGCAATTAGCCAAGAAAGTGAGAGTGAATGCATATATAAATAAATTTGTAGACAGCTGTGGTGAGAAAGTTAATGGAGTTCACGATTTTAGCCCGGGTTTCTCTGTAATACAGAAAGAGTGCGTAGCAAAGAGGGGATAAGACAGAGTAGCAGGCTGAAGGGGAGCAATAAAGATTCAGATACCATTGGCAAGCATGATGGAAGTGGCAATCAATCAGCAAATTTAAAGAGTCCAAGTACATAAAGTGCTTAGCTGAGGTCGGAAACTAAACATCTGTAGTATCACCAGAATACAAGGTTGCACAGTTTTCTCTCGTGCTTGGCATTCTGCCTACAGAAAGAGAAACCAGGAATAACTAGATTGGTGTTTGCAGGCCAGATACAAATTGGAGACTTGAACACAAGCCAGGGGATGGCAAAAAGTTATGGAGCATGGCCTCTGGAATGGAGAGGGAAAATCTGAAGCCAGGAGGGTGGAGACAGACTTGCAGAAATGGGTGGGTCAAGGGATTGGATGTCAAGATAACGTTGAATGCAGGAGATCTATTTGAAGGATAGGAGTTTTTACTTGGCATTGTTTAGAGATAAAATTACTCATAATTAGTGCATAAAAATTACTTAAGATGTAATGATCACTTAGGATTTTTACTACTTTATGAAGAGAGTGCTATTGGATTTACTTTTTTTAAAAGTTTCTCAATTTAGCCTCTACCATTTTAACTTGTCTTCTTTTATTAAGTTTCTTCCCAATGTAATCAACCTCTCCACACTCTATTTACATCACAATTTCTTATGAGAATGACATCCAAACTCCATAGAATGACACAATTGGGTCCCAAGTTGGGTCTCAACTTTTTCTGTTTTGTACTTTTCTTCCATGACAAATTTGCTTAAAAGCTCTGAACACACATTGCAATTCTCTGACCTATCAAATATTCTTCTGCTCTATTTATTCCTTAAAAATTTATTTTTCCCTTACCTAAATCACACCTATTTAACTCTACATAAAACCCCACCATGCAAAATTTCCAAAGCCCAATCAATTGAGAGTTCTTTTTCATCCCAAGTTTTCCCCTGGCCTGCTGTACTCACAGGCTGTTTTGAAGTACAAGTTAGTTATCATTGAAGATAGGTCTTCAATAGTTTTCTAGTGGTTTGTAGTCTATTTGAGGGTCACTGTCACCACCTGTGACTAAAAATTTAAAAGTTTACAACCATCAAAAAAGAATCTGGGACAAAATCAAAACAAATTTATTCATCCTGGCTTATAAGGGCTTATAAATTCAGTCCTCTCAGAACAGCTAAAATGTTTGCACCTCATGTGAGGAAGAAAAATCTCATCAAATCCTGGTATAAAATACGGTATTTGGCAATATTTGGTCTGAGAAAGTGTTATAAGCAGAAAACTAATAATATTTTTATTGTCTCTACTTTATTAATAATCTTCATATAAACAAAAAATACTAGGTTACTTCGGACAATAGACACACTGTTTTCAGACTATTCATATGAAAATAGCTGCCTTCTCTTGACCACAGCGATAAGAATGCAAACTATTATAAACCAAGTTTAACCAGACACCTTTAACAAGGAAAAAATGAAAATGCAAATAAACAACTCAAATTAATTGCAATGAATATAAAATATTATTAAAATCTAAAAACTATACATAAGAATAACAAATTATAAGCCTCGACATCACAAAAAACATTGGATTAATGAATGATTATAAGTCCATATATGCTGAAATAAGTCAATGCTATGATGAGAAGGCCAAGCCAGGTTTTTAAAACCAGAAATTCCTATTTTAAACTTTTGTCCACATTTTATTTATAATAAAAATTAACATAGCAAAACTTAAATTGAATTTTTGCCTTTATATTTTTATC
Source organism: Equus przewalskii (assembly GCF_037783145.1). NCBI lineage: Eukaryota > Metazoa > Chordata > Mammalia > Perissodactyla > Equidae > Equus > Equus przewalskii. Next base: position 58,699,950 of record NC_091838.1, read on the forward strand.
TACAAACAAAAAATTAGATTTTCTTTTAAAAAATAGAAAACTTGTCATTTTGTAAGTAATACAACTCTATATCATTGTTGAGCTTATGACTCCTAAAGGTTTTTTAAGAGTTATTACTATTTATATTGTCAATCACACATACTGGTACTATGTGCCAAAAGCTTTTTGGAATTTATATAGGAAAAGACAGTTGGAACACAAGCACAGAAGTCTAATTTATGTATCTTTTTTACAAGTATCTTAATTGCTTTGCTCCAGATTTCCAAAAGCAACTAGACCATATTAAGGAATAATTAGTTGCTCTTAAATATTAGTACTCTATCTCAATCCTTGAAACCTGAGTCCCTATATTTCTGATAATTACCATTATGTGCATGGTTTTGTCTACTGAGACTTCATTCCACTGATGGCAGACATAGGAGGACGGGTCATATACTACTAAGAGAAATTTAACAGAAAATGATATTTAGTCTTTTATAATCTATTCAACTAATTTTATTTACATTTGAAAAATCATTATACAGAGAAAAGGGAAAGAATCTAATATTTTTGAGAAACCCTATATGCTTCTATGTACAGTCCTGTGTGGGTTAATGATGAGATACATTCTAAGAAATTCATCATTAGGTGATTTTGTTATTGTGTGAACAAAATAGAGTGTACTTACACAAACCTAGATGGTATAGCCTGCTACACACGTAGGCTATATGGTACTAATCTTATGAGACCACCGTCATATGTGCTGTCCATCTGAAACGTCATTATTCAGCACATGACCATGTATATATGCATAACTCCATTTGGTTCTAAAAATAACTTTGACAGGGAATTCAGATCCAGAGAAGCTAAATAATTTCCCCAGGGTCACATAGCTGGAATTCAACTATGGCTGTCTCTCCCTCTGAAATCTTTCTTCGTTCTCCCATGTCCCAAATCCCATCACAATAACATAACTACATTTACTAATTTGACATATTCCTTCAGGTCTCCTACCCAATGCTTATTATTATGTGTATAATTGTTCTTACAGTGAATATGAGAGTCTCAAATATATATGCGTGGGGTGGTTTATTTAGAAATCTTATTTCAAATTAGCATCATTATTAAGACATATAATGCATCTTTAGGATTGGGACAAACCTCTAAGTATAACTGAAATCCATCAACTTATTTGGTGGGAACTACAAATTAAACACTAGTAAAATGACTAGCACAGGAATATATACATGCATGTTTTATGGTAACTACCTTTAATGTCCAACTCTATGTTTACTGTTTTCCCTTAGTTCCCAGTACAATGCATGGCACATGGTAGATATTCAAATATACCTATGCTGAGTGATGCAATTTTGATAATGTTTATTTAAAGCACACCCAACAAACAAACAAACTACTTTAAAGTTATCAGTATTCAAAATACATTGTGACAACTTCCAGGAAGATGGAATAGACATACTTTTCCCTATTGCTCCTACTATGTACAACAAAAAACACTGGTCATTACACATAAAACAAATATAGGAAAATTCTTAAATGTGGGGAGAAGGCGGCAAACTGACTAGGGACCTCAGGATCTGAAGAATGATATAATTGTGAGTTCTTTAGGTTTTGTTTTGGGGTTTTTTCTCATTCACATATCCTAGACTTAGAGCTTCAAGAAGCTGGCAACTCAGAAATGCTAAGAGGCACAGACGATAAAAGCTCAATTAATGCCTGCACTCTCTAGCCAAAAGGGGCAGCCTAGTAAGATAGAAAACTATAGATGATATAATCATTCTACTCCAGCCAAACACCATAGAAAAAAACTGTGGCGCCACCACCATCCATGCCTGTAAAGGATGAGTGGGAAGCCTAGACTTCATCCTTCCTGAGGCTGTAAGAGGGAGTCCCAATGACCTTTCCTTAGGGTGGTGTCAGAAAAGACTGAATAGACAACTGGGATTTTCATCCAGGCTGGGCAGTGCTGAATGTCCCAAGTTCCCAAATGTCACTGGAATCCTTGTGGGAAGCCACAACTTCCACTGCCACCTGATAGTAACAAGATACCCTTCCTCTTCCCCACTGGGGTAGTGTTAGAGAAGAACCTCTGGAGAGTTGGCTCTTTCACCAGAGTCCAGCAGTAATGAGGGAACCATTCCCTGTGGTGTCACTGGAGACCACATGGGAGGCAGTAACAAGGTACTCCTACGCTTCCAGCAAACGAGGTATCGGTGGAGTCTAATGAGGAGCAAGAACTAAAAACAGTAATCAACAGTAATGAAGAGTCCCCACAACGGGGTACCAGTGGAGGACAAGTGAGGAAACTGGACTTCTAACCCAACTGGCAGTAATGAGGTGATGCATCCACTCCCCACCAGAGGGGTGGTAGAACAGATGTCATGGTCTCAATATGTCCCCTCAAAGTGCATATGTTGAACATCTAATGCTTGAGGTTATGGTACTGGGAGGTGGGGTCTTTGGGAGTGTATTAGATTATAAGGGCAGAGCCCTCATGAATGGGATTAATACCCTTACAAAAGAGGCCTCAGAGAGCTACCTGCCTCTTCCACCATGCAAGGACAAAGTGGAAAGTCATCACTTTGCAAACTGGAAGAGGGCTTTCATCAGAACCTGACCAGGCTAGTACCCTGATCTTGGACTTCCAGCCTCCACAACTGTGAATAATAAATTTCTGCTGTCTATAAGCATTCAGTCTATGGTATTGTTATAGCAGTCCACACAGACTAAGACAGAACACTGATACCAAGACAAACAGCTAAAAATGTGGAAGAGGTTTTGGAACTGATAGAGGATGGAAGAGTTTTGAGATGCAGGTTAGAAAAAGCCTAAATTGCCCTGAACAGATTGTTAAAAGCAATTCTGGTGAGAACTCAGGAGAAGTGGAGAGCTGTAGAAAAAGCCTCTATCTTCTTAGAAAATACTTCAGTGGTCATGCATAGAATGTTGGTTCTAATGAAGTTTCAAAAATGAGGAGCATATTATTGGAAACTGGAGGAAAGGCAATCCTTGTTATAAAGTGGCAAAGAAGTTATCTGACTTGTGTTTGTGTACTATTATTTCCTGGAAGGTAAAACTCATGAATAATGAAATTTGATATTTAGCTGAGAAAATTGCTATGCAAAGTGTTGAAGGAACAGACTGGTTTCTCTTGAATGCTTATGGTAAAGTACACAAAGACAGAAATGATTTAAAGATGAAATAGTTAACGAAAAGGGAAGCAGAACTTAAAAATTTGGAAAATTCAACCTACACATGTTGTAAAAAATGAGAAAGTATTTTTGGAAATGAACACTAAGGATATGCAGCCAAGTGACTCTTTGATAAAGTACGGGTGTAAACCACAGACTTAATCAGCCACCTCAGCAGAAACATAGCCAGTTTGAACTGAAGAAAAAGGAGACAGGAAAGAATGAAGGAAGGTTGCTGGACTTCTTAGATCTGGTAGAATGGGACCATAGTGCTATTCAAATGTGAACTTGCACTATTCTTCAAGACAAGGGAAGAAAAATCCAAAAGATGATTCAGAGATCATTGGGCTATCTCTTTGGTTTCAAAATTGGGGGCCATTGCCTGGGTTTCAATAGGTCAGATGATCCCTACCCAAAGCCATGGGGATGGTGCCACTTAAAACCATGGGGGACCAAGCTATGCCCAGCAGAGCAGTGGAAGTATGGCTACCTCCACTTACATTTTGAAGATGAAGCACCCTAGAGCCATGGGCACAGGATCCATGCAGAGAGCTACTGCAAGGGCAAGGTCACTGCAAAGAGCCCTCGCTAGGGACAATGCCAAAAGAACTGTGGGGGCAGGGCAGCCCCACTGATCCAGACCAGTAGAGCCTGGGAGAGCCACAGGCATGGGACTCCAATCTGTGAAAGCTGTAGCATATGGGTTGTGCCTAGCAAAGCCATGGGGCAGGACTGTCACCCCAGTGGGTCCAACAGGCAGGACCTCCACCCTAGTGGGCCTTAAGTTTTGGATTTGCTTGGGACCTGTTACTTCTTTCTTATTTCTATTATTCTCTTTTGAAATAGGAATGTCTATCCTAAACCTGTCTTACCATTGTATTTTGGAAGAATATAACATGTCTGACTTCACAGGTTTACAGCTGGAATCTCATCCATATTTGATTTAGATGAGACTTTGGACTTAGACTTTTGAGTTGAAGACATGTGAGAAGAACATGAATTTTGAGGGGCCAAGGTAGAATGCTATGGTCTGAATGTTTGTTTTTCCTCAGAATTTATATGTTGAAAACCTAATGCGCAAAGTGATGGTATTAGGAGGTGGAGCCTTTGGGAGGTAATTAGATCAAAAAAGTGGAGCCCTCATGAATGGGATTAATAATCTTATAAAAGAGGTCCCAGAAAGTTAGCTCTTCCGTCTACCATATGAAAATACAATAAGAAGCCTGTGACCCAAAAAAGAGCCTTCACCTGACTGTGCTAGCACCCTGATCTTGGACCATAAGAGATAAATTTCTGTTGTTTATGGCCACCCAGTTTATGCTATTTTGTTATAGCAGCCCAAACCAACTAAAACAGAGAGCCAACTAATAATACAGATAAGAGTCTTACAACATAATATCAAAAAAAGGTCCAGGTTAGTTTCAATAAAAAATTTCATGTCATATAAAGAACTAGGAAGATCTCAAATAATAAAAAACAATACCAAAACCAAGATGACAGAGATGTCATAAATTTCTAACAAAGATTTTAAACTGCTACTATAAAAATGTTTTATCACACAATTACAAATCTGCTTGAAACAAGTGAAAAAAATAGAAATTATCAAAAAAGAAGTAGAAATGCTCAGAAAAGAAACAGAAGATATAAAGAAGTACCAATGGAAATTTTCAAACAAAAAATACAACAACAAAATAAAAACACTTAAGAGTTGGGCTTAATAGCAGAATGGAGTGAACAGAAGAAGGCGCGAGTAAACTAGAAGATACAGCAACAGAAACCACACAATCTGAACAAGAGAAAAAACAGATTAAAAAATAAAAGGAACAGAGTCTCAGGGACGTGTGAGAATATAACAGAAAATCTAAAATCCGTGCCATAGGAATATCAGAAGGAGAGAAGAAAGAAGTTGGTGCTGAAAATATACTCAAAGAAATAATGGCTGAAAACTTTCCAAATTCAGCAAGAAACATAAATCTGTAGATTCAAGAAGCTGAGTAAATCTAAAAAAGGATAAATCCAAAGAAATCCACACAAAGACACATCTGAGTCAAACCTCTGAAAACTAAAAATAAAAGGAAAAAATCTTAAAAGTAGTTAGAGATAAATAATACCCTACCTACAGATGAAAAATTAATAGAATACCAGAATATTTCTCATCAGAAATTGTGAAAGCCAAAGGAGCTGCACAACATTTTTGAAGTGATGAAAGTAAAAAATTGTCAACATAGAGTGCTGTATCAAAAAAGCATATGCTTCAGGAAAAAAAAAGGACAAAAATCAAGAAATTCTCAGATGAAGAAAAACCAAGAGAATTTGTCAGCAGCAGACTTTCACTAAAAGAATGGCTAAAGTAAATTCTCTAAACAAAAAAAAATAAATAAATAAAAGAAGTCTTAGACCACCAGGAAGGAAGAAAAAAAAAGAGCAGGCAAAAACATGAGTAATTACAATAGACTTTCCTTTTCTCCTTGAATTTTTTACTTATGTTTGATGGTTGAAGTAAAAATTATTAATACTAGTTCTAAATGTATGTAGAGAAGATATTTACAATAACTATATTATAAATGGAAGAAGGTAAAGAGACATAAAACAAAGTAAGATTTCTATACTTCACTTCAACTGATAAAATGACACCACCAGCAGACTATAGTAAGTTATATATATATATAATGCAATACCTACAGCAACCACTGACAAAGCTGGATTAAGACATACACTAAAAAGCACAGCATATAAATCAAACTGGAATTCTAAAAAATATGTTCAAACGACACTCAGGGAAGCAGGAAAGAGAAAAGAGAAAAATGAAAAACAAAAAGAGCAAAACATAAAAGAACAAACATAAAACAAAAGTAAATGTAGGGCATACTTATGCCCTAACATCAAAATTACATTAAAGGCAAATGATCTAAATACACCAGGTAAAAGACTGGCAGAGTAGACTAAAATACAAGTCTCAACTCTGTGCCACCTATAAGAATCTCACTTCAAATACAACAATATAGGTACATTGATAGTAAGAGGATAGAAAAAGCTATATTATGCAAATATTAATCAAAGGAAAACAGGAGTAGCTATATTAGTATGAGATAAAGTAGATCTCACAGAAAAGAAAATTACCAAACCCAAATAGAGATATGATATAATGATACAGGTGCAATTCATCAAGAAAACATAACAATCCTAAATGTGTGTGCACCAAAAAACAGTGCTGCAAAATTTATGAAGCAAAAACTGATAGAACTCAAAAGAGAAATAAACAAAACAAAAATTGTAGTTGTAGATTTTAACACTCCTCTCTCTACAACTGATAGAACTAGATAGAAAATCAGTAAGAACACACAACTCAAGAACATCATCAATCAACAGGATCTACTTGACATTTATAGAACACATCACCCAAAACAGCAAAATACACATTCTTTTCAAGTGCCCATAAAACATATACCAAGATAGATCATATCCTAGGCAATAAAACAACCACAACAAATTTAAAAGAACTGAAATCACATAGAATATATTCTGTAACCACAATGAAATCAAACTAGAAATCAATAATAAAAAGATAACAAGAAAATATTCAAAAACGTGGAAACTAATCAATGCATTTTTAAATAATCCAAGGGTCAAAGAGGAAGCCCCATGGGTAATAAAAAGAAACATTAAACTGAATGAAAATATAAAAATGACATAGCAAAATATGTTGGGCAGGGTGAAAGCACTGAGAGGAAAATTTACAGTAGTAAACACATGTATTACAAAAGAGGAAAGTCTCAATCAATAATCTAAACTCCCACAAAATAAAGTCAAAGTAAGAAGAAAGAAGTAAATAATAGAAATCAATGAAAGCAAAAACATAAAACTAATACAGAAAAACAATTAAACAAAGAGATGGCTTTTAGAAAGATTAATAAAATTGGCGAAAAAAGGAGAGAAGACAAATTGCCAATATCAGATTTAGAATATGAGAGTTCACTAAAGACCCTGAAGACATCAAAAAGAAAACAAGGAATATTATGAATAACTTTACACTCTTAAATTTGACAACTTAGATGAAATTCACCAATTCCTAAAAAAAAATATAAACTTGCCCAATATGAAATGAAATATATAATGTGAATAGCCTTATAGTAATTAAGAAAATTAAAATCGGGGGCTGGCTCCATGGCCGAGTGGTTAAGTTCACACGCTCGGCTGCTGCGGCCCAGGCTTCGGATCCTGGGCACGGACATTGCACCGCTCGTCAGGCCACACTGAGGCAGCGCCCCACATCCCACAACTAGAAGGACCTGCAACTAAGACATACTACTATGTACCTGGGTGGGGGGGGGGGGGGGGGCGGGGAGCGGTTGGGAAATAAAGCAGAAAAAAAAAAAAAAAGATTGGCAACACTTGTTAGCCCAGGTGCCAATCCTTAAAAAAAAAAAAGAAAATTAAAATTGTAATTAAATACATACCCAAATCAGAGAAAGACCATCAAACTGTCAATGGCAGAAATCAAAGAATGGAGAGTCATTCTGTGTTCGTGAATTGGAAGACTCAACATAGTAAAGATGTCAGTTCTCCCCAGTTTGATCTATAAGTTTAATATGATTCCTTTTGAAATTCCAGCACATTTTTTTTGTAGACATAGACAAAAGTATTCTAAATTTATCTGGAAAGGCAAGTGGATGGTAACAGCTAAAATGATTTTGAAAAAGTATAATGAAACTGCATGAATTGATCTACCTACCTAATTTCAAGACTTATACAGCTACAGTAATCATAACTGGTTGGTATTGTCAGAGGGGTAGACACACAGATTGAAGGGAGAGAGTAGAGAATCCAGAAATAGACCCACACAAATATGCCCAACTGATTTTGAGAAAGGTCCAAAAGCAATTCAATGGAAGAAAGACAGCCCTTTCAACAAATAGTGCTGAAGCAAGTGGAAATCTATAATTTAAAAAAAAAAAAAACTATGACCTAAACTTCATATTTTATACAAAAATTACCTCAAAATGAATCACTGACATAGATTTACAATGAAAAACTACAAAACTTTCAGGAGCAAAGTAGGAGAAAATCTTCAGGATCTAGGACTATGCAAAGTGTTGTTATAGATATTACACCCAAGGCAGCGTTTATAAAATGATAAATTGGAATTGATAAAAATTTTTTTAAAAAAATTTTTCTGCAAAAGACCCAATTAAGAGGATGAAAGAAAAGTCGCAGAGTAGGAAATAATATGCGCACACCATACATCCAACATCGATTGGTATCAATCACAAATACACAACTCAAACTTAATAATAAAAAGCAAACACTTTAAAAGGGGTAAAACACATGAAGAGACACTTCGCTGAAGAGGATATACGGATGGCAAATAAATACCTGAAAAGATGTATTATTGTACAGTATCAAAGTCCTAAATATGTTCTGAGGTTCAAAGACTACAGTGAGTATACGTAACTTTGTCTGGTCATCATTATTCCCCAGCTGCCACCTTCTTTCTGGTAGCAGTATGCTTCCTTTGAGAACTTGCCCTTTCAACTTTCCAGGGAGTTGTGGTGGGACCCACAATCACAGTATTCCCAACTCTCTCCCCCACTACACCCCTGACCTTAGGGCAATAGGCATTCCAGTTTTTTTAAATCAAATTATCTCTCTTGGGAACTTGAATTTGATTAAAGATGCACAGATGTAAAGGCTTTGGATATTGAATTACTCAGTCATTCACAAAATATCTTGTCTCTCACATTCCCAGAGATAGCTGGGTTCTTTCCAAGATACTGCTTAGCTCTTAGTTTAATACATTTGTGATCCAATACCCTTCAAATATTTTTTTTTCTTACTTGAATCATTCAGAATTGTTTTCTGTTGCTTGCCTGGCCCTCCCTCAACTCCACAAGCAACAAAAAATTTACTAAGACCAATTTACTTGGATGTCTTAAATCCCTATATTTAGTCTTTGGGTCTGTATATTTCAAAATCAAGAGGACTACTGTAGTCCTCTTGTCTTAATATACAAATTTTAAGATACTTTTGTCTGTTTCTATATAAAAAAACAACTTAAATATCAACTGAGATCTATTATGTGTGAGGCTCTGGTCTAGTTGCTAGAACCAGGACAAAAATCAATAATGCAGACCAAGTCTCATAATCCTACAGCAGAAGGAAAAGCAACTAATAAAAGTATGTTGTTATTATTATTAAAAAATTATATTAAAAAATATAATACAGACTGTGGGAATAATTAATGTGAATATTAGGACAGAGAGTGTGTGATGATGCTGGTTACTCTTTTATATAGGGTGGTCTGAGAAGGCCTGTCTAATGAGGCAATATTTAAAAGAGAACTGACGGGCATGGGGGAGTGAACTTTCATACTGTCTGGGGAAGGGCTTCCCACACAGATGGAACAGCAAGCGCCTTGGGGCTGAAGTGAGAGTGTATTAGCAGGGTGGAAGAATCCCAAAACAGTTGTTGGGGTGACCTGGATGGAGTGGGTGAGGTGCAAGTAGTAGGAGATGGATCAGAGAAATAACAGGACGATGTAGAAACTAGGTCATTGTAAAGACCTGGGCTTTATCCAGTTGTGTGGGAATGCGATCAGAGGGTTTTGAGATCTGATGGCCTTACAAAATTTATAATCAGAATGTTGTCCTGAACTTCTTTTCTTTACAAAAATTTCAACATGAACCTTTTGAATATCTGTGCAAGTATCAATCGAAACTATTGCATCTTATTTAAAAGGAACTATGAAATCACATGGCCCTATTTCAGTCAGAAGAATTGTCTCCTTTCCTTTGAATTCCCCCTGCTTTTATCTTTACTGCTGCCAGGGAACCTTTCACTGTTTGTCTCATATTGTAATTATAGAGAGACATTTCCTACTAAAATATAAACTGATTGAAGGCATTCATTGTATTTATTCATCTTGGATTCTAACCCAGAGGTACAATGATATTTCTGCACATAGTTACTTAATAATCCTGTTGAAATAAATGAGTGAAGTCCAAAATATTGTATATTTATTTATTCATTAATGGGGAGTTTTTCTTCTGACTAGAATGTAAATGTCAGGAAAGCAGACACTTGGCTTCTTTTGTTCACTTTATTTCTCCAGTTTCTAGAATAGTGCACGGTCCAGAGTAGGTACTTATTTAACACATAAAAATGTGTTAAAAGAATAAATGAATATCCTAATTTTACTGATGATAAAACTGAGTCCAAAAAATATAAAGTGAATTGCTTTTGGTCACACAGGCACAGTCAGTAGGGCAGAATTTAGGTAAACCAGATTTATAATATGCTGTCTTTCCATTGCAATGATTAATTTATTCATTCTTTCAACCAGCATTTATTGAGCACAAATTAGGCACGCAATACCATAAAAACATGGCCAAATATTCTTCAAGGAGACATGCTGCTTTTATTTCTGAGTGAAAGAATCTGAGAAATAGCAGAAAATGTAAAGATATTAAGGTATTCATACTTTGATTCATTTGAAGTAAAATAAAATATCTACTAAGACAAATTGAAAATATATTAGTGTATAGAGGACGAAGGGCCAAAAAGCAAAAGTACTGAGAGGTGACTGTGTTTTTTACAGTCAAGTACTCAGGAATATAACAATGAGCATACCCAGTATTTATCAGCCTCAATACAACCACTTGCTGCATTGGGATAGGACGTAACATACTACTAGGAGACGCTGGTCACACATAATATGAATTTACCCTTTGGAGCCTTGCATCTCAGCCGCCCTGGAGAAGTAAGAAGAGTGTCAGGGACACAATACACACACTCTAATTGATCAACAAGTCATTTGATTTACTTTAAAACTTAACGTATCGGAAAGAACACTTTAAAAAGCCTAACCTGAATACATAAAAATAAACCAGAGTACATGATGTCAGAATCGGGGACCTAATTTGAATAATTCCTAAGTTGAGATACATTTTATTAAACATTTGGAAGGAGGCAAAGAATTTGGATTAGCAAAGAAAAAGACAGAAGCCCTTGTAGGGAAAATACGTAAGTCAGAATCAACAAATTAGGGTTAGCAAAATAATACTGATAATAATTGTAGTTAGGAAAGAAGATCTAGACATTAAAGAAAATGTTACAGCAAGCTGGCTGATATCATTTATTTATACTGGCTATATATATAGAAACATTTACTGGGCTTTGGTAATATAAAAATCTTTGAATTACAAAGTGCTAGTTAGAATTATGCAAAAAGTTATTAAAATATAGTCTGTAATTGTGCATAAGTCCTGAGTTATAAAGAATAAAAGTGTTCCCTGCTGGATGGTAAAAAGAAATTCATGTATAATAAAAACCAGCCAAGGTCAGAATCACAATCAATTTAATTGATAACTAAATTGGGCTTACTGTACTTAAAAGATGATATGTATAATTGAGCATTTGCACTGTGTACTACTGGAGTGTTTAATCATGTCATAGAACAGAAATATAACATTAAACATTATATATCTTATGGCTGTAGAAGCCTGATCTTTAACTGTGAATACTTGAGCATGATTAAAATTACTCCCTAATAAATAAATAAGCTAAAGCTAGCATATGCTAGTATTTTTCCTTACACAGAAATAAAAGGGAGATGATTTTAGGAGAAGCTTTCTGATTACAAATTGTTTTTTTCAGTTTAGTTTAATAATCATTTATTGAGTTCTATAAGAGGTGATGAGCATAAAGAAAGAATAAAATTTAAACTCTGTCCTCAAAAACTATATATTGCACAAAATTCTCCATGGCCTCAATCTTCTATCTAATTGTAAGATTCAAACTTAACAGTTGACAGTTGGGACACCTTTCTTCTCAAAACACTCTCTTTTTTTATTTCCATGATATCACATTCTGCTGGTCTTTTATGTTTCTGGGAGCTTTTTGTATTTCTCCTCACTATTCTAGGTCTTATCTACTTCAGTGCCTCTGGACGCAGTCTTAGACTCACTTCTCTTCCCATTGCAGGCTTCCTCCCTAACATTCATATTCCAGTGATCCCCACATTATAAATCCAGCTCATACTTCTCTATTCTGAGCTCCAGATCCATATATCCTACACTCTGTTTTTGTTTTTACTTTGTCACTTAGATGTCTTAAAGGCATCTCATCATTAAAATGTACAAAACATCTTTCCGGGTTCAAATATGCTTCTCTTTCATCATTCTGCATTTCAATGAAAGGGAATTCTCCCCTACTTTTATTTGCTTGCTTAATAACTCTTCATCACTGATCCTCACACCCATTGATAAAAAAAAATCTCTAATTTCTGTTAATTCCCTTCTCAAATATGTCTCAGATCTATCATATCACTACCTGTCCTCTCTCACTACCCTTGCCCAAGCCACTAATACGTCTTGCCTAGACCACTACAGTAGCTTCCTCTCAGCTCCTGCTCCCATGTATTTCATAGTCACTAGAATCTTCTTTGAAAATGCAAGTTTGACTCTCTCACACAACACCAACACACTCTTCCTTTTCCAAACTATTTAGTGGTTTCCCATTGCTCACAGGATAAATTTAGAAATCTGGAAAATGATTTAGAATGTCCTGCAGCGGAGTCTCATTTCTAAATGTTTATGTCCACTTCTTCCACTCTAATTTCTCTCACTTATTATTTTCCAAATTCAGCAAATTTTTTTAGTTCCTCAAAAGTACAAAATTCATCTTATCCTTGACCATGGTGTTCCATCTGCTTAAAATGCTCTCTTCATCACCTTTCGTATCTACCTCACAACCTTTTGCTATATTGGTTTTATTTATTCTTCACATTTCTGCCTGAATGTCATTCCCTTAGGTTTCCTTCCCTAACCCTATGCCTCAGTTATATCTTCTCATAGAACACTGTAGCATTTCCTCATAACTCTTACAACTATTCTAATTGTATCTTCTGTGTAATTATTTTAATTATATATTTATCTGCCTCTTCACAGGTCAGTAAGCTCCACAAGGCATGGAATGTGTCTCTGTTGTATTCACAACTATATTTCCAGAACCTAGTACAGAAAAAATACTCAATAAACACTGGCTTAATAAATGAATGAAAAATGAATGAATGAACACAGATACCTTTTAGCACTCCCTGACGTTGCCAACCCAGCATTGCCTTATTTGTCTAGAAGTGTTGTCAGAAGTATATCCATTTCACAATTTATAAAACAAACCAACAAAGAGAATTCTGTTGATTTTTTCATGCATGTTATAACAGGTCTTAACTTTTTAAAAAATAGTCCAAATAGTAGAATTTTTTTAAAAAAGAATTAAAGCTAAGTAAACACTAAGTTCTCATATGATGCATTAGCCTTTAGGTTAATTATAGTTTTCTAAAGATTTACATAGGTATTATTAGTGGCTTAATGCATATAATATTTAAAAAAAATGTCATGTCTGGTGACGCATGGCACAAAGCCTGAATATGTGTATTTTATAAAATTGAAATTTTCTGAGGAGCAGGTTAACATTGCAGAGTTTGAGTGAATGATGAAACTTATGAAAGAGAGGTAAAAGTCCAAAATTTTACGCTAATCTCTTAACCAGGACTTTATATATTTTCATTTACATTATATCTCATATCTGGAACATGGAAGATGCTTACCATAATTCCATACCCTCTATCATTTGTTTCCTCACTATTCCAACTTCCAAGTTTCTAATACAGTACATGTGGTCGGCATCTTCAACTTTCAGGTTTCATTGTCTTCCCTCACTGTTTCTTTGCTATGTGTTAAATACAGCTCAGTTTTGAAATCAATTCTTTTCCACTTCTAAAATCATACTGCTTGTAGAAAAATCCAAAATCACTTTTCAAGATAGTGTTAATCAAATTTAAGTCCTTCATTTAAAGTTACAAAGCATTCTTTCAGCTTCCTTGAAATGTATGCAATTCCTCACATTTCAAAAGCCTTAAAATACATTTTCTCAGAGAAATGATTCACATATTTTCCAAAGTCTCACGGTGCAACATCAACCTGACCCAAGTCCTGGGACAGTACATGGTGTAATCCTAGACTCTACTTTTAGCTAAAGAATAAAAACAGTATATTTCCCTAAGATCTAATTACCATATATGAGGGAGGAAACTCCTTTGGAAATAACGTGAGCTTTCACATATGTTATCCCTCAAAGGCTCCTTGAGTCTCCAAGGTGTAACAGCTGTGGAGCCACCTGCGCGCTGAATCAAGCTCCAATAGCAAATGCTGTCAATATAGAATTTAAGCCAAAAAGTTAAGATAGGGTCAGAACTCATTAGTAGAACACTGCTATCTTCCTAACAAATAGGTCAATCTGCATTTAATACTTTGAAAATCATTGTGTGAGAAGGAAAATTTTTGAACAACAAATATTTTACTGGAGTAGTTGCAAAATTACCTAGCTATGGTGAGGTTCTTTCATTCATTCATCCAGCAAATATTTAGTAATGACACGTTAATTATATATATATATTAATATAGATATTAATAAATTAATATCTATATTAATACTAGTGACTAAAGTTTTGGGATAGAACAGATTAGGCCATAAAAAGTAAAGAAGTGAAATAGTGTTGGAAAAAGTAAGAACTAACTTCTCTCTATCACTTCTATGTCTACATTTATAACAACGACTCTAGCTTTCTGAATTACTACTATAAATTCTGTGATGAGCAAAATCTATAGCAAAATTAAAAAGAAAACAGCGAGTGGAAAATACAGGGTTTCATAAAAACAATTTCAGGATATTTAGCATCTCACAAAAAGAAAAGATCTCTTTTGAGAGACCAAATAATTTCCCACTAATCAATAATTAAATGAGTAACTATTTTGGATAAAATGTTAGAATCACAGCAAAGCAAATCAGGTTTTAACTTTGGAGAATACATAATAGTTGCAGGTGAAAAGCTTTTTATGTTGGCAGGCCCATAACTGTCATATTGCTCTGTATATCACTATCTAATACCACATTCATTTCATGCTTCAGGCAAGTGTAATCCATTGTTTCACTTATGTGAAACATCCTAATCTATTTTCTAGCCTTCTTATTTAATATTTATTTTCACACCTTCAATTTTTTTTTCTCAATTTAAAAATTGTGCTAAGGTCCTTTTGAGAAGCCAGTGAAGACTACTTGGGTCAATCTGTTTTGTTTTAAGCCCAAATACAGGAATATATATGTAATGTATAAAGCATACTATGAAACAATAATAGGGATATATAAAATAGCAAGAAAGGTAAATTTGAAGAGACAACAAATTTGTTTGATTTTAAAATATTATAATATTAATAGAAGTTTCTCATGAACTTGAAGGAATTTAGTCAGTTTTATAACTGACATTTTATTTTGACAGAAGATCAACAATAGAATCAAATAAACCATGTTATTTTACAGACACTTTGACACGGTACAAAAAAAAAAACATATGGTTTGGAGCCAAAAATATTTAAACTTGACTTTTATTTCTGCCATTATCTGACTGTATGGTGTTAGGAAAACAGTGAACTTCTCTGGAAAATATTAAAAATTCTGATTATGCCAAGTTTTGGCAAGATATAACAGGAACATCAATCCCTTATGAGTGGGAATATAATGAAGTGTGGCCATTCTGGAGAAGAGCTTAGAAATAATTAGTCAAATCAAGAATTCATTTGTACCTATGGCCCAGCAGTTACACTCCTGAGGACATATCCAGAGTACCTTCTACATGAGAGGCCTTAAAGTTACATGGTGAAATGTTCATCATAGTCTTATTTGTGGTAGCAGGGAATTGGAGGCAATCTAGGCGTCCAGCCGTGGTGCAACAGTGGATTAACACTATGTGAACCCATACAGTATGGTATCAGAACCACCTGAAGAGCTTTCAAAAAAGAAATATTGATGTTCTTGCCTAACAGAGATTCTTATCCAGTTGGTCTGGAAGGACCTGAGGATACTAGATGTTTCATAGAAGGTTGTCCAGTCAAAGTTGAGAGCTTTGGACAAAGCTTAAAATCATAGTGCTGAATGAAGGGTAAGAAACAGCAAGAGATCAGTAGTACAATACCACTTATGTAAATTTAAAAAGCATATAAACACAAAATAACACTCCATATTTTATAAGGACACAAAAATAAAGCATGCAACATACACATTTGAGCAGTTCCTTATGTGGAAAGATGCATGAGAGTATGGAATGGGGATAAAAGAGAATTCAATGTACATATATTCATACATAAATACCTACACCCAGACAAGAAAGGGGTCTTGAAGTCTTGCAAAGAATTCTGATAACGGTGTTCCAGGAATAAGAAACGTGATTAATGCAATCCTCTGCACCTAAGCTACAAACCATAATTACAACAACAACAATATAAAATTAGGGGATGGGACTGGTTAATTTTTAGTCCTTTCTAGTTTATATTATGTATTTAGTTTTCTCTAGATAGCTCTTTTTAGTGTATAGTTTCATCTAGTTAGAAAAATTCTCTTTGTTTCACTCACTGCCTTTTCAGTTTGAGATACTCTTTCTTTAGCTGAGTTTCGCCCTCTAAGTGAGATTTCAATAAATACAAAGGAATATGACAAGACTCATGATTATTATAAAAGCAATAATTAAGAGAACAAATAATGACTGCTCTGGAGAAGGAAAAACTTCGTAATGAGCACTAGGACTATGATAAACGTTTTCTAATATTTCTTCATCTGTCATTTGCAAAGAAGATGACACATTTTGTTTGGCACCAAATGGAACAATATGAATCACTAAAGGGAATTTACGGGAATTTCAGTTCAACATAACAGAAGGCTTCCATTTAGAGTTGTCCTAACAGGGAAAGATTGTGAATTCACAGTCACTAGAGTGGTGAAAATTAGTGGAATGCAATAGAAATTAGTCATACGTTCTTGCTGCTCAGACAATGGCTGTCACTCAGATTCAGTGATCACAGTCATACTCTTTTTACTTCCTCCTCTACCTTCTTATTTGGGGTCCATGATAGGAAATGTATGTCTTTTTTTCTTCACAATTGTTTAGGTCCATAAATATCAAATTAGATGATTTACAAGAATTCTGTTAGGCCTGTGATGCTATGAGAGGTAAGAAATGAACCTATCTATCGCATGAGTCAGTTATCACTCTAATTGTATTCTAAAATACATATCAATTTCAATATAAGATAAACTGCATTCCAATAAAAGTTAAATTTAGTCCACAAATGTAAAATATATCTTCCTTGGCAAATTTTTCTAATGTTCACTTCTTTTTTATTTTGATTTGTGTTTTCACGTAATTTTTAGAATTGCAAACAGAACAAAATTTACATACAAAAAGAATAAGTGACTTAATGCTTTTAAGAGGAAAATTATTTATGGAACTGAATAATTATAAACCAAAACAGTTTAATAGTGGTGATTACTGACAAGACATCTGACTGTGACTAAAAGGAAAGTTTGCTTGAGAATATCATGGAAGTTTTGGTTACTGAAATATATTAAAGCAAAATAGAGAGCATCAAAGCTGGAGTCAGGAGGCTGTGAAATTAATAGTCACAAGAGTTGAGTCACCTAACTCAAGAGTTCAGCACTGTCACCTAAGAAATGTCGCCTTCTTGGCAAAACTCAATTTCTTGACCTCTGAAACTCATTTTACTCGATAAATATTTATTGAGTGACTACTATGGGATAAGTCCTGAGTACACAGAACACAACCTCAGGGAGCTCAAAAATGTTACAGTGAGGCTCCCTATGTAAATAAATACTTGAATTCAGAGCAATAGAAATGAATAACGGAAGTAAACACATTGTGCAGTTGCTGCAGAATGAAGAGATGAATGGTATGAGGAGTGGATAAGGGAAGAAATGTTGAATATAACAATATCTACTTCAGAGCTTTGGTCTAAGGATGAAAAGAGACAAGGTGCGTGGAAATATTTTGTATACACTATGTTTTTCTCATTTGAAGGAGGAATTTTTGAATGTGTAATATTTGTCACATCCTTCTTTTTTATTCCCATTGCTACCACACTTGGTTAAGCTGCTAATCACTTCACGTGTGGACTTAAGAAATATAAATTTTGTCTCTCTTGTGTCCTAATGATGGGGGTATTTTCTTCAGAAAGCTAGAGTTAAAATAAATAGGCATTTCCTTTGAACAAGTAAGTTAGTTTGGTGCCTCATAGCGAAGAGAATAATAGAAAATAAAGTATTATGGTCTACCTTCTATAATTTTGCCTGAGACTAAGCAAGACTGCAATTAAACAAAGGAAGAAAAAAATTCTAATAGTTACTGACAGCAGTAAGGAAGAAAGTGAAATTTATTACTGGAGTGGAAAAGTGTCTTCCTTTAGTGATAAGGCAACCAGAAAATATGATAATTTAAATATCCTATAAAAATTGCCAAATCAACTACTCTGTTATGACTTGATTTAGTAACCATTCTACAATTTCTCCATCTTAAAAAGAATGATAATGTTGGGGCTGGCCCGTGGCCAAGTGGTTAAGTTCGTGCACTCTGCTGCAGGTGGCCCAGTGATTCGTCAGTTCGAATCCTGGGCGCGGACATGGCACTGCTCATCAAACCACACTGAGGCGGCATCCCACGTGCCACAACTAGAAGGACCCACAGCTAAGACTATACAACTATGTACCGGGGGGCTTTGGGGAGAAAAAGGAAAAAAATAAAATCTTTATTAAAAAAAAAAGAATGATAATGCCTACCTCATAGAGCGATTACAACAAGGGTTCAGCTGATGAGCCTCATCAAGCACACGCATGACACATAAGCAGGTCATTAAAAGTTCATTTTCTTGGCCTCTATTTCTTTGTTTTGCTAAATTAATTATTGTATATATTCATGGTACTTTTTTATTGAAGTATAATTGACTATTAACATTATCTTAGTTTCATGTATACAATATAATGATTCACTATTTGTATATGTTGTGAAATGATTAACACAATAAGTCTAGTTAACATCTGCCCCATACATAGGTATAAAATTATTTTTCTGGTGATAAAGACTTTTAAGATTTAATTTCTTAGCAATTTTCAAATACACAATATACTATTATTAACTATAGTCACTGTGCTGTACTTTACATCCCCATGCCTTACTTATTTTATCATTGGAAATCTGGCTCCCCTTTACCCATGTCGCCTGTCCTCCCAACCTCCACTTCTGACAACCACCAATCTGTTCTCCATATCTATGAGCTTGGTTTGTTATTTTTTTACATCCCACATATAAGTGAGATCATAAGGTATTTGTCTTTCATGGCACTTTTATCTAGGAAGCAAAGGAAGAATAACATTATAAATTTAAATAGTGCAAACTGTTGTTTGAGTATGGAAAGCACAAAACATCAGGAGACTTTAACATATCATCTTTGAGGCAAGACTAGAGGGTTGAATATTCCAGGAAAAGCTCAAAGGCAAAAAAGAAATTAAGGTGGAAGTATAGTTGTATGAGAAATAGATATTTTGAATATTTCTCTGTCTGAAATTAATTCCAAATGAGCAAGCCTGAGAATATTATAATTTGGGAAAGAAAACAAACACCTTAATTTTGTTGGAAAAATGCATAACTAAGAGCATGTTGGTTCTGACAATAAGTTTGGTCCTATCATATACAGTAGGAAGCTTAGCACAGATACACTCAGTATGTAACCACACACTGAGTGATTAATGACAACATTTAGGCCTCTCAGTTCGCCAACTGACAGAAGAGATGTAGGCAATGCAAGAACTGTTAGGAGGTGGGTATATGAAGCCCCCCAGCTTCTACAGTTTTCCATAATGAGATCTAAACGATTCCTTTCTTTACCGGAATCAAGGGTTAGAGAATCAGCATTATGGGTGATCACTCATTTTCTTGAGATTTTTTTTCTTTTGTTTCCCGTCATTAAGTACTTTACAACTGGCAGCAAGCCAACAGCAAGCATTCTGAGCTTGGCAGCCAAAATGGAGTTTATATTAGAAAGGAAAAGCAAAAATTGCTAGGAAAGGAAAATTATTTTATTAACCTTATAAGAAATCTAAGCGTATTGATTTTCTTTTTCAGGTTCCCACAATGCCAAATAGAAATATGTTGTAAATAAAATTGTATACAATTGCAATACCTCTGCATAAGTTATGATCATATGAAACAACTTAAAATTTTCTTGACAAACAGCAGATATGTTTTAATGGTATCTCATCTTTTTTTAGACTTTTCCCTTTATAGCACTCACCATAATTTGTAATTATATGATTTTTTCTGTGATTACTTGTATCTATCTCTGTCACTAGGTTATTCTCTTCATGATGGTAGGAACTATGTTGTTGTTGTTTATTCTATAGTTGTATCTCCAGTGTCCAGCATAATAAAAAAATAAATAAATAAATTTTCCGTAGCTCCTGTTTAGCCTTTCTCTTTTTACAACTGTACTTTCACATATCTGACCTTAAAAGAGGGTTACCGTATCCTTAAAGGATGTTAGAAAGAGTATAGTGGTCTGCTTGTATTGTATTTTGATTTTTTAAAAGTAGGGTTAAGGGCCCACCTCACACTCATTGGGATGGCTACTATTGAAAAAATACAATAACAAGTGTTGCCAATGCGTAGAGAAACTGGAATCCTTGTGCACTCTTGGTGAGAATGTAAAATGGCATGGCCACTGTGGAAAACAGTATAGTGGTTCCTAAGAAAATTAAACATAGAATTACCATATGATCCAGCAATTCAACTTTTGGGTATATAACCCGAAGAACTGAAAACAGGGTCTTGAAAACATATTTGTACACCCATGTTCATAGCAACATTATTCACAGTGGCTAATACATGGAGGCAACCCAAGTGTCCACTCACAGATGAATGGATAAGCAAAATGTGTTATATACACACAATGGAATATTATTCAGCCTCAAAAAGTAAGAAAATTCTGACATATGCTACAACATTGATGAACCTTGAGGACACTATGATAAATGAAATAAGCCAGTCACAAAAAACAAATACTGTATGATGCCACTTAAAAGAGGTACCTAGAGCAGTCGAAATCAAAAAGACAGGAAGAAGAATGCTGACTATGAGCAGCTGACAGGGGAGGAAGGAATGGGGAGTTACTGTTAAATGGGTATAGAGTTTCAGTTTTGCAAGATGAAATTAAGTCTGGAGATTGATGGTGGTGATGATTGTACAACAGAAGGAATATACTTAAACCACTGAACTGTATAGTTAAAAACAGTTAAGTCAGTAAATTTTAGGTTGCGTATACTTTACTGCAACAAAAAATAAGGTTAAGGGAAAACAGTTTTTACATTTTTATATTATAAGGAAGCTTACTAAGAATGTTCATCTCTATCATGGCTATTGCCTACCTTTTAAAATAATTTACAACTGAAAGGCATATGCTTAACTCCTAAGGATAAGGACCTCTTAGGCCACTAATAGGGACTTTGGGAAAATATCAAGCTATATTATTATTATTGAACTATATTATTATACTTTAGAGTCCTAAAGTACATATAAATGGTTTATTCCAGAGCTCATGCTCTCTCAAGGGAATGAGGTGTTTGTGTTCCTCTTATTTTTACCTACTGTAAGTACTAGAAGCATCTGAGAACCATCTAAATCAGCTGGATTTTGTCATATTTCTTAGAATCCCTGATACAAAGTAAGACTCACAATATCATATATCTAAAAAATAATCTTTGGAAGTATTTTAAGAACTTTTGTATTTTTAATCATCAAAGCTGGTTAAATTTAGACAAGAATTTCACAAAGTAGTATACTATACATCTGTGAGGACATCTGTTATTACAATATTTAGGCAAGCACCAAAATATTTAAATTAACTAGAAGAAAAAGAAAGTAGTAGACCTTGGGAAGAATGTATTTGGATCTTAGTACAAATATACCTGTGGAACAGAATTTAATCTTATCTGGTTAACCTTATTTAACTAGATGAAATTTGAAGCCAAAAACAAGCAATAAAGTTAGTTTGTGTTTGTTAGATAATATAGCATTTCCAAAACTTTATATCAGCTTTTACAGGGCAAGAACTAAAGTCATGTAAGTGAGGCACTAATTTTAGGTGCCAAAATGTAGTAATCAAGATAAATTATAATTCAACATTAAAAATATAAAAATTAACGCAAAAATTCTATGATAAGCAAGATATCAAAATTTTAAATAAAGACAAGATCAATGTTCTTTTTTATCCCTTTATCTCCTTTGACTCCAGGATGGCTAGGCACAACACAGCTTTTGTTTTAGACTCTCTTTATAAGGATGTTTGTATAACAGACAGCATTGGAGGATACAGACAGCGTCTTTGGAGCAGAGGGGAGATTTCCTGTCAAGGATAACAAAAATGATGACTCCCTTTGGGTCAAATGTTGAGCAGATTTGTCAGAAGTCTTCATTTAAAATATTGGAGTTTCCAAAGTTTGGGGTTCCTCAGTTGTGACAGAAACTCACTGTTTTATTTCATATTGTCTTGTGGTATTCGGAAGGCAATTTATGCAAGGAGAACTGATTTAACAACGAAACTCGCAGTGTTTACTGTGCTTTGATTAATAAAGGACTTTGTCTCTGACCCAGGAGTCTCATGTCTTTTGCCAGTATATATGACACTGTGGCAGGCTAACCTTTCAAGTAAGGCAAATTTTAAAACCTTCATGCTTGTTGACAGTGTTCTTTTTTTCTTTTTAATTTCTTCAAAGAGAAGTAAAAATCTTGGAAATTTCTGTATGCTACAATATGGTGCTGTTTTCATCTGATATAGTTTACTTATTCCAAAATAATTAACTTTTTACACAGCTTTATGTATTGTTAATATTTAAAGGTCCTTAGATGTATTTTCTTAAAAAAACTTACACTAAATACATTAGACATTGACGGAATTGAAGAAAACAATAGTGCATTTCACATGCTTTCTATGTTTGCATTCAGTATTTCAGAAATAGATGCTCAAAATGCAGAGGTAGTTAAATTTTTAGAGGATGAAATACGTATTACAAGCAGAGCTCTCTGTGCATACATAACTTCCCAATGCTGAATTTAAATCTAATTTTGTGACAGCTGTAAAAATGGCTACCTCACAGAGAAAAGCAAAGAAATCAAATTTATGCTATTCTCTGAAAAGTTACAACGCTAAACAAAGCATTGTTCTGAATTTTAAACTGTAACGTTTGTGCGTCTAGTGAGGTTCCTGGGGAAATGCAATTCTTTAGAATATATTTATAAATCACCTTTCACGATGAAGAATTTTTAAATCATTTCCACAACTAGTAGTAGAAGGAAAAGGAGGGGTGGGACTTCACACAGAAAGTATTTGTTCACAAACATCTAAGCAGAACAAAAACATTGCTATCACCACTTAGTGTGCCGAAAATTATGATTGAATAAGATAGGCTTGTGCTAAACCTATACAAGGCCAACACTTCCACACAAAAAATGAAAAAGAAAACAAAAGCAGAAGACGCCAGCAGAAAGAAAGGCTGACATTACTGATTTTACAATGAGCATATGGGCAGGAACAAGAGACAGAAACATTCGTGAGCCATATGTATGATAAGGAAGATTCCCCCATACACTATTTCTGCATTTTTAATTTTACTTTTACCCACGCGATGAAAGAGAACATAATAAAACAAAGTTGAATACTGTAATTTGAGTTGACTCTGTCTAAGCCCATAGTTTTCAAATGCAAGTTACCAAATTTCATTCTTGAAGCAAATTGAAACAGTTAGTAATATTTTCTTTTACCGTTCCAAAAGTCAAAGAGCCTAACCCTGACTATAAGTGCAGACCTAAGCTGAAGGGTCTTTACAACCATGCACTTTGGACACAGCATATAAAATATAATGCTATGAAAAGATATATGATCAGAAAACATCTTGGTTATAAATATGTGTATATTGCTATAGATTTAAATATGTATGTCTATGCATAAAATTTTTAATGGGCACACAATAAAAAACTAATGATAGGGAAAATATTCCTCAAATTTGGAATAATATCCTTTTTTTCACCACATTTAGGAGGGAAAAGAATGATGGAGGAAAATTAAAAAGATGGCGTCAGATGACCTCTTAAAGTTAGCAAGATTTTCTAAAGATTTTTCCCATTACTCAAGTGTCTTTGAGATTCCTTAGCCTGTTAGCCAATATCGATAGTTCTTTTTAGCTAAGAAAAAGGGGCACCCCTGTTAGGAACTCCAGATATAATGTCCGTTCCTTAAAGCCATGTGGTAAGTGTTATGAATGTTTACAAATATTCTGCTATTTCTTCTGGGCTTGTGGTAGGCTTGTACTTCTCTACCATTTTTGAAATATTTGTAGACATATGACTTGTTTCAGCTAGTGAAATAAAAATGGACATACTCTGTGAAACCTCCTGACCAAAATTTTAAGAAGCACTGACTGATTGCCATTTGTGCTTTTTTTCCCCTGCCATAGCACTTACGGGAAAATGTTCTGAGATGGGGTCTCTGTATCCCTGAGTTAGCTAGTGACTATGGTAAGCAGAGTTCATGTGCCTCCTTGTATTGGATAGGTAGACTGAGAAAAAATTTGACCTTCATGTTATGAATCTACTGAGATTGTAGGGTTATTTGTTATTACCACATGACCTAGCCTATTCTAAATGAAACAAGCCATGAATTAGTCAATTTTTACATATTAAATAAAATGAAAAGAATTTCAAGATTTCTTAATACTTCTCAAACCCTTAATTTTGTCCTAAATGCAGTCACTTTCTCTCAAATATCTCCATACAAGGCCATTATAATATATCTCTTGAAGTGAATTATCCATTAGGGTAGAAGGAGTTAATCTAAATTTAATTAAGAAAAATCAGTGAAACAGACTGAGGTTCTCATTAAATGACTAAACTTCTCAATAATAATTTGTTCCTACAAAATAAGAGAAAAATACACATAAAGGTCACTTGATTAACACTGTGGGATATAAATTGATTGCATTATTGTTCAAATGATGGAAAACAATGGAAGTGGCCTCTGCTCACCAACCCAGCTAGCTGCTAAGTCAGAGTATACAGAATGAAAACTTCACTTCCTACAAGCTAATCAAAACACTGGGGCTCGGGAAAAACAACACTAAAAAAGCCACAAATCCGAGAGTAGGGAAATGATGGTCATTGACACTTTTCTAAATAACTATAGGTGAGAATGATATCTTGATTTTTCTGAAAACACAAAGTGATAGAATAAATGTTCTTCAAAGTAATGGAATCAAATACTTTCAATTGTTCATTCATATAACTTGGTAAAAAGTTTTATTGGGGAATAATTTGGGAAATCATAATTTACAATAACATAAGAAATAATCCTACTAAATTTTACTTCTACAATCATCCCAGAAAGACTCAGCAAGGTTGTTTAACGAATTTCTCAATAATAAATTGCTCAAAATGCAAGGTTCACTAATGCGTACTAGATCGTTTCCATTGATTCAGTTGGAAGAGTAGGAGTGATGGTGATATTTCCTTTAATGTTAAATCCAATAAATATCAATGTGTAAGGTATACAAAGTGTTTAGTCATATAGGAATATTTTAAGCAGTTTCATATTTTCTCTTTTCTACTTTATCTTTATCCCTTTTTTGTCTTTAATTTTAAGTCTTGCCCCAAACATGGATTGTATGTTGAAAGTAGTTTAAACTAGGAAGAATTCTAAATTTTGATAGTTGGTAGAAGAATGCCATTGTATAAAATAAACTAATTTTCCCAGGACCTTGTGTATCCATAACATATAAAAAAAGTGAACCATAGCTTGTAATACTTTGTTTATCTAAAGTTAAATTTAGTTAAATTTAAGAAGGATTCATAGAGACACATTATTTTTCCCACACAACTGAACGCTTTCCTTTTGAGATTACTGCTGGGGATTGCTAAGGAAGGAAATCATAAAAATGTCCTCATTGAATAATCCTCCCACATGCCACATAACATCCTTTTAATCTCCGACCATTACTTAGAAAGTCTCTCTTTTATCCCTAAAGAAGTCATCTGCAATCCAGGAACAATATGGTCTGTTCAGAGGCTAGATGTTGAATCCAAATAGAACATGTACTGAAGATATTAAAACTTATGGGATAGGAAAGAGAGTTCCAGAAGGAATCTAAAGATGGCTTTTCTGCTAAAATGTTCCAGGCCCAACCACAGCGTGTTCCTAACTAAACTTTTAATAGTTACTAAAGTGGATATCAACACTCAATTTTTTCCTTGCTAATGGGAATTTCAGTCTATCCGCTGAGCATTCACAGATGTCTCAAGGAATTAATCTTGAATTATCTAAGTCAGTGATGGTGGATTCATTCCCTATTGACAAATAATTCGGATAGTCTTGCTTTCAATGAATTCAGAGTAGTGTGCACAGGAAAAATTACCATCATTGGAAAGTTACAAAAGACGTAACAGAAAATGGTTCTAGTTTACTAGGTTTCAATCTCTAGTCCAGTGTGAATTTAGGCAAGGTTTTTTAACCTCCATTTGTCTCAGTGGATACATGTAAGGAGAAAATCAGAATACCTAATTCACAAGTTTTTATAAAGCAAAATGAGATCATTCTTATATAATGCCTAGAACTATCCTTAACACATCATAAGGACCTAATAAATATTAGCTGTTATTATTATTGTTGAGATGGTACCACAGACTGAATGTATGTACCCCCCTGAAATTCACATGCTGAAATTTGCCAGCTCCTAAATCTTATGCTTCCCAACCTCCAGAACTGTGAGAAATAAATTTCTGTTGTTTATAAGCCACTCAGTCGGTGGTATTTTGTTACAGCAGCCTGAATGGACTATGACAGATGGGAAAGAGAAACTTCCCTTAACTACCTTCCACTTTTGTGCCAGTTTTTGTGTGTGTGTTTGCAAAAATGGAGGAAACAAACCTGCCTATTGCTGACGACCTCTCATTTATTATGGATACATTTACATGAACAGCAGTTGCCATATTGTCAAAAAACAAACTTACCATCTCAAAAACTTTCAGATATACTTAACAACTTACACCTGCTTAGAGGATAAGTTTCAAACTCTTTACTCTGTGCTTCAAAACTCTCCAAAAGATGATTGTAACTGACCTTCTCAGTTGAAACTGAAATCTCTCCTCTCTACGTTTGTCTCCACCAGCCAAAGTCAATTCACTTTTAGTTTCCTCAAGTGATGTGTAACATTACCAGAGCCATAAACATTCATGTAACTGTACACATTATATATGACTAAATACATTTGTTTTCTAACCTAGAAAGTGCTTTCACTATTTTCACCCATTGAAACATCTTGAAAGGCTCAAATAGTGTTTGATAAAGAGCAAAGAAACAAGACAAATATTAATAAATTTGGAGTTGAAATAAAGTGGAGGAAAAAAATAGGTTGTTGCAAAATTAAGACTTTTTGTTTTTTCTGGCTGGTTAGATTTAATTTAACGGAAAACGTTAAGCATTCATATAGGCCAAGATTAAAGAAAAAGTGGAATGAGGAGTTTTTATAATCAAGACAGTGGAGAAGGGAGTATAATACAGAGGTTATGAATGTGCTATTGGAGCCAAATTGCTTGAATTCAAATTTGAACTCTACCTTTTACTAACCATGTGAACTTGGGAAACTTTTTTAACCTCACTGTGCCTGTTTCCCCATCTACAAAATGCATATCTAGATGATATCCACTCTATATAGCATGAGTATGAAGATTAAACAGGTTATTACATGTAGAGGATTTCAAAACTGTCTCTGAACCAAAGAAAGTGCTCATTAAATGTTAGGAAATAAAAAGGAAGGAGGTTGGGGCCCGCCTGGTGGCGCAGCAGTTAAGTTCGCACATTGGGCTTCTTGGCAGCCTGGGGTTCGCCGGTTCGGATCCTGGATGCGGACATGGCACTGCTTGGCACGCCATGCTGTGGTAGGCATCCCACATATAAAGTAGAGGAAGATGGGCACGGATGTTAGCTCAGGGCCAGGCTTCCTCAGCAAAAAGAGGAGGACTGGCAGTAGTTAGTTCAGGGCTAATCTTCCTCAAAAAAAAAAAAAAGGAAGGAGGCAATACAATATGAATACATAAGTTATTTTTCAAGTCTCTGTCAAGCGTTATCCCTCTCTCAACCAAGAAAAAATTCTTAACTGCCTCTGATTTTCATGACATTTTATTTGTACCTTTTTTAGGAGATATGGTAGAAGATGCTGTTTATACTTTAGTATAGTATACAGTTATTTTATGTGTGCTTTCCATAAGTCATAAGCTCCTTAAAATCACCAACTATTGTGTATTTCTTCTCCATCATTGTCAATCAATAAATATTTGTTAAGTAAATATAAATACAAATATGTTATCTCTCCTTTACCTTGAAAATACACTTTTATAATTTTCACATCTTATTACTAACATTTCAATCATCAAATTCTATTTGTTTTGAACAAAACTTAAGGATAGAGCAATAAAATGCCCAATATTTTTATTGAGCCATAATACTTTGCATTGTGATGATTTTCTAAATATGCAGTTGCATCAACAGTGACCTCATCTCCACCATTTAGAATCTTTTTTTTATTGTAGGTACAAATATTCAGCAGCAACAGCCATTTTAGAGTTACGAGAAACACAATCATGAAGCATTTTCAGAAAATCTGGAATAATTGATACTATATTTATAAGTAATTAGTTACAAATTAATGCTAAACCATGAAGTCTTTGTGAACTGTACTCATACTGAATTTTCTGTATAAAATGTCTAAATATAAAAAAAACTAACTTATTTTGGAAATTAATTAAGCATCTATTTAACAACAAAATGTAAAAAAATTAAGGTCATTTTAATGCAGAAACATGCTTTTGGTTCTGTTCTCAGATTATTAACATGCATGCCAAATTCCACATTTACAAACTGAGATTCAAATTTTGAAAATATGCAAAACTGGTTTAGAACTAAATCTAGATAGTTGGGTTTGTACATTACTTACAGTGGCCAGTGACAATAGGCACGATTTTGATTATACTGATTCTATGCATACAGTTCTCAATCTTTTCAATATCAAGTTCTCATTTATAAATCAGTAAAATGTGATGCAACCCTGGGAAGCTTGTTCCCTGAGTTCATATTTACTGCTATTGTAAGGGACATAGATCATTAAGTTAGACTGTGCCTTCTTTATGAGGTATTGCATAAGAAACTTTTCACTCTGCTTAGTAAGTTTGGTTTTCCATTACAAACTGCTTGCTTTTACTTTGTGACACTATGAACCAATCATGTTTTGTTTAGGTTCCCAGATAGATTAAAGCCAAATTTAATGCTGATTCTAATAAGCATATAAAAATACAAAACATGACCTTTGTATTATTAACCTTACTCTTGGTTTCATCTTACTCTTCTGTTAATTTCTCTTACTGTAGTTATCCTTATTTGCACTTAATATTTTTTGCTATGTGTTCATGTTTTTATACTGTAACTACCTTTTTTTAATCTTAGCTATAAATTAAATATAAAGATACAATAAGTGACCTTAATATTTTAATCTAGTTGGAATGTTATGGTAATGTATGGTTATATTCAAATATAAGAAGCAGTAAATAAAGAGAAAATGGCCTGGTCAAAACTCAAGAAATTAGTGACATAAATATGAGAACAACAAAAATGATAGACAAAATACTAATTTTTCAAGACTCCTTCAAATTTTAAGATATTTATTGCCAGTTTTACATACATAATCATTAAAAAGTAAAAAGAAAATTATTTCTGTTCTTTTGAATCAGATCTGCAGTTGGGAAAAGCGTAAAGAAAGTGACTACAGAAAGATTTTAGATTTTGACCACATTGAGCAATAGATCAAAAGTAGACTTTTTGAAGGCATGTAAATTTCAACATTTAGATTTTGCCCTCTATTATAAACTGTATGAAAAGTCTTTCATCACTGAATGGCTCAATACACACACCTTTAACATAACTTACTAAGATAGCAGGTGACCAATAAAACTGCACAGGGGAGAAAGAGCCCAAGACCAAAAATGTACACATGTCCTTCCAGAAGGATTCCTATAAAAATTCTTATTACTGTGCTTTCTTAACACAAAAAACAAGGACATTTCACATGGAGCTAGTACATTAAAATAGATGTCATGTGGCATTATTCGATGTCTTTGGTGGGCTACCATTCCCCTTCCTCCATTCATTTATCCTAAATTATTTTGTCTCATCTTTAGAGTGGTGGCTTTACAAAGAGTAACAGAATACCAGATGGTCATTGCTGTGGTTCACTGAGTTTATATCCTAGCAGGAAGTCAGATGATTGCTTTTCAAGGTTCTTATCATGCATTGAACACTCTATTTCACCACAGGGAACCCTGTAGCTGTCAATATATTTTTTGGCTAAGCATTCTCCATAATTTTTCCTTAAGTCATGGTACCATATAATCATTTGAATACTTTGTGGGCACCAAGATAATATAATTTTTCTTTCTTTATACAAGTTTTGAGATGTAGGTAAGTGTTAGAAATGAGTATTGCCTACTGTTTATAAAATTGTTTTATTTGGGGACCAACATTATGAAACTATTTGTTACAACTTCTTCAAAAATATACTTTCCTCAAAGAATCTGGATCTTTCATTTAGAACAAATACTTTCAACTCTTGCTTGTCAAAACAAATAAACAAAACACTTCAAATAAACAAAAGCCTCTATAGATGCATATGGCTCAAAGTTACACAGAATGAGTATAAACACTTAGACTCACTTGCCTCAAAAAGAAACCAACTTTTGTCCTTTTTTTTTTTTTTTGAGGAAGATTAGCCCTGAGATAACATCTGCCGCCAATCTTTCTCTTTTTGCTAAGGAAGACTGGCCCTGAGCTAACATCCGTGCCCATCTTCCACCACTTTATACGTAGAATGCCTGCCACAGCATGGCTTGACAGGCAGTACGTAGGTCTGCACCAGGATCCAAACCGGCAAACCCCAGGCCGCCAAAGTGGAACGTGAGAACTTAACTGTTGTGTCACATTTTCAAAATACACATTGTCAGCATTTCTCTAGGAATTGTACAGAAAGAGAAAGAAGTGGAAATCATTCCATTAAGGAAGAAAAAACCCAAACTCTATAAATTAACAATACAGTATCATAACATATAATACTAAAAAGCAAAATACAGATCTAATGACTATCTCTTTATTGTCAAAGAAAATGGATTAATTTAAAATAAGAGAGACAGATGAAGCAACAAAAAAATTTGGACAATAGAATAAAGCAACAAAAATGTTTGAGTCATTATATACAGGATGGAAAAAGGGGGAAAAAAGTAAATAGCTTCCAGAATGGAGGAAGACACAACTCACAAATGAAAAACGGGGAAAATGATGTGTGAGTTGAATGTAAAAAACATGGACGACTATTAGCAGCAGCAGCAGAGCACAGGACAAATAAATGGTAGGAATAGAAGGTCCTGATTTTCCTCTCTAAGTATCAGAAACTCACAGAGGGCCAGCACCTATTGCTTATGCAAGAACCCCACTCTATCTTTATGCATGGAATTGGAGTACACACATTTTGGTGATAACCCACAGCAGCAAACAGATCATCTTCCAAAATAAAGACCCCATATTCAATAGACTATAAGTTTCATGAGGCCTGGGGCTGTTTCATCCATCATTGCACTTAGCAGCCTGGCCTGTGCATAGTGACTTCTTAATAGATATCAGTTTAATTACTGAATATACTTCAAATGTGAGAACTTTCAGAAATGAATGACTCAGAAATCCTGTTACCCTTGGGAAAAATACTTCACCATTGATGTGTATTACTTGCTGATCCCAACCTAATACGATAGGCAAATATGGGACTCAAAGTTCCTCTTAACCACTACAACTCTAAGAAAAATTAATTCCACTGCCTGCATGGTTCTAGAACCTAAATACGTCCATTCTCTGGTGCTCAGTTCTCAAATACCTTTCTCGATGATGACAACTGAAATAAGGCAGTAATTACTACTAACTGAATATTATAGATTAGGTATTTTATATACATTAACATAATCTTCATCATAATACTATAAAGTAGTAAGGACTTTCCCTATTATACAGACGAGAAAACTGAGATCTGAAAAATCAAATATCTAGAAAAAGTTTCTGTATCTTCTCAGTGGCAGAGATGTAAAGCAAACCAAGGTTTTTTATCAGTCCAGAGTCCATTCTTTCCAGAGTTTTTACTCTCTTGTTTTAAAAAATATTCTCCATTATTTAAAAGCCCTAGGCACATGTTTAACTGTCAATAGATATTTTTAAATTTTGTAAACACACATGTAACACAATAAGTGATAGCCATAACTTACATACTATTTTTTAAATTACTTTATTATTGTATTTGGAAACAATTGGCAAGTTTTGAGTACCTTCTATGTGCTAGGCATTATATCAATATTTTTTTAAAAAACTGTCTCATTTAATCTAATCTCTCTAACATTCAGAGTCTCTTGAGATAGGTAAAAATATTCAACTGTTGACATAAGAACAACACACTCAGGTAATACGTGGCAGGAGGGCAAATCAGCTCAAAGATCTGATACCCTAAAAGACAAATTATGTGTCCTTTGCTCCATCATGCTGGATACTACTATAACAATTTAATCAGGACATTTTCATCATTTTATCACACAAATAAATTTTTCAGAACAAGATCAGAATACAGGAGAGGATGATTGAGCATTGGCCTGACTGTTGATGGAACTGGTTGCATTTTCCAGGGAGAGATGAAGAAGCATAAGTGACCTGGGACACATAAATTTTTCCCTGTGGCCTGACATCACTGGGATTTTGCTGGCAGTTATTGAGGTGATAATATAACCCCATTAACAAATGATTCATGCTTAACTTGCTTGTTTATTAAAATGCATGCACAAAGTGTTTTCCTCATTACTATCAAATATAGCAATTCTCATAAAGGCACCAGATCCCTTTATGTGAAATGACAGGGCTCATGAAAGTAGGTGTTGTGCCCAAATAATGTTGCTCAGATAAAAATGGCAAGTGTAGTGGAGAAACTCAAAGTCTGTACTAAAACATTTTCTGAGATAACATTTAAGGTAACATCTTTGGAAATCAGCTAAATGAAACCATAAAAGCCCCAATTCTCAAAAGAAATTTTTAATGCATGGTGTGACTCATGACATTTTGATATTCAACAGTGCATTTGAGCTCTTCTTTTCTTTGGCATAGAACAGTTTATCACTAACACTATTCTTTCTATGATTCATGGAGTTACACTGAAAGATTCTCTTCTTTGGGAGTAGATTCAAGGAAAAAGAAGGTGGTAACTTACTAAGTTTTCTTTACCAAATGTTTTAAAAAAAGGAACTACAGATTTTAGCTTCAAAAGAAAAACATTAGGGCCAGTCATGATGACCTGTTAAAGTTTAGCATGCTCTGCTTTGGCAGCCCAGGTTTGGTTCCCAGGTGCAGAACCACACCACTTGTCTGTCAGTAGTCATGCTGTGGTGGTGGCTCACATGGAAGAACTAGAAGGATGTACAACTGGAATATACAACTATGTACTGGGGCTTTAGGAGGGAAAAAAAAAACATTAAAAAGTAATGTTATGGTGAATTAAAAAAATGGACTCTGTTTTGATCTAGTTCAGAAAATCCAACAATAGAAAATATTTTAATTTTTTAATTTGCAGCTTATTATTATGTTTAACCACTAAATGGGAATGAAAGAAGCATGACACTGAGTTATTTATGTATTTTGGTTTTTAATTCAATAAAATATTTTCCAGTTGTCTTCATTTCTAATTCTTGTGTACTTCAGTTTTCTCAACAACCAGTTCTATTATTAATGTAGTATCATATTTCTGAATATCATGTCTCAGCATTTATACATGCATAAGTGTGTAATAATGACATATACCCAGAATAAATAGGTTTTCTATTTTGTAATGCCTCTTTGAGATAATTTCCAGACTGCTGAGCATAGGAACATATAAACACAAACATCCTTCCACCGGCCTCCTTATACCAGTGGCAACAATGTGTCCTTTAAAATTATTACTTGTTTTTAAAACTTTCTACTAGATTTTTTTGTTTGTTTGTTTTACTTCTAACCTCTGATTACTTCTGTGGAGGTCTTTTGTATAATTATCTGGCTACACTTTCCCTTCTCTTTCTCCTTCTCCAACTATTGCCTTTAATTGCTCATCTCGAATTCCATGTTTTGGTATCACATTTTGATCCAGAATTGTGGATCAAGGTTTCTAGCAGGAGAATAAAATTATGTTCTGACAAAACAAGCTTCTGTTCTTTTTTCCATCAGCTGTTTTTCTTTACCACATTGCAGTGGAAAGCAGTCTTCTTCCAAGAAAAAAGCTTGGAAGACCCTTTCCACTCCCTATTACTAATTTAGCTAATTGCAATTTCTTTTGCTTTGTCAGAGGCAACAGTTCCTTCAATAGCCCTTTTGCTCAGCTATACTGACAAATATTTTGTTTAGGTCGCATGGCACCAATTTACTATATGACATCCACATCACTAACATCCAAGCCTTCCCCAAAAAGGATCTCACCTGTCAGATCAAAATAAACTCTGTCAACATTTTACAACATCATATCCCTTCACTGATCAGTGCTTTCCCTGAAACCTCATATGGATCCCAAGATCTTTACTTTTGGCTATAAATAGACTCAAATCATCAAGAAAATATAACACTCTTTTAAGATTTTCTGTAATTAATCTAAAACATCCTGAAACAACCTTAAATTTTCTATGATTGACTCCTTAAATCTTAATACACTAATTCTTCCATCAAATGGTTTGACTTTTTGTAGATCCAGGTTTAGGGGAATTTATAACACTATAATTTACGCAGAACTTTTACAAACACTTTTATTATTTGCCCTGAGATGTGTATATCAAAATGCCATTCTGAATACAGAATACCATTAGAATTTTAGAATGTTTGACCTAGGAATAGCATATCTACTTCACATTTTCTGTCAACTGCTCTTAATTTGTAAAGGGTGTTGGGAGTGCTGGGTTGAGAAGGACTCTGACGCCACATAAAAGCTCAGTGGGAATAAATGTCATGGAAACCGCTATCAAAGGAGAGAGTGCAGAAAAGGCAAGTGTGCCAGGTATTTTCATTCCAGATTTAGAGCATAGGAATTTGGTTTCACTCTTTATAGAATACTGTTTAGCCCAGCATCAGGCAGTTAGTTGCTTTTTACAAATACTAGCAGATGGTGTTGATAAAATTTATCCAGCCTGTGAACAAATATAAAAACCCTTGCACCATATCCTCTAGGTTGATGTGGCATTCATTTTTCTTAATTAAACTATCATTGTTAGGAAGCATCAAAAGAACTTTCTAAAAGCGAAGTTTCATCAAGGAGAGACTTTATGTAAACTCCAGGGAAAGCAATAAGCAGATCGTTACAGGGTTATCAGCCCCCTGCAAAGTTATAAATTAAAGAATCAGTATGCTCTCAAGTGGCAAAGAGCAGAGGAGGAAAGCCATAGACTGAATAGTCTCCGATCATTTCTTTCAAACTGAATAACAACCACATAAAATCCAAATACTCTATTCCTCTATTCTTTAAGTTTTGATAAAAAATTGGTTAGTGGGAGATAAATTGCTCCTTAGAAAATTAGATCATGTGCTCTATGAAGTATGATTTCACAGATTCTACTTTTAGCCAGTGAATATTACAAACACATGAGAACTACTTTTGAGGCAAGAAAGGAAAATTATTGCCTCATTGAAAATGTTCTTGCTCCATATAGTTAGTATTTTTAGCAAGTTCTCTGTGAAATCTTCTCTTTAAAGTGTTGTCCCTACCTGAACTTCCTTCCACTCAACCGGGAGAAATTAAAATCTTCCTTATCAAGGTGCCTAACACACTCTACAGATTGTGATATTAAAGTAATCATCACACATTATTGTAATTACTTGATTACATTACCATCAGCCCCACTAAAACTGGATTCCTAAAGGCAAGACTTGTTTTTTAAACATCTTTTGATACTCAGCACATGAGATAATGCTTTGCACAGGGTAAGCCCTTATTAAACATATCTGAATGAGTAAATGTATTCATTAGTATTATTGTTAAAAAGAAGAAGGGGTGAGCTTGGCAAACTGAAGTTGAGTAGGAAAAATTTCCAAAAACAGAAGCTGCCATTTTTTGGATACACAAAAAAATCATGAAGAATGAAGTCAAAAGATATAAGCACAAAGGGACTTGCGAATGAGTAGGGAAGTAGGGTATACACTCTGGCAAAAACAAACAAAAACAACAAAAACAGAAGTGTTAGTATTAGGATTAGACTTGGATATAAGGACAATGGATATTATTCATCCAGTTGTTGTTGACTGTAATTCTTTTCTTTAGGGAGGAGATGGTAACAAATGCTACAGAAAAGTGGGAAGATAGAACATAAGCAATAACTTAATATATATCTAGCACTTTACATATGTTATCCCATTAAACTCTAATGGTACTGTGATTTGGGTATTTCTGTCTATGTCTTCATCCTACTATAGCTAAAGAAATAGTTTCCAAAATAATATAATGTTTGCTCAAAGCCTCTAGTTAATAAGTGGCAGAATCAGAATTTAGACTCAGATCTTTCTGACTCCACAGGCTCTTATCTGCACTGAGATGGAGAAGAAGGAGATCCACAACAGAAATTAATCTTCAGGTAGTACCGGGAATGCTCTGTTGAAGCCTCTTAAACATCCTTCTTGCTTTTAATTACCTTATTAAGTCCTTTTGATTTAGTGAGTTTTATGCTTTAAAAAAAAATGACTATACATCTTTTGACTGATTCACATATAAAACTCCATTTCCTCTCTTATAATAAAAGGTATTTGAAGAGAGATGAAAATTATTTTGGTTAAGTATCAAATCATAACAAGTTTAGGCTTTGGAACCAGACAAAATAGGTTCAAATCTGGCATCCTCACCACAGCCATGGGACTCTAACATTTCTGCACATCTTGTGAGCAGAGATTCCAACTGTCCTTCTGCTCTTTGTACCAGACTATCTTTTCAAAGACGTTTGTATAGCAAATAGCCTCAGAGGATAGAAATAGTGTCTTCCACCAGAGCAAAGGGCAAGTTTACTTAGGAGATAGACATAGGGTCACCATCCAGAGCAAAGGACAGGCATGCCCAATAGAAAGGATTCAATTTCCCTAAGCTCATGATTCTTTTCCTATAATTCCACTTTTACATGAGGAGGTATCTCACAGACTTCATATCATTCTATGAGAAGTGGGGCTTGGAGAAGTGGAACAAAATGCTAATAGTCTGGCTCCTGACACTTCTGTGAATAATACACTCTCCTTTGTTTCTGACCCAAGAGTCTTGTGTCTTTTATCACCACCCCAGAAACTGTGGGAGAGAAACTTGTTAACTTACAAGTTGAATAAAATCTAAGACTCTTCATAATTCTTGACATTTACTGAGTAACCTAAGCAATTATTTTTAAATTTTTGAGCTTAAGTTTCATATCATTATGAAATTTAAGTGGTTATGCTTATAAACTTCTTAGTATAAGTGATCTAATAAATGGTAGCTAATAGTAGTCATAGAAATAGCAGCAGCAGTAGCAATAACAGTATTAGCAGTAATAGTAATACAAGCAGCAGCAGCATCAAAGGGAGCTAACATTGAAAGAATTCTAGACTATCTTATTTAAACTTCACAACAAATGGAACAGGTGGATTTTTTTCTCTCGTTGCTTAATTGAGATAAATTAATCTCAAAGAGTTGATATGATTTGCCTGAGGTAACTAACATGATACTTGTCAAAGCTGGGATAAGAAGCTAGCTGTGTCTGATTTCCAAGGGTTTCACCTGCATGCGTTTGTAGCCACACATTTAAGAGGAAGGTACAAAGTAATTTAGATGAGCAGTTGGACATTCATACCTCCCATTCGTAAAGGAATTACAGAAGCACATGTCAAAAGATAATGAGTTATATCTTTTAATTAAAAGATACAACTTACTAAAAGATACAACTCATTTATCTTTTGGTTGTTAGAAAAGAAAGCCCAAAGAGAAAATGATGTTGGTCTCCAGAATTTCTGTGGGCAAGATTCATCCTTGAATTCAGCTGATGTTGAACACGCTATATCTTCTAGGCTCTGTAATTTGAACCTATGTCCATATTAGCATACTATTGAGTTTTGCCCATAACACAAACAATGTTTATTAGTATCAATAATAAACTATACAGCAGTCTTAATTTCACAAATTCCCATGCTAAGTCCTCTACCAGAAATCTTTAAAAGATTCATAGATTCAGTCAATATTTCAAAATGAAAACAAAATCATGAAATGAAATGAATAAAAAACAGCCTAATTAAATTTCTAAACATCATAAACTCCATATTTTTCTAATATAAATATGAAGACACATATCTATACAATGCCTAAATATGTATACAAATATACATATATTTTACTGTCTCATTTCACAAGTAATGTCATCTAATTTTGCAAGTATTTTTCTAAACTTTTCATGTAGCATATGTTATATATATATATATATATATATATATATATGTATTTCTTTAATACATATATTCAGATTTTATAAAAGAAACAAGCACTAAGCACCAGACATGTTTGGCAAATATACTGTCTGATTACAACTCTTACTTTTAAAATGTTTTCATTTGTCAAATAAATATTTGATCAACATAAAAATAAACATTATTTTTTTCTTTACCTCTACAGATGGGAACAGGAAAATCCCATGAGGCTGTATTAACTGAATTGGATATACAAGTGAGTTGAGGGTGGCCATCAAGGATATATCCAGTTACACAGCTGTAGCGGATCTTGTCCCCAACGTCGAACCTTGTACCATATAATACACCTTTGGGTGGAACTCCTGGGTTTCCACAAGAGCTACTCTGCAATTCTATAAAAGAGAGGGAAAAGGAGAGTTTTAAGTTATTTTAATATATATTTTAATGTCTTAGATTTATAAATTATATGTAGATACAGATGTCTCTTTTCCTTTTAAGAAGAGTCACAAAAAAGGGAAATGTCTTCTATTTCAATACATGTAACAGAAAAGTATGGGAAAGGAACTAAATTTTACCAAATAGATATTAGGCATCATTCTTTGTGCTAGAAAAATTTAAATATTCTCTATCATTTTGTAGCAATTTTTAAAATCAGTATTACTCATATTTTACAGATAATTAAAACTGAGATTAATACCATTTACATGGCTTCTTCAAAGTTAACATTCTACTAACATAGTAATAAGTAAATGAAGGTCCATTAAAATGCTCCCCATTACTTTCATGGTTCTACTTAACCTAAATCATGAGGATTCATCTAAAAAGAATACACATTCTTTGGGGGGCTAGCCTGGTGGTGTAGTGGTTAAGTTTGCATGCTCTGCTTTGGTAGCCCAGGGTTTGCAAATTTGGATCCCGGGTGCGGACCTACACATCACTCATCAAGCCATGCTGCGGCAGTGTCCAACATATAAAATGGAGGAAGACTAGCATGGATGTTAGCACAGGGACAGTCTTCCTCAAGCAAAAAGAGGAAGACTGGCAACAGATGTTAGCTCAGGGTCCATCTTCCTCCCAAAAAAATAAAAAATAAAATAACCATTTTGGGTAGAAACTTTTATTTTCATGTAAATGAGAAAATATAGTGCAGTAAAATATGAATATATTTTTGAAGTTAGAGAGACTGGGTTAGAATTCCAGCTCTATTATTTGTTTAACCTTGAAAATAAAACAATTATAATAAGTACATACACCTGTGAAGTTTTTTTAATTCGATCACATGCAAAATATCTGGAAAATGCCTGATATGTCAGAATATTTTACATATTACCTTGTTATTTTATTAGTTCACGCTTAAAAATATACAAGTATACAAATATAAGAGATATTTTTAAATAATATTCATTTCAAAGAAAAATCCAATTTCACTTTAAATGAAAAAAATGGAAAGAAAAATATAGAAATAATAGAACTTACACTACTTAACAAGGTTAGTGAAGAATTATTTTTCCTTATATTACTTTCTCAATTTTCTATTACACTACCATTATATTATATTACTTTTATTTCATAAGTAATAATCAATAGAAATACAAACAGTGGTGAATTGATGGGCTAAAAGGTATTCCAGTTTGAGTAAATCTATAGTTTAGTTAACAGTATTATGCAAATGTTAATATGCTGGTTCTGACAATTGTGCTATGGTTATATAGGTACTTAATATTAAGGGAAGCTGGATAAGACTATTTGGGAACTCTGCACTGTTTCACAATTTACCTGAAAGTCGGAAATTATTGCAAAATACAAAGCAAAAAAGACATTGCAACACTAAGTGAAGTATGTTTCCATTATGCCTTGATACTCATCCCATTTGTGTAGTTAGTAAATTCTATACAATATCATTTCATATTAAAACAAATAATTATAAGCCACTGTAATATTTAAAATATCAATGACTACATTAAGTAAAACATCAAAATAAAAAATGCTTCAAAGAGGTGGATGCAACATTATAAAAGCAATGGCCATTTACAGATAAGAAGTGTATACAGAGCTGAAATTTTGTCTGTTTATCCATTAAGAGGGTTATAGTGCTTGTGGGAGTGTTTCTTAAGTGAACATTAATTTTTCTGTATAAACTTTTCAATGATAGTAAAAAGAAAAAAGTGTGATGAATTTCAAATGAGGTCAGGTTAATCAATGAAAAATGCATTGAGGATTTCATAGAACTTGCATTATATACATTAAAAAAGTATTTACTTTTAGTTTAAACTACTATTTTAGATTCTCAAATGTAGAAAAGTAAAGAACTTGACTAATGTTAATTAAATATCAATGGTTTCTATCGATAGGCATTTTCCTTAAGCTTCTTCAGCATTTAATGATACATCATAAACTTATTTTAATAATATAAATTAACTTTACATAATGTTTGTAAAACATGTAAACTTATAAAGTTATTTTACATGATATTTATAAAATATTTTAAACATCAGTAACCAAGGTTAGTGATGTCTAATATTTCACTTTACTATTTTCTCCAAGGCATATGCTATAAATTTACTTTCAGTAAAATTTAAAACATATTTATTGTCTGTGAATGTTGAGCAATTCTTTAAAAAATACTTTTGAAGTAAACAGTTTATTTTGAAATAGTCAAATTTGGGGAAAATTCATTTGATTGATGAGATGCTTGCTGCAAGAGATTGTGAGGTTAATAAGTTTTGATAAAATGAATAAGAATTCAATTTCTTAAATACAGTAATAACAAAGGAAATACTCTTAATGAAATCAGCGCTTGTGGTCTTTGAATCAATCCACTCCTTTCCCTCTCACCCCCTAAAAAATAATTAAGGTCAGGACTTCAATTATCATAAAATTATATATCTAGGAGAAAAAACAGTTTCCAAATTATTTCACAAGAAGCAGTTAGGTGGGGGGATAAAAGGAAAAAGGGAAGAAAGCTCTAAATAGTTGTTATATTCAGTTTGAACTGATTTAAACGAACAAATAAACATTACCCAGAACAAAGTACCTAAAGCAAAAATGGAAAACATATGAAGTGAATCAATGAATGAATAACAACATTGATTGGAATCTTAATAGATTAATCTATCACCTGCCTTGTGGCTGAATTATTTCTAAACCAATAGACAGATAAGAATTTAGGCTTCAAAATGAAACTCAAAGAAAATAATTCCAAAACATATCTGGTTCTCACCTTCAAGAAATTCCTGCTTTCAATTGCCCTTGTTTTTTGACCTTCATAAATAAGAAAGATTACCCATTATCCTTTGTAGACTGAGTAACCCATGAAGACAATTATTAAGATGTTTCACACTCAGGTTTCATAGATTTCAATTCTATAGCCATTGCTTATGGATTCTATTTTTTTTGTCTTCTCCCTACCCTTTAATTTGGGACTTCTCTCTAAACTATGTCCATTTTAAGACATAGAGCAAAGAAGGATGTGTTATTAACTGGAAGAATTATATAATCCACCATCAAAAATGCTACATTGTGATTGAACATTCACTTTTTAGTCTTTATTTTTTTAAATAAATAGTGCTGCATATTTTAACTTTTCAATTAATAAGAGTTTTAGACTAGCTAAGTGAGACTCATTTTTAGCCATTGTTTTTCTCAACTATCAAGAGTTTGAATTAAGGGGAAAATGAAGACACACCCTACCATGTTTAGTAAAACAGATTATAAACTAATTATTAATATACATGGTTTTTACAGTAAGTAGTGATTTTGTTTAACTATTATAAAATCATTCTTAAGGAAAACAGAGATTTAAACAATAAGATGAATTTTCATGTTAATTCATCAAATGCACATGCAAGATAACCATATTGTGCTTGTCACTTCAATGTGTTTCTGAAGCAAATAATTAAATCTAAAAGCACAATTGCCGAGTAGACTACAGTTATCTTCTTTCACCAAGAGATGACACTAATACATTGATCAAAAGGTTTAGGTCATTAAAATAATACAATTTTAGGTGATTAAATAAAACCTGACAAATTTTCATGCAATATTCCATAATACAAAGATTAAAATGGGATTTAGATGTGCTGGGGGCAGGTGGAGTACTTTAAAGTTATTTTCACCAGACTGTTGGTTGAGTATTGATCAATTCTTTTAATACAAAAATAAATAAATAAAAGAAACTCCCTATATACTGCAGCCTTATTTGAATTTATTCTTAGGTTCTATGCCATGAGATCATGTTTGTAGATAAAACAGAAATAATTAGAGTGGGCAGTTGAGTGAATTAAGATCACGGGAAAACACGTCTTAAGATTTTATACTCAAAATATGTGTCTGAAAATGTCAGACATCCTTTAAGTAAGTTTACTGCTCTATCCGCAACAAATGATCGAGTCAAATTAAAATTCATCTGTTTTTTGCTGGAACGATGTCTCTTTTATTTATCCTCTCTTCTCAGAGATATTGAAATTAACACCAAATAATATGAAGGCATTTTGACAGCATAAATTCTTCTAAAGTGTAAAGGATAGTTGATACAGCAAACTACTACCTGGAAAAGATCCAAGATAAAAATCCACTTGTGTGATAGAGGTTAGAGTTTAGTGACACTCATCTATATTAGTTAAAAGGAAACATGATAAACTAGTTGGTAACTGGCACAACTAACTTATTCATCAGAAGCTCTTGAAGGTTACCATTAACATTACTCTGTGATGTATATCAGGTAAAGTAACATCACCTCCCTTGCTGTTTAATAGTTTACAATTTGACAAAGTTAATAACCTTAACTGTTGAGATCACTCTGAGCCATACTCTGTTCTAGGCACTTAGGCATTCATAGTCCCTCCTACATCTCACAAAATACCTACTGTCATAGATGATTTCCCTCACTGTACAGAAAGGGAAACTGAGACTCAGGTAGATTAAGTAACTTTCCCACGGCCACTCAACTAATAAATAGTAAATCTGTGGCTCAAGCCTAGATGTCTCTAACTTTAAAAAGAACCCTTAGATCATTTCACAACTGCATGTTGTTACCCATGTAAAGCAGATATTCATTTCACAAGTGTTTATTAAGCAGCTATCATAGGCAATGCTCTGGGGATACAGTTTTGCAAATGACAGATAATGGCCCCGCCATTATGGAGTTCATAACTTGGGATTGACCAAGGCAATAAACAAATAATTAAAGAATATTAATTACGATGTGACAAGAGGGATAAAAGAAACATATTAGGCTATAATGAAATATATAACTGAGAAAACTTAACTGTCTTAAGAGGAGGTCTGAAAAGAATTTCCGGATGAAGTAAGGTTTAAATTGAGATAGGATAAGGAGTTAGCTAGATGAAAAAAGGAGAGTTAACTGGGGCCAGCCCAGTGGCATAGTGGTTAAATTCACACACCTGCTTTGGCAGCCCGGGGTTCACAGGTTCAGATCCTGGGAACAGGCCTAGCACTGCTCATCAAGCCACAATGTGGCAGTATCCCACATCAAAAAATAGAGGAAGACTGGCACAGATGTTAGCTCAGTGACAATCTTCCTCAAGCAAAAAGAGGAAGATTGGCAACAGATGTTAGCTCAGGGCCAATCTTCCTCACCAAAAAAAATATATAAAAATCAAAGTACTACAATAGTTATTAGATTTGGCCAAATAGTGAAGACAGGTTTTAAGGATGAAGTAGAGTAGAAACTGAATTGGGAAAAAACCCTCCAAAATGGTTGACCAAATATAGGTCCATGCAGTGAATACATATCCTATGCACAGGCTCATGAATAGAATGGGGAACTATTCTGTCATTAAATATTTTTTGAGGGAGATGCTATAAGCTCTTCAGAAGGGAATAACTGAGAGTAAATAATTGAAATCCATTCTAAATGTACTTTACTAATGTAGTACTAATTCAGTCTTGAACATGAATTACTAGAAAGGATCATCTAAATTCATTTTTAAAAATAGGAGGAACCAAAAGAATGTCTGCATACTCTCATATTTGGATATGAGAATATTAACTTTATAGGGTTGCTGAACCTATAAAGTTGATATTCTCATATCTAAATAGTATGCACATACGCTGATATATGATTACATAAAACAATATATGTAAATCATTTACATGCTGAGCAAGCACTCAATACATGACAGATATTATTCAACAAATTGAAGCTTTATTATAATAATCAATTTTGCATTTGAGACATCTGAATCAGGTGTGGTTAAATTATGATCTACTAGTGATAGGGTCATATCTTCATTAA
The DNA here is from genome assembly GCF_037783145.1 of Equus przewalskii. Classification (NCBI taxonomy): domain Eukaryota; kingdom Metazoa; phylum Chordata; class Mammalia; order Perissodactyla; family Equidae; genus Equus; species Equus przewalskii. Next base: position 58,744,880 of record NC_091838.1, read on the forward strand.
ATGCTAATTAACTACATTAGATCATTCCTAATGTCTTAAAAATTAGTTAAAAAATAGTAATTTAGTGAAGTGTAAAATTCAATTACTCCTCTCTGAGTCATAAATGAAATTCAAGGTGTAATCTCAGCACCTGTTGGAAGACTTGTATAACCGAATTCACAAAGCTTCCCTATGGATGTCATTGATTCATTCGTTCTTTCATCTATTGGTTGGAACCATATATCAAGCACCACACCAGGCACAGTGATTATAAAAAGATATCTTTGATATACTGCAGCCTAATGAAGTCAAGATAAGTTAATAAAAAAAGTTGAAAATACAATTTAAATTCTATTCTGAACGAGAGTATATATAAGGACTACAGGAGAACAGAGTTTTCATCATGTTCTCCTTGGAGAAATTCAATAAAACACTATCAAGCAATTAAGAAAAAGAAGAGGGATTTATACTAACAAACACATTAAAACAACCTTAGCACAGAAAAAAACAATTTGTTAGGGGCACGTGGATAATTGTGATAGGCAAGATATTTATCAAAATAACAAGAAAATCTGACCTTGAATATTGGAATGAAAAATCAAATGAAAGGATAACGGATACCATGATTACAGAATTGCATAATTATTCAGTCAAACAGATGAAGCATGATCCTGCTGAGATCAATTAACAATGCTTTAAAACATTGTAAAATTATACCTGCTAATGGAAGGAAAATCAAGTTGTTTGTACTTCTCACAGAAAATTAATCTCAGGGTTTTATTTCCCAGATGATTAAAAATAATTTAGGAGAGCATAACATCAAGTTGAACCACCTAGTATCTCCCATCCTGAGACTTCAAAGCACGTTTTCCAACTTCTTCATTGGTACAAAATGTTCTTTTATTACAGATACTGAACCATTTCATTCACATAGGATATAAATAGTGTCATTTGAGAATTCTCTTGGAGACTTTGGCTCCAGCAAACATTTGGGGAATATTCTGAATCAGTTATTAAATCTATCATGTCCCATGGACTTTTATTTTAGTATATACAACAATGAAATTTATTTTTTTATACATTTTCTTCCTCACTAGACTGAGTATCTTGAGAACAGGGGTTCTAATTCATCTTTGTGTGTCACGAACTTAACACATTTTGTAGCATGCTCTTGACAAGCAGAGAAGGATTGTTCAGTTAATTGAGTTCTCTTCAATTAGAAAAATATAAAAGGCGATCATCACACAGAGTTTGTAGGAGTAAATGCTTAAACACAAAATAGTAAAGTGGAATTGATAGAGTACAAGACAGTTGTAGGCATATCATAAATTAAACTTGTGTCATAATGAACACTGCATCACACTGGCAACATGTGATCTTATATGGGTCAAATTACATAGTTATGCCTTTCAAATTTTTTTTATGAAAATGCATTAACTTCTATAAGCCAGCTCCTAAGCATTAGCATAATTCCTAACCTGCTGGTCATGCCACAGTTCTCACTGGGATGCTGGAGATGGAGGAAACATTAGGCCACATCTGCCATTTTGAAAGTTATCTTGAAGCTTCAAAAAGGTTCAGATTTGGCAGTCAAAAGCACAAATGCCAATTATTTTTTTTTTATTATTTTCACTTAATGAAAGGGAATTCAAACAAACTATTGGCTGCTAGAGAAGAAATTAGAGCAAGTCAATGTTGTCTTAGCTAGTCTGCTTAAGAGGAAAATAGATTATTAGATTGATTCAGGTGTGGGGAGGGGAGAATACACATAAATTACAATGCAATTCAAGCAGTAGAAGGAGGAAAGTCTATTATCACAATTTTATTTTTAATTAAGATAAATCTTTTGGTGGGCTGCTTATATTTTCAAGGGAAGGAAGTAGGAAGCAGTGGAAGAGTTAGAGTAAAATCCAACACATAAAAAAAAATTTATGTTGTCTAGATGAATGGATAAAGAAGACATGGTACGCACACACACACACACACACACACACACACACACACACACACTATGGAACACTACTCAGCCATAGAAAGGACAGAATCCTGCCATTTGTGACAACATGGATGGACATTGAGGGTATTATGCTAAACGAAATAAGTCAGAGAAAGACCAATACCATGTGATTTCACTCATATACATAAGATAAACAAACACGTAGATAAGGAGAAGAGATTAGTGGTTACCAGAGGAAAAGGGGGTGTGGGGAGGGCAAAAGGGGTAAAGGGGCACATGTGTATGGTGACAGACAAACACTAGACTATTGGTGGTGAATATGATGAAATCTATACAGAAACCGAAACATAATAATGTACACCTGAAATTTATACGTTAAAAGCCAATATGACCTCAATAAAATAAAAAATAAAATAAAATTTTAAAAAATCAATTAAAAAAATGTATGTTGTCTAGGAAAAATCATTCTGTTTTGATATTACAGTGTGGGTAGGGCCCAAGGCAATACAGATAAAAGTTTTGAGAGTCAGATTGAGAGTAATGGTCAAACACAATGGAGAAAATCCATTGCACAATATCCAAGAACAAGCAGTTATACAGATACGTAATTTTGATCTGTTAAGAAGAGGCAATTAATGTTCTTTCCATTTCAAATATCTGTGCCCCCTTTTTGGCAAAATAAATTTTACTACCTAAAGTGAACTTAATGAAAAACAATATTGTATTTTTGTTTTGTAAACTAACTATCAATGTATTAAAATAGATGGGTGGAAAGATCATGAAATATGAAAAGTTTTATGATTATTTAAACCTAACTATATCCTGTATAGCTACCAGAATATTAACAAAGCAAAAGAAATAAGAATATAGAATAGAGATATATTAGCAGCCATTCTCACTTTAAAGTTTCTAAAAATGGAATAATGCTACATCTGGCCTGAGCAGTATTTGATAGCTTGATTCAGAATAATAGAAAAATATGAATAGACTCTCCTATTCTTATGACAGAATTGGGACAAGCATCTGCATTAAGACTTTTAGATAAAAGTAATTTAATTCTTTAAAAAGATGTGTTAAGCTGATTATGGAAAATTTACTAGAGTATATATTCATCCAACATGAGTGAGAGATGCTACTGTATTTCAGCAATTAATCAATCACCAAATAATTATTGAAACCTGAGGAAGAAATGTCGACGGGATATAAAAAACGGAACACTATTCCTGTTCTTTTGGAAGTTATAACTCAATTGGAAACATAAGACATGCATAGTATGACCATCTGGCAATTAAATAATAAAACTGATTCCGTAGATGAAAATTTTTAAAAATTACTCATATACAAAGGAAGAATGTTGAATGCAATGAGATAAGTAGGATTTTAGTTGGAGAGGAGGCAAGAGAAGAGTCAAATAAATGATATGAATAAAGGCCCAGAGAGAGAAATGTACAAGATGTGTCCAAGGGCGATATGCAAAACAAATGGCTTAAGCAGAATACCATACCTATGAGGACATATAGAACGAAGCTTCAGAAATGAATGTTAGGGTCACACTGTGGAGAGCCTTTAAATTAACAGTCTTAAGTCTTATGGTTGATGCTACACTAATGCTTCCAAAAGGCCCCAAAATGAAATGGCTTAAATAGATAGTAGTTATTTCCTTTGTTTGACTCCCTGACTGGTCTAGACTAAGAGGGAACAGACTATGCTCTCAGATCATCAGGGAACCAGATTTTTTCCCATCTTGCTGCTCTATCATCCACTTGGGCATTGCATTTTTGTACTTGGTGGAGAAGGATTGCCCCAAACAGTGAATTGCAGGCTACTGGGAGTTGAATCAGAGGATGTTCAGAGAAAAACTTTCTCTCCCTTCTCTTTACTCCTGACGAAACTCCTGGATATTACTACATGCTGTTCAAATTCAAACGTTTCTGGAAGATGCACCGCAATTTTTCTTCTATTAAGGCCAATTCTAGTTCCTCATGGACCAGTGACCTGTTAGAGCAGAAAATATATGCTCAAAATAAATATCCCCACGTGCATAAGGGAAGAAAGGAGAATGTTCCACAGTCAGTGGTCATGGAAATTAGTAGATCCTGTTGGACAAGAATTATGAAGATCCTCCTACCCTGGAAAACCCTGGTTCTGTTCTTGAGAAGGTGCTCCTTGGTCCTGTGCCCGCTGTTGTCCCCTGGCATTTCCTGTTCAATAGTTCTTCCTTGTCCATATTCTCTATGGCAAAATGTGAAGTGAGTGTTGGAGACTAGACCATCCTTGGGAGTGCACAGTTTTTATGTCCTACATCTGCTAATGCAGGTTTGGTACTTGAAAATTGCCTTAAGGATTGAACATTCAAAGGTATTTGCAGAAGAGTTCTCAAATTTATTTGGCTAGACCTTCCTCCAAAAGCTTATTAGGAATTGGTTTATTTGCTTCCAATTATTTTCATGTGCCAGTGAACAATCTCCCTCCACTCGCAACCTGCTTTAACCATCTCTCTCATTTTTTTTTAAAGATTGGCCCTGAGCTAACATCCATTGCCAATCTTTTTTTCTTTCCTTCTTCTCCCTAAAGCTTCCCAGTACATAGTTGTATATACTAGTTGTAGGTCCTTCTAGTTCTGCTAGGTGGGATGGGATGCCACCTCAGCACGGCTTGATCAGCAGTGCTAGGTCCGTGCCAAGGATCTGAACTGCCAAAACCCTGGGCCACTGAAGCAGAGTGTGCGAACTTAACCATTCAGCCATGGGGCAGACCACTCTCATCCTCTTTTTAATTGGGACTACTTTGGGGTTATCTGAAGCAATAACTTGGGCAGAAATGCAACATTCTTTATCTGACTTTTGCCCCAGGACTGCCCTCCATCCTTTGACTAAGAAACTTAATAGGAGAATGATAAGCCTTCTTATCCCCTGCTGTACAGAAGCGGTTGGTTTTTCCAACCTAACACACCAGAATTTTAGACTACACTTCAACCTCTCTTTAAAAACTGGCCAATATATCCCTGAGCTCTTATCTTTGTTGTAAAACCTTGTCAAAGACAGCCAGGAATAGGCAGCACACCTCAACAATGTTCTTGTTAATCTCATCCTTTTGAGCTAGAGCCTCAACGGTCTGCCTTCCACATTGTCATAAGCAATTACTTCACCACACTGGCTATAAGAGAGAAAAGCCACCAGCTCACCAGCTCATAATATGTTTCCTTGCTGCTATTTCTGACTACAAAACAATAATATGTATTTTAGGTTTTTACTTTAATGCATGACTTCCAGTACCAATATTTCATCAATGCCAGACATAAAAACCAGTTTTTTAAAGCATAAAGGGAGTTAACATAGTTTCTAGGAGCAGGTTCTAGGCTGGACCTCTTGATTAATACAGAATTAGCCTAATAGGGGACTGCTACCTTGAGACCACCAGTGGAATTAAGTTTACCTGGAGTCATTGCCACCTCACCATAAATCTCTGAACAGAAGAAGGAGACTGGAGAAGAGCAGTCACTTGAAATTACAATTCAAGGATCAGGGAGTCATAACAGAAGGGAACAAACATGACCACTATGTTTTAACCACAGGAAGCTGGAAAAAGCTGGAGAGTGCTGTCGTAAAATCACAACTTTGATAACAAAATCAACAGCAAGAATTTGCAGGACAATTGCCTGTTTTCAAATTCTACGTTTCGTTCTCACACAAGTGCATATAGTTGGTGGAATTTAATTTACATACACATCAAAAGAGTTTCAGAAATGTGGTTTTGTTTGTTTTTCCTAATGTTGGAGTCATTGGCATGTCATCCCAAAAGATCCCACAATGGCATATTTATTATTTTGAATTAAAGTTACTTGAGAAGCAGCCAATGCAAAAAGAAAAACAGCCATTTGACCCTCTCTCTGTTCTCCCTGAAAGCAGGAAATAAATCTCCTTGGTACTGTCCTCACATCAGAAGATGGACATCCTTATCACCAGAGATTGGGAATTCAGGACTGAGAAGCCTCATAAACAAAGCCTGTTATTTTTACTAATTTACTACCTCAAGCCTGAACTCTTTAAATTCCTCTCTTATTATGTACCCCAAACCTAAGTTTCTTTGTCCTGGCATTCCACACAAATTTATTGTTTCTTTGTGTAAAAAGATATAAAAGCAGCCTGCTTTGCCCATCTCAGACAGCATCATTTCTCTATAATCTCCAATACACACATATTAAATTGGGTTTTTCTCCTGTTAAACTGGTCTTGTATCAATTTTATTATTACTCCAGCCATAAGAACACAAGAAGGGTAGGTGAAATTTCCCTCTCCCCAACACTGACATTTTCAAATAGAAAGAAAGTAAAATGGAGACCGATAGAATTTATTTAATAATACTGTCTAATATTTAGGTATCCTCCCTTCATCCTGTTTCAGAATGTACAGGTTAATTCTTTCAAAATACTTCCACATAATCCTTCCACTCTGTCTATGGAATAAAGTCCAATCTCCCACTTGAGATCAAGATCCTCCACAATCAGACCACTTTATACTTCTCCAAAGTCTCCCTATGCCCACCTACTTATATGCTCTGTTTCAAATATTCACTGTCCCTCGACATGTCATATGTATTCCGATCTCACAGGTTTGCTTATACTATTGCTTATACTATACTATACTATACTATACATTTGCTTATACTATTTTGAAATATCTCCTATTTCTTCTCTATTTAAACATTTCTATCCTTCGAGATCTAAACCAATTCCTTATTGTGGTTGTTAGTGTCATTGAGTCAATTCCAACTCCTAGTGACTCTGTATACAGCAGAGCAGAACCCTGTCTGGTCTTTCTACGTCATTCTCTCACCTTCCAGCACTATATTAGACAATACTCCACTGCCATACATAAGGTTTTCATGGCTAAGAAGGCGGTCAGGTCCTTTTTCAAAGTCTGTCTTAGTCTGGAAGCTTCCCTGGAACTTGTCCACCATGGGCGACACTGCTTGTATTTGAAATACTGGTGGCATAGCTTTCAGCATCACAGCAACACACAGCTGCCATAATATGACAACTGACATATGGGTGGTATGGCTCCCTGACTGGAAATGAACCTGGGCCGTATCAGTGAGAGCACCGAATCTTAACTACTAGATGGCCAAGACTGGCAAACCAATTCCTACTGTCTCCATAAAGCTCATCCAAACTCTTCAGTTCATGATGATCACCTTTGCTCTGGAACCAAAAGTTATTTTCTATTATATTCCATGATCACTTATTCAAATGTCTTTAGATATCTCATTTTGCCACCTTTATTGACTTTCTTTTTCTTTTTTAATTCTACACTGCCCTCTATCTTTCCATGTGTAAACACTGTTTAATCAACTGACTTGTGACAATAATCAAGGTAGATACTATGTTTTTAACGTGCATCTTTAAAACTGGAAACTCTTCAATTCAGAAATACTGGGTTCTCAGTATGTATTTGGTTAAAGAAATAGCTTAATTCAAAGAATTAGAAAGTTAGGAAAATATAATAAGTCCAAATTATTTCAAATCTCTTTGGGAATTCAATTCCCTTGAGGAAAAAAATTCTGAATCCCATACTGAAGCAAAGTATGAGACAATAATCTTTGTGTGAGCAAGATTGGTGGGGAAGAGGAAACTAGGGCCTTGAGAGTTTCCTGGATGACAAGGAGTACAATGAATCCTGACTATTTTACTCTTCCTGAGTAATATTCAACCTTTCCTTCCTATAGAAACAGCTCTGAAAGTGTGGAAGAAAACTAAAAAGAAAGGGGCTTATTCCAGTTGATTTGCATTCTTGCAGTTGACCTTATTGATGGAAAATGAAATATAGTGAAAAAAAGCCCCAGTAGTGAAATCAAATAAATCTGGCTTTGAATCCTATTTCTGCAATTTCCTAGTGTGTGGCAAATGAGGCTTTTAATACTTCAGTTCCTTCTTTGGTATCATAGGCATTACTGAAATTTATTTGGGTTACTTAAGCAAGTTGATAGGAACTCACTATGTTCATATCTTAGTTATATTTTAACTGTTTTGAGTTTCTTGATATCACCACATTCTAATGTTCATTTACTGGTCATTTGTTTCATACTGAAAAAATGGCCGTTTGCACATGAACACATTTTCCTCAGAAAAAACGTATTTACAAGGCTTGAGTTCATCGAATACATCTGATTTCATTTCAAACCATATCACATTTAACAAGGGCAAATGTTTCCCAACAATGCATTTACACTGTTATTCAATTCACTTATCTACACTGTGATCTTAACATTTAGAATGTATTTTACCTTTTTAAGCATTAACATCTACCAATCATGCTAACTAGTTTTCTTACTGGTTATAGTTCATGGTATAGTACAATGGAAATTGCTTCAGCAGAGCTATAAAAAACTAATTGAAACCAATTATGACAATTATCTCTCTGTTCAATTGTTTGCACTAGACTCTTCCCTCATTCCATACTGTCAGACTGCAAACAATTTTCCCTGATGTGATCTACCCAATTGCATTTCAGGCTTTATTCAGTGAGCATACATACTTCTGATTAAAATTAATAGGAGCTATGCATGGATTGAGTGAGGACTGGAGTTATTAGGACTGTAATAAGAATATAAGTGAGAATTAAGTATCATTGGAACTTCTTTTTTAATTAAGTACCCAAACACTCTTAATCAAGCATATAATTAAATTTAAGAGGAAGAGCATTGTGTGCTAATTGCCATTGATTATTAATAATATGCTTATTTATGCATGCAAACTCTATAATGGCATATATCTCCAAACTGTTTCTGAATGACAATAACTGAGTTATGCATAATGAAACTATTAACGAAATGGAGTCTTGCAAGAAATGTCAGACGAGAAAATAACTCAGATCTCAGAGCTCTTCTTCCCTAACTTTTCCTTTTGAAAAATTAGAGCAAGTTACAGGAACTCACACAGGAGAATATCAATAACTATATCCTGCTTCTTTTTCCCCAATCATGTTTTGTTTTCTGTGACAATCAAGTTTTGAGGATATTTGACTAAAACATAAGGAATTCATGTGCACTAAAAGTATAGTTTTTATTTTAGCTTTTAAAAATAGTATTTTTTCCTTTATTTTGCCATTATATACATTTAGAATTGATTTTTCATTGTATGCTATACGTTAATCCTTTTTTCATTTATTCATTCATTCACTTAATATTAGGTAATGGTCACTTGTTTATTAAGCACCTACTGCATGTCACACATTGGTTTAGGCACTGGAGATAAAACAGGGAGCAATATATCCCCTTCTCTCCTCGAGCTTTTGAGCTAAACTTGTGAATAGGTGGTGGAGAGGGGACACAGATGATAAACAACACATAAAATATTTGGGGTATTATTAGATAATAAATGTTAAAGAGATATAGAAAGCAAGGAAGGGGAATGGGAAATTTGATAGAGGAGGAAGAAGTTTTACATATGTTAACTAGGGAAGGTCTCACTGAGATGGTGACATTTGAGTTAAAATCTAACTAAAGGAGGAGAAGGAGCTAGCCATAAGGACATCTATGGGGGAAGCACACCAGGAAAGGGAACTGCAAGTGCAAAGACCTTGAAGCACAGACTTCCTGGAGTGCTGAAGAGTCCTGGAATGGTAAGAGTCCATTTTAGTTGGACTGGACTGACTGAGGGGGATATTGGGAGGAAATGAGGTCAGTTAAAACAGGGCCAGATAGTGTAAGACTTTGAAGCCATTTTAAGTAAATTTTCAACTCATTCATTTGAAATCTACCTCTGTCTCTCAAAAAATATGTTTATACAGCTATTTCGTGATTTTCGTTTTTTTTAAGGCACATAAGTTATCTCCTTACAATGGAAAAGAAAGATTTAGTCTCTTTGACTGCCCCAAACTATGCCCCTCCTAACACACTCGTCTCATAGATTTATGGTTGAAATATTCAGTGTTAACAACATAACTATGTAAATGCTATTCTTAGTATTCATAGCAAAGCTACGAGTTATATTGAGTACTTTCATTTTTGGCATAAGTTTCTGTTTTGCATGGAGTTAATAATTTCCTTTCTTTTATTTTTTTATTTATTTCATGTTAATAAAAACGCAACTTCAAAGTCTGCCACTTGTCTCAATCTCTTCCCACTACATTCACATACATCAAGCATTCAACTTCAACTCACTGAAAAAAAAATTTTCAGAACATTCTAATCTTCACCATTTGGGCAAGCTGATGTCTATTTTATGTTTGTATTACCAGGAATTATTCTATATATTCCATTAAACTATCTTCTTAGTTGGATCCTCTCTTTCCTACATCCCACAATGTTCTCTTTCTTTGTTATAATGAAATACCAGTAGCTTCCTAAGAATATGTGTTAAAGAGATACATAATGCATACCTACCTATATATGTCTTCATACTATGCTCATGCTCCATGATAGTTTGGATGGGTATAGGATTCTAGTATGGAAACTATTTATATTAGGATTTGGAAGGCAAGGCTCTGTGACAGTGTTGATGTTTTGAAGACCAAAGTCATTCTGAACTTTGTTGCTTTGAATTTGAGCTTATTTTTCTCTCATTCTCTTGCTAAAAATCTGTATATCTTATAGTTTACACTTTTTTGTTATTGGACAAGGAAGAAATTATTTTCATCAATTGTTCTGGATACCTGTTGGGCCCTTTCAGTCTGGACACTCATGTCTTCTGCTTTAGAAAAAATTTTTGGATGATTTTCTCCCCTTCATTTTATCAATGATCTCTTTGAAGAATGATTATTACTTGAAGGTCCTATTGGACTGCTCCTTTAATTACTACTGCTACTACTACTTTCTATCTTCTTTCCTATTTTCTATACCTGTATCTGCTTTTTCCCCTTGTTTTCTGGAAGTTTTCCTCAAATTTGCCTTTAAACCCTTCTATCGACATTTTCATTTTAATTTCATTTTTTTAATTTCTAAGATTATTTCCTTATTCTGTTTCTATAGTATCATGTTCATGTTTTATATCTTTTAGAGAACATTAATACAAGTTTTTATGTTTGTTCATTTTTTTAAGTTTTCTTTTTGCTCATATAGACCCTGTTTCCTCCAAATTGTTAAATCCTATTTGTTTTGGACTTTAGCCTCTATGCTAGAGAGCTTCTTCAGAAGTTAGATTATTTTTGTTTGCTAATAAGTACAAGTAGTTAAGTAAAAAGCTGAATAGATGCTTTGAGTATAAGCGTAGCGCTTGATATCTGTAGACTTTCCTATAGGGTAATTTTCTTTATTTTGCTGAAAGACCCACTATTATCTGCATCTTTAAGTATTTCCTATTGGACTGCTTAGAGTCTGCATAAGAGAATCCTTAATCATTTGCTTGGAGAGCATAGAGCTAGCTGACAGCTTTCTGTGATTTAAGTGGTGAATAATATATGTGTGGTGAGGGGGCATCAAAATTTTGCATGGAAGCATTCACTTAATCCACTCTTTGTTTTTGTACTGTGCCTGTCCTTTCAATATAGCTGAGACTCACCATCCACAGACTGTTTTACCCTCTTCAAAGAATAAACTTCCAATATTTAGTTAGGGTAGGGAAATGGAAGTTGCCTACCTGGATGCTTTTGGTCTTCTCCATTGCTTCTTAATTGGATTTTCAACTAATCTTCCTGTTTTAAGGGTGACTTTCACTGCCTCTGTGAGAGGCACCAATTCATGAGACTTTCTGGACATTATAAGGTATAAACTGGATTTCTTCTTGCCTCTCCCCGTAAGAAACTTAAGATTCAACCTTCTGGTGACTTCTACGTCTGTTACCACTAGCTCATCTGATTTACCAGCCTCCAAAATATTGTTTGTTTAGTTTTAATCCTCTCTCATTATCTATATTGTTGTGAGTTTCTGCCATTTAAAAACATTTTTATATTTTAGTTATGTGTCAGGAGAGAGTAATACTCAGTAGTCTTTTATTTCACACAAAACTCCAGACCTGACCCTTATATATCAATTGGAAAATAATAAATGAACTTTAAAGTGGATATCACTTATAAACACATGGTACATTAGGTTAAAGGCAGATCAAAGCACTGTATAATCCTAAATCCAAGAGATCTATTTCTAGCGAGATATTTTTTAAATATATAATTATGTTCATGAATAAGCATAAACATATTCATAAATAAAAGTAATATTCTAGAAAATCTGGAGTCATTAAATTAGCAAATATGTTGTATCTACCTGCATATAAGTCTCATTTTAATTTAAATTTACTTGAATATACATGCTATTTCACCTTCTGAGTCTGGAGAAACAACATAAAACAATATTAAAACTGTAGAATAAAATGCTTGTTAATTTCCATAAATTAATGAAATATAAAACTTCATTGAATCAAGAACCCAACTGGTTTTGAAAAAAAGCTACACCAAAACAGTACATTATTTTAAACTTGTTCATAACTGCACAGAGAGAGTGTTTAACATGATGAAACAGCAAAGGATACTGCCATACTGCCCTTGAATTATCACATTCAAAAGTTAACCATACTTATCACATTCAAAAGTTAATCATATTATAATCATGCATGAAGCTATGAGTTAAAATATGCAAAACATATTACTGTAATAAAGTAAGTGTAATATTCAACAACGGCATATATTTCTGAAACTATGAGATTATTTTTGTTCCAATTGTTTGTACAACACATTGCTGTACATAAAGTACGTATTCAAAAAATATGTGAATGAAAAAAAAGAAAACATTGGTGAGGATGGAGCAATGAATAAGCAGAGTACAGAGGACTTTCAGGGCAGTGAACTACTCTGTATGATACTATGATGATGGATACATGTCATTACGAATTTGTCAGAATGGATAACATGTACAACACCAAGAGTGAAATCTAATGCAAACTATATACTTTGGGTGATAATGGTGTATCAGTATAGTTTCCTCAATTGTAAACAGCTGTATCACTCTGGTGCAGTGGTTCTTAGGCAGATGCTTCAGATATTTTATGAACAATATTATTTTCATTAGATGATCTTGGAGTTCTATTAGGAGCAAAGGTCTTAAAGACTTCAAGAAAATACAAGTTATAAACTTATTTTAAATCTCATTATTTCCAATCAGCAATACAATACCTGCTAAAGCTCTTCACTGTAATAAAATTTAATCAAAAAAGCAACTAAGTCAGAAAGAAGTATTGCACTATCATGGTTCATAATATTCACCACATGCTAGGGAAAAAACTTGCTCCAATTCCTCCTAAATGCTGTGCCTGAGATCCAATGCTGTATATATTTTTTCATTTTGTATTAAGCTGTTAATTGCAGTTTTTAAAGCATATATGAAATGTATAAATCTAAGATGTATAATAAAATACACTGCTGACTCAAAAAAATAGAGGAAGCTGTGTGTGGGAGTAAGGGGTATATGGGAACTACATAATTTCTGTTCAGTTTTGTTGTGAACCTAAAACTGCTCTGAAAAGAAAATCTATTAAAATAAAAATAATAAAAAATTATAATAATTAAAATTGATCCCATAAATTTCAGCGGCCCTCCATAATCCAACCTCTGCTATAATCTTTCACAGTGGCTTATACATAGCTTGTAATCAAGTACACTTCACATTGTTTGACTGAATGAAGAAATGTACTTACTATAAGATGTTATGAAGTTCTAAGTACAGGTTACAGAACTTTCCTCCATATTTAATTGTCCCTGCTCTTGCTCATCTACTTCTCAACTGCTCTAGTCCCTTCCACTTAATTATGGGTCACTGTGTCTCTACTCTGCTGACACCAAGAGATTAAGGACATTTAATGATTGTCCTTATATGTCTTATATATTATCTCTGTAAAAGCAAGTTATTGAGCTATTGTTTCGTATTTTTCTTCTTTCTTATTAAGAAACACTTAGTACTGAGAACTACTTCCCACAACATCACCAATTCTCTACAGCACAACCCACTGCCCTACTCCAAGAATCTTGAATATTCTTGTGTTTTTCAAGTTTCAGATGCTTTTTAACAACTTTGTATTTCAGAAAAAATCATGGGATTGCAAAGTATCTGGGACACAAGACTATTGAAGGAGTTTAACTCTAAAAATATTGGTATTAGAAGTCAAAGGGAAAGAGTTTTGGAACTGAGCCTTTGAATGGAATTTGTGGGCCCGAAAAAATAAGCAACTCAGTGATGATTAGAATTTTCTACCATAACTCTTTCTTTTTTTTTTAATTTTAGCCTAATTTCCTTCACTTCCATTCAAAGGAAGAATTATATATCCTTCCTGTACAAATATTGGATGAAGACATATACTATGAGATAACATGTCTTCCTCTCCAAATCCTTTCATTCCATTTATTAGGAAATGCCACATTGTTATAAGTTTTGGGGAGAAATTTCAGTCCCTTTCTCACTCTATAGGAGACTTATGTAACTGTTGACCTACAGGATAGCCTCTTTTGTCTCTTTCTCTGTTGAGCTATTTGTCTGCAAACTTTTTCTATACTCCTCTCCATTTTTTCTACAGCATTAACTCCCTGGGGAGGTTCTGGCCCTAAAGGAGAGCCCTTCCATTTTCCATCAGTTCATTTTGTGGATGAGTAAGTATGTTTGTGGGGGGCTAAAAATGAAGGCTGAGTCTAGGTCCTGGGCTCACTGCAGCCTCATCTCCAGCTTCAGTATAATAGAGCTAATATTTTGATCCATACATGGCCACTATGACTGCTTTCCAATTGGGTCAGAATCCAGACAGAAAAGGTGAGAGAACAGACAGTCTCTTAACTCAAACACATATATTTCTTATCTCTTTACTTCTGCAAATTATTAATATTTTCTCCATTGATTCTTATTCAGTTATTGGATTTCTTTGTTCCCAGCATGGTGCTGTGTCTTTCAAAAGATGTTCTCTGCTCTGTAGGCACATATTCTCTAGTAGAAGAAACTCTATGGAATATTTGATTATGATATTAGGTGGTGGTAGAGTCATATGCAAAGTGCCATGGGAAACAGAAAAAGACAGGAAAACACAATTAATTTTACCTGGAAAACTCAAAGAAAAATATATTTGAACTTGCTCTTAAATTATGCATAAAAGCTCACTTGGTGAAGACAAGATAAAAGGCATTCAGAAGAGAGACCATTTGCAAAACCAGGAGGAATGAATACACACGAATTGTTGAGCATATGGTTATGTAGACAAATGGATGCAAAGCTATAAAGATATATTGGGGTCAGAGAGTAAACATTTTTACTACTTTAAACTTTAGCCTACAATTGTTGGGGTACATGGAAGGCTTTCACAAAAGTTAAATGTCATGACCAGGATTATATTTTTAAAATATAACTATGACAACAGAATCAAAGCTGAATTGAGCAGAGGGCATAAAGACACTAGAGACAATGGAATCACCTAAGAGTTTTCCTAAACTAGAGAAAAGAAGGTCTTATATCAATGATAAACTAATTTCCTATTAGGCAGTTAAAGTTACTCCCATGTTCAGGAATCTATCATGGATTCTTATTTCCCATTGCAGAAAGCCTCAAATCTTCCCCACATGAATGACACCCAGAATTTAAACTCACTCTTCTTATATAATTATTTCCTACTCTATTTGTCTAAGAGTCCTCCTAAAACTTATAGTAAAGTGATTTAAAGATCTTAGAGCTAGCTCAGGTTCTGCCATCCTGGTTTTTGGGACCTCAGGTAAGTATTTTAATCCCTCTGTGGGACAATTTTCCTTAACTGTTAAGTTCCATGAGAGCATGGACCACTTCTACCTTGTCCATTATTACATCTTAGTCCAGAGTACAGAATATAATAAGTGCTCAGTAAACAGACTGATTAAATGAAGTATCAGACAGAGGATCTGTAAGGAAGGATCAAACCAAAGAATGAAAGGGATAAGTATTTATAAACAGTTTGTCCATGTTAAAAACACCAGTTTTATTATTACTTGGTTATAAAATAATGCATATTTTACTGTAGAAAACCTTTAAATTATAATAATCACAAAAACATTTAACAATGGGTATTATTATGCTATGTAGAGATAATCATCAAGATGAACTTACACCTAGGCTTTTTGTATCAGAAATATACATCTTTAAAAAAAAAACCATATAGCACAGAGTATTTAATACTCTATTTTTTCTAACAATAGTTTGTAAAAATTAAGCATATCATTAAATGTTTTTACGACATGGCCTTAATAGTTGTAAGCTACATATTACATGCATATTCAGTAACATTTAATTATTTGATTTATTAGATAACACTATTTTTGTTCTTTATGGACAGAATTAAGTAGAGAGATTGTTTTTATAGAAAAGTCAATTTACTAAACAAAACATCATAGGGGGGCTCAGGGTTGGTGTCAAATATTTATATTTGATAAGCATATAGACTCAATAAATATAGTTGTTCTTATTGTGTAAAGGACGGTATAAACGGAAGAATTAATACTGAAATAATTAATACACAAATACTTGTTTATTTTTTTTTGAAAGATTGGCACCTGAGCTAACAACTGTTGCCAATCTTTTTTTTTTTCTGTTTTTTCTCCCCAATTCCCTCAGTACATAGTTGTATATTTTAGCTGTGCGTCCTTCTAGTTGTGGCATGTCGGATGCCGCCTCAGCATGGCCCAATGAGCAGTGCCACGTTGGCGCCCAGGATCCAAACCAGTAAAACCCTGGGCCACAAAGCAGAGCCTGTAAACTTAACCACTCTGCCATGGGGCCGGCCCTACTTGTTTATTTTTATAATATGTCTTAAAAAGATCAACACACCCTACAATCCATTATTGTGTAGTGGTTACCATGTGGACTTGAAGTTGAGACCAACATGATTCCTACTGTAGCTCTCTGATGTATCAGCTGGTTAACCTTGAGCAAGTCACTTAATCTCCATGAGCCCCAATTTTCTTATAAGTAAACTACACATAATAATAACTGCTACATGTGGTTGTTATGAGGGTTATATGGTATTGTGCTGATAAAATGCTTAGCACCTTGCCTGACACTTGGTAGCCAGTGACTATAAGCTATTGTTACTTATTATTATCACAACTATTCTGCACATAGCTATCGTCCTTGTTAAATCCCAACACTCTCAAGAGGGATCTCCTGAAATATCTCCAATAGCTCTACTAGGAGGATTCTTATCTCTCCCCAAAATAAATCAAGTTATTATATGTAAAACAAGTCATTTCAGGTCAAATTTTACAATGAAATAAGCTCATTACCTCATTAGGTTTAAAAAACATTGGAAATCTATTTTACAGGGATGTAGAAGGCTTACATTTGTAAATATAAAAACAAATAGGTTAGGTTTGTTTTTGTATTTTTAGTGTCTATCATCAATATTCTGAGCAAACGTGGAAAATATAAATTAAAGATATTTTATCATGAGAAATCACACATTTTTATTATTCAAACTTTGAATTTTGCCCTTTAGAAAACAATCCAAATCCTATTCCAGAACTGGTCCTAATTTCCTAATAGAATGAAAGATTGTATACATATAACTTTTGCAGTGCTTCTCTGCAAAAGGGAAAATAAAATATTTATCTTTGGAAATATGCTGAACTTTCTACTATATAATCCACATACAAAATTTACAAAAAGGCCCCCGACGAATCGATATTTTTAAATATCCCATCTTTTCCTTCCAATTCACACACTAATTCAGGACAGTTTTTTTTTTTTTTCCCGTCATGGAAAAATCACACTACTACATTTTAACTCACTAGTAAGAGCCTGTTTTGGATAAATTAAGTAATTGTTTCAATTATTTTGCAATTTTAGTTATTACAATGTAATCATTACTCTCTTATAGAAGCTAAGGAAGTGTATCCATAGGAGCCTTACTGAGGCTCTCTGCTGACCATTTCAGAAACTGCAGCATATTCCCTGATTCTGCACTTCACCTAGTCAATAGCTTGTTTCCATTTGGACTAATATTGGAATAACATGTAGGATTATCAAAATCCCCACAATCATTAAACAGAGCCAATATTGAAGATATTGTAATCCAAAATTACTTAGCTCTAAAGAGGCAAATTAACCATTTAATTTTCTGACTGTACTAAGTCATCTTCTAATTTTCAATTTCCCACAGACATCGAGTATTAATTATGACTCATCATTCTAATCAGAAATAAATTTGCTTTCATGATGGTATTAGTAATATAGTATACTTGTAGTATACAAATGCCATCTGGGTGGAATAACCTTTTAAACCATAGTCAAGTATTAACAACTTAGTTCTCTAGTAATCCTTTAAGTTAAAAATTGCTTTATCATTTTTTTACTGACATATTGTAAGGTAGGTTCCCTAACACAAAATATACACGCACCTCATCTCTTGATACAGAGGGTCTTTTAGCCACCCATTTTCATGGAAGGTGAGTAAACAGAGGTTCAGAGACATTAAGCAGCCCGCCAAAAGCCACACCATTAATAAATGGTGGATATAAGTTCTGATGTGCAGGGAATGATTTTTTTTTCCACTACACCATACTACATCTCATTGCTATGGAAATTATAATAATTTCCATAACATTGCAAAGCTCTGAGAAAATGGAACATAATAAAATGACTTCTTAGAGGTTAGAAAATAGGAAAGAAATATCTGGAGCTGAAAATGCTGCTTCCTATTGTGGAAACTACTCTCTCAGGTTGAGGGCCTTGGTTATCAGAACATGAGTAATGAGAACTGTGCTTGATTACATGCTGACAACTTCTCCTATTATCGTCAACCCAAACCCCCTCTTTGTGCTTCTTATTTATACACCCGACTGCCTGCTTACCATCTCCATTTATATGCCTCATGGGCATCTCAAATTTAACATGTCCAAAATGGACTTCATGCTTTCTCCCCAGTCTTTGACATCTTTAGTAACCAGCACGACCATCTTCATAGTTGTTAAAAGGAAAAAGTTAGGAGTTGTCCTTATATTTGATTCACCTCGTTCCTTTTCTTCATCTACAAATTCTACCATATCTAGCCCCAAAATATATCTCAGATCTGCTCCCATCTTTCTATCTCCACTGCTACCCCTTTATTTCAAACCACCAAAATCCTTCTCCTGGATGCTGTGATATGCTCCTACTTGGTCTGCCTATTTCTACAATCCTCTCTTGCCTCTTTGCAATCCAATTGTCTACACAGAAAGAGCGGTAATCTTAAAAGGTAGATCAGACCACGGAATTTCCAGTTTAAACCTTACAACGACTCTCATTTCATTTATAATACCATCTATGGCCTAAAATGCCTATGTGCTTTAGAACACACTGAACTACAGCTAAACAGATCTTGCTTTCAGTTTCTTTGAAATAAGGCAAATCCATTCCTATCCTTACTCCCTCCTTCCAGTTTCACCTTACCTGTCACTGTCTTAAAGAAGCCTTTTTAATTAAAAAAAAATCTCTTTAATAGCATCTATGCAAAAATAGTTACTGAATTTGACATTCGCTTGTTTATTACTTATGGAGAAAGGGTAGAGACTATAACTGTTTTATTCATCAGTGGTTTCCAGTACATTGTGCAATCCCTGGCATCTAGAAAGTGCTAAATGCTAGTTGAATTCATTAGGTTAAAGTAGAAAGTTCATGAAGAAGCAAGATTTACTATCAGGTTGAAGTGGGCACTCCAAAGCATTTTCTCTCTCAGAATTCTTTCTATAGACAGCTTCATATTAAAGGTCTCCTTGTGTTATCTTGATCTAGATGGTATTGCATGGGGCTTATTTATGGATTCGAATTGTTTCCTATGGTCACAGCTCTGCTAGAAGGATTCTGAACTGCTGACAAACATCTTTCTTATTTCAAAGCTGGGTTTTGCAGTTCTTTATTTTTTGAACCTCTGCTGGCATCATTTCAAGAATGCAGTGGAGTTCATTGAGAATGCAGTCGCTTGCACTTTTTAATAGTTGTTTTCGTGTATGGTACAATTTCAAAATGCTCCTGTAGTTTACTATCTAAGGTTAACTGAAAGTGGAAATATCAAATTTCAACATTATGATCTAACCTCTACTCAACCAATATTCTCTATTCTTATGTGTCCCAGAATGATCTAAATTAAACATTAACTAGATCTTAAACTAACAAGTAAATTGTTTGATGTCTTGTTTTATTTTTTGTTTGATAAGAATACTGTATTTTACCAGGGAATGCATCATTAAAAAAGCTTGTGCATTCCACACACAATATGTAAGTGTTTACAATGAAGTTTCACCAGAGTTACATAATATCATAATGTTTTCAAGGTGGTCTTGCCTTTCAATTTTGGCTATTTCTACAACCTGAGCATTATTCAAAGAGACAACATGTAACATTTTGAATTTAAGTTTGGGGCCGGCTCAGCAGCGCAGAGGTTAAGCTTGCATGTTCCTCATTGGCGACATGGGATTCACCAGTTCAGATTCCTGGTGTGGATCTAGCACTGCTAATCAAGCCACGCTGTGGCAGGCGTTCACATATAAAGTAGAGGAAGGTGGGCACAGATGTTAGCTCAGGGCCAATCATCCTCAGCAAAAAGATGACTGGCAGCAGATGTTAGCTCAGGGCTAATCTTCTTCAAAAAGAAAAGAAAAGAAAAAAAAATTTAAGTTTGTTGTTTTAAAAAACTACAGAAGGAAGTTTAGTTTTTCTTTTATCCCACATAAATTATTGCATTAGGTCATTTTATAAATGCATTTAATAAATTATATAAAAGGAATGGGAAAAGTTAAATAGGAAAATTTTTATGTACTTTCCCCCCAGTGGAGTGGGATTGTTTTTATTTATAAATGGAATTTCAACATAGATTTTTTTGGTATTAGACACCCTACAGCTATAGCCCAAACTGCCACAACACTTATGCTACATGTTTTGCTACTAAAACAGAGCCACAAAGCTGGAGAAAAGTAAAATAAAGCAAAAACAATGCTCTATTGATAGCACTTTCATGCAATTGTAAATTTACTGGAACCAGGCCAAATTGTAACACTTGACATCATATCCATTCTGTTGCTATAAACCAGGGCTAGCATAAAGCAACTTTCCACTGCATAATGGCTGCTGTTTTTGCCTAAAATTAATTGCACATGTGTTTAATTATATAGCAGCTCTTGAAAGTGATTATATAAAATGTTATTTCTTCTTGGTCTTGCTCAGATCTCTCAAATTATAGTTCTCTAACTCTGAAAGCAACAATGAATTTTAATAAAGGGCAGGGTTTGCAAATTACTGTTGCCGGGTTGCTGCCAGCAACTGAAAAGCCTCTTTGAGAAAGTGAATGAAGTTACATAGTCTTTGTTCACTTAGAACTGAGAAGGAACTAGAAGTGCTCGACTAGGCCACCAGAGGGCACTCTGATGATGACCAGAAGACAACTCCTCTTGAGAGGTCACTACTTTGAAACTGCCTTCGTCATCGGATTGGTCTAAAAATCTTCTACGATGTTGCCTGTCATTTTGAAAAATTTCTATCCAAAACTCCAGGAGTAACAAGTAATCCTCAAAGAACAATGAGTATACTTGGTAAGCATTTAAGTCAAGGTTGCCTCATTTTTCCACCATCCTCAGAACCTGATGTGATTCACGCACACTTCTAAACAGACTGATTTAGACTGATTTATCTTTGGTTCAAGCTGCCAAATCTAGCTGTATTTAATTTGGAAACAACATGAGACAGTATAAGGATTCAGCAACCTATTTATAGGTGTAGACTTTATACTAACAATTAATACAGATGTTGAATATGTAGCTTGAAGAAAAAAGTGTGCTTGAATCAGCTTTTGGAATCAATAAACTTTTCACCTGAAAAATTGTTGAGGTATTTAGCACCTTGTTAGAACCAACCTAGATTTGGACAATTTATGGAATGACAGAAGGATAAATTGTCATTGGTGATCTAATTTATGGAGGAACCCATCTTTGTCAACTGAATTTTAAAAAATGCTTTTTATAATGCTCTCTATGCTCTCTTAATATATACTTTTCACTTTAATATAAGTAATTTTTATCCAATGCATATTATTAAAATATCAAATACTACTGAAGCGCTTATAATGAAAAATTACCATCCTTAATCTCAAATCTTTCTATCATCTCATGCCTGCTCATCAGTTCTGCTCCCTAGAACCAAAAGGTTTTAATCCTTTTAGATTTTTTATCCAAATGGTAGTTAAACTAGAAACTTGTAAATAATGTGTACAAACTGCTCTCCCTTGTTTTACCTACTTTTAGACATCTTCAATTAACCTTCTATTATATAGGTAAGATAATATAAAACATGAGGGTAAAAACATGAAAATAAACATAAAACATGAAGTGGGGCCAGCTCCGTGGCCTAGTGGTTAATTTAGCATGTTCCACTTCAGTGGCCCAGGGCTGTGGGTTCGGATCCTGGGCACAGGTCTATACCACTCATCAGCCATGCTGTGGTGGTGACCCTCATATAAAATAGAGGAAGATGGGCCAGATATTAGCTTAGGGCTAAGCTTCCTCAAGCAAAAAAAGAGGAAGATTTGCAACAGATGTTAGCTCAGGGCTAATCTTCCTCAGCAAAAAATAAAATCAAATAAAAAGACACGAAAAATCTCAATAATCTGACTTTTCCATGTAGCAACATCAATTGATATGTGTATATATATTTTATATACATTTCATATACATATAAGTAGTATATAAGTGTATATATAGTACATATATGTATGTATATTTCTGTATTTATATGCTTAAGTTGACTTCCCTCTCTTTTTAAATAAATGTAGATAGTGGAAAACATTAATGAGAGCAAAATTTTTTTTCACTTTCTAAATTAGAGCACCTCTTTTAAAACATCTTTCTAGAGAAAGATCAATTTTAATTTCTGTTGTTTTACAAAATGTTGCAATAGATCATGCAGTAAGCATATACCTTGAACGAAATCTTATATGGAAATAAAAAATCTTGATTTTTTGTAAGAAAAACAGCATTGTTTCAGAGAATCAACAAAAAATAGTGGTTGACGTTATTAAAAATGTTTAGATATATTTCAAAAGAACAAAGGTTGAAAGGAATCTGCACAAACTCATAGTACGTGACACTGTTTTATTTACTCTTTCTATAAATATGTGCCAGCTACACAGTAGCAGGTAATGTGCTTGTTCCTTGAGATACAGTGTGAACACATACTTGCGGTCTCTGGCCTCTCAAAGGTTATCATTTGCTGGGGGATATTTACAAGGAAGTTAGTAATTATACTACAATGTAATACTTATTTAAAGGCATGAGTTGTTCCATTATATTCAAGGAGAAAGATTTTTTAATATTCCTCTATCGTAAATTGAGTGAGAGTTTAACAAGTATTGCTACCACCATACTTAACAACAACAACAAAAAAAAACCTTACCCAGACTTGGGGATTCAAGGAACTCTCACAGTGTTAATGTGAGATTGACATTATAGGTATGAGTTGTTCTGAAAGCTGACTCTACAAAATAAATACAGCACAATTGGTACCAAAGTAACTCTAATGTAACCTGATCTATATGTAAACAGCAAGAGTGAAAAACAAGGAGAGGGATATGTTAAGATTTCTAATATTTCACATTTATGGTTCCTTGTTGATGAGGCAGAAAACACAAGGAAAATAAATGCTTGACAAAAGCTAATTTTCTTTATTTTATTCAGTTATTGTAAGAATCAAACAAAAGTAATTAACGTTAAGAACATACAACTTTTATCAAAATGACTGTGTGTGTCCAGAGTAGTCATAGTTTAGCTAATCGGTATGATAGACATTTATTGTTATTTTTCTTTCTTTACTTGCATTGCTTTTTTTAAACATTAAGAATGCTTTTTACTTTCTCTCTTGCCCTTACCTTTGTAAAACAATTAACCTTGTTTATGAAGCTAGCCACAATTTTACTTCCCACAACAGGTTTACATATAAATATATATTTCTTGTCCCACTTGTTTTCCAATTTTATAAAACTTATTTTCCACTTTTGGATTTTGAAATATCCAGCTACTGGAAGTATCATATTTTGCTTTTCACAACTAATCACCACTTCAAAATTAGAAATTATGTCTCTGACATTTATAAATGACCATTGCAGTTTCATACCTGAGTTTCTTAACCAGAAATTTCAGCTTGATCTTGAATCCTTCAATAAAATTGCACAGATTCATGGAGTGCAGGTAAAGAATATTATGATTTCTGCTACACAATTTTAGACAGCTTTAATCAGAATATTTAGATAAAGGAATTGATTCTGATTTTGTTAAAATAATCATCTTCATGAACTAAACTTATAGTATAAGTAATTGATTTTTCATTTCTAGAACAAAATTAAACAGGAAAAACACTAATAGTGGTAATGACTACTTTAAGTAAAATGTGAAAATTTTATATATTTTAATCAAATTAGAATCATCCAAAATAAAAGTTACTATTTTTATCATATATAAGAGAAACTTGAGTCTCAGAATGGTTGAATAAATTGACCAAGACCATAAAAAGTGTCAAAGGCACACCTTAGATTTAAAGTCATGTATCTCTGTCTTCTAAGTCCACGTTCTTTCCACTCTACCACCCTTCTGAACTAGACACAGCAATGCTCGCATACCTTAATCATGTACTATGTTAAGTCATAAACAAACATTTATTAATTTTTAAATAGAAAAAATTATTATCTTCCTGAGTAAAAAAAAAGTCTCTCCTTTAAGCTAAAATAGTTGAAAACAATGTTAAAACCTCTTAGACAATATGCTACACTTTTTTTAAATTTATTAAACTGTTCCTTGAATCTTAAGCCTCTTACAGAAGTCCCCAACAATGACCAAAACATGGCTTAGGTGTCAGGCATAACAGATTCAAATTAAAAAGGCATGAATTTATTTATAAGTTCTTAATGAGACATTTATTTTAATATAGAATAGAGGACATTTTTCGCTTTCCAAGAATTTTAGAATCTATAGTGAGGTTTCCTTTTCTTCTTCTATTTCTAACTAAATAGTGCTCATTTAAATTTCCATTTAAATTTTTTAAGTATTAGGGAGAACTAAATTTAAATCTAACCTTTGGTAAATCAGTAAAACTTACTAAATATTTTCTTTGTTTGTAAAATAAGAAAAATAATACCTAAATCACAGACCCCTAATGATAAGTAAATAAAAGAAGGGATATAAAGCACATAATTAGATGCTAGGATTTATTTAATAAATGTTATATTATTTAATTAATTTTAAAGAGGAAATTTTATGTTAAAAATATAAAATAGATATTTAAAAATATGGAATGTTTAGAGTAGTCAGTAATGTATAGTTTCAGAATGGTGTATCATATTTCTTTTGCTGATTATTAAAAATAATCTATTTTCATATGGCCTGATAATCATGCCACTGAAATGTCTCGCATATACCACTAAAGATCTTAACATCAGAAGCTACAAAATAAAGGGAATTGCAGTAATTTGGAAAACATATGAAACACTTAATATGGAGGTGGATTTAAGGGCAAAATATTCAAAATAACTTAAATGATTCCAGGATTCACATATTAAATGTCTTGAGATTTAAAAATATTTGTGGTTACTGCAAGTATAGGAAATTCAAAAGTAAGATAGCATTCAAGAAATTTGTAATGCCAGGTAAATGGAAGTTACCTAAGATTATTATGATTATGAAATGCAAATAATTTTTACCAAGATTTTTTTAAAAGACTAATAAAGAATTTAGCCTTTGGAGCTGGTGTCAACATGATGGCATAGGCAGACTCTGAACTCACCTCCTACCACAAACACAACCAAGCTACGACTATTCTTGGAACAATTACCATCGAGAGACAAGTGAAAACTAGACAAAAGAACGTTTATAACAAGGGACACTCCTGACTGAGGCAGAAATTAATTCTGGAGAGGAAAAAACCCACTTTCACAAGCTGTGGCACTTCACAATCAGCCAGGAGAAACACTAACGTATGTAGCCTTCCCTGGAGGAGTGGCGTACCTGAATGGAGGAGCATTACTGCTATAAGCATCCTTCAGACTCAGCACAACTGTGATAAGTCTCATACTATCTGGCTTTGCGGGCTATTAACTACAATGAGGAATACCCCTAGGAAAGCTGTCAGACATAAGTGGAAAAAAACCCAGCTCTTAAAGGGCCCACACACAAGTTTACCTGAATCAGAATGCAACCTAAAATCACAATAAAGAAAGGTGCACAGTTGTTAGGTGAAAAGAGATCGACGTGATAGGCTCTGGGTGCACCTCGGTGAGAGGTGAGACCTCTCCAGGGACTGAGACATTGGTGGCAGACACTATTGTGACCTAGTACAGATGTGATGACACAGATGCTGGCAGATGCCACTGGAGTTCTTCCCCTGGCCTATTAGCCCAGTGTCTGCCCTGCCTGCTGGAGTGCTGTTTAAATCCAATTCAGCCAGGGCAGGCAGCCTGCACCAGGGACAGGACCCCTGAAAAGCACAGACAGGGTACCTGGATCCTCTGTAGGCAGGATGTGGGTCCACCTCTGTGGGGCAGGGCAGGTGTGCATAGTGGTAGAGTGGGTGGGGCATTCATGGACTGTGTGGGGGCCTCTGTAGTGGGGCAACTGGGTACCTGCCAGGAGGCAGTGATGTGTGCATGGGCTAGGACTATGTCAATGATGTGTAGACCTGTGGGACATGGGGCTTATCAGTAACAGAAGACATGTGCTTCATAAACAGTCACATAGGGGATTGGCACCACCTTCCAAAAACTGAAACAATTGGATGCTCCTGGGCCTGGGACCAGCCCCACCCAGGTGAAATCCTGAAAGAGTTGACAACAGCCACACAGGCTGGAGGCCTACAACAATTATAAACCCCTAAGATTAGCAACCAGCCACACTGGGGGCCTACTCACTTAACAGAAAAACTACAACAGGAATGTGCTATTAGACCTTGCAGCCAATGGCGCTGGGGCTCCCCAAACCCAATAAAGTGACCAAAGAGTCCACAGCAGCCACATGCAACTGAGAATTACAACCAGCCAGCGAGGGAGACAGCCTGGACTCCCTGGCACCTGCAGCAAGAGCAACCCTGCCACAACTGAAGGACACACATAGCCCACACAGGGGTCAATCCTGGAACACTTGGAACTGGTGATGAGAGAGAAGCACACTGCTGGGCCTCAAAAAGCATCTCTTACATAAGGCCACTTCTCCAAGATCAGGAGACATAGCTGACCCAACTAATACATACATACACAAGCACAGAGAAAGAAGCAAAATGAGGAGGCAAAGGAATACATTTCAAGCAAGGGAACAAGACAAAACCCCAGAAAAAGGACTAAATGAAACAGAAATAAACAAGCTACATGGCAAAGAGTTCAAACAAAAGTCATAAGTATGCTGACTCACTTTGGGAGCACTGATGAACTCCGTGAGAACGTCAACAAAGAAATGGAAAACATAAAAGAGAACCAATCAGAAATGAAGAATACAATACTGGAAATGAAAATTTCACTAGAAGAAATCAATAGCAGAGTAGGTGATACAGAAGAACAGATCAGCGTGCTGGCCGAAAGACTAAAGGTAATCACCCAAGCTGAACAGAAAAAAGAAAAAGAAGGAGGACAGTCTAAGGGAACTCAGGGACAACATCAGGCACATTAACAGTTATATTATAGGTGTCCCGGAAGGAGAAGATAGAAACAAAAGGGGCAGAAAATCTATTTGAAGAAATAACAGGTGAAAACTTTCCTAACCTAAGGAAGGAAACAGACATCCAAGTACAGGAAGTACGGAGAGCACCAAACAAGATAAACCCAAAGAGGCCCACAGCAAGACACATTATAATTAAAATGTCCAAAATTAAAGATAAAGAGAGAATCCTAAAAGCCACAAAAGAAAGACAACAAGTTACATACAAAGGAAACCCTATAAGGCTAGCAGCTGACTTCTCAGCTGAAACCTTACAAGCTAGAAGGGAGTGGCACAATATATTTAAGGTCTTGAAAGGAAAAAAACTACAGCCAAGAATACTCCACACGGCAAGGTTATGATTCAGAATGGAAGGAGAGATAAAGAGTTTCCCAGACAAGCAAAAATTAAAGGAGTTTTATCATCAAGAAATCAGTTTTACAGAAAATGCTAAAAGGAACAAAGTGGGAAAGAGAAGACCATAAATAAGAATAAGAAATTATCACCAAAAAAAGGGAGATAAAATCAGTGGTAAACATAAACATTCAGTAAAGGTAGAAGATCAACCACCTATGAAGATAATATGGAGGTCAAAAGACAAAAGTACTAAAATTATCTATTTCAATGATAAGAAGGTAATGGATACACACACACAAAATAAGAGATTAAATATGATATCAAAAACATAAAATGTGGGAGGAGGAGAGCAAAAGAGTGGAGCTTTTAGAAAGAGGTCAAACTAAATAGACCACCAACTCAATACAGATTGCTATGTATGTAGATTATTATATATGAACCTCATGGTAACCACAAACCAGAAATCTATAATAAATACACAAATAACCAAGAGAGGGGAACCCAAACATAACACTAAAGACTATCATCAAACCACAAGAGAAGAGAGCTGGAGAAGAAAGAAGGAACAAAGAAAAACTACTAAAACACCCAGAAAAATTAACAAAGTAGCAATAAGTACCTATTTATCAATAGCTACTTTACATGTCAAGATTAAATGCCCCAATCATAAGACACAGGGTGGCCGATTGAATAAAAAATAAGAGCCATATAAATGCTGCATACTAGAGACACAGTTCAAACCAAAAGACACTCACAAACTGAAAGTGATGGGATGGAAAAAGATACTCCATGCAAGTGGCTAAGAAAAGAAAACTGGGGTAGCAATACTTATACCAGACAAAGCACACTTTAAAACAAAAACCATAACAAGACACAAAGAAGGGCACTACATAACGATAAAGGGAACAATCCAACAAGAGGATACAACACATGTAAATATCTATGCACCCAACATAGGAGCAATTATTAACATACACAAAAGGAGAAATAGACAGCAACAAAATAATAGTAGGGGACTTTAACACTCCACTTACACCAATGGATAGGTCATCCAAACAAAAGATCAACGAGGAAACATTGGCTTTAAATTACACATTAGGCCAGACGGACTTAGTAGGTATATATAGAACATTCCATCCAAAAACTGAAGAATATACATTCTTCTCAGATGCACATGGAACATTGTCCAGGATTAATCACATATTAGGTCACAAAACAAGTCTCAATAAATTTAAGAAGACTGAAATAAGACCAAGCATCTTTTCTGACCACAAAGGTATGAAACTAGAAATTGACTACAGGAAGAAAATCAGAAAAGCCACAAATATGTGGAGAATGAACAAAATGCTACTGAACAATGACTGGGTCAATGAAGAAATCAAACGAGAAATCAGAAGAAACTTGGAGAAAAATGAAAATGAAAATATGACATCCCAAAATCTATGGGGTACAGCATAAACAGTTCCAAGCAGAAGTTTGAGCCTACCTCAACAATCAAGAAGAATCCCTAATAAACAATCTAGTAGGGTATCTAAAGGAATTGCAAAAAGAAGAACAAAGTCCCAAATCAGCAGAAGGAAGGAAATAATAAAAATCAGAGCAGAAATAAATGAAATAGAGACTTACAAAATAGAAAAAAATCAATGAAACAAAGAGCTGGTTCTTTGAAAAGATAAAGAAAATTGGCAAACCTTTAGCTAGACTCATCAAGAAAAAAACAGAGAAGACTCAAATAAACAAAATCAGAAATAGGAGAAATTAAAACAGATACCTCAGAAATACAAATGATTATAAGAGAATACTACAAAAAGCTACATGCCAACTAATTGGATAATCTAGAAGAAATGGATAAATTCTTAGAATCAGACAACCTTATAAAATTGAATCAAGAAAAAATAGAGAATTTGAATAGACCAATCACCAGTAAGGAGATTGAAACGGTAATTAAAAACTTCCCAAATAATAAAAGTCCAGGAGCAGATGGCTTCCCTGGTGAATTCTACCAAACATTCAAAGACTTAATACCTATCCCTCTCAAACTCTTGCAAAAAACTGAAGGGGAAGGGAAGCTTCCTAACTTACTCTAGAAAGTCAACATTACCCTGATACTAAAACCAAACAACAACAACACAAAAATAGAAAATTACAAGACAATTTCATTGATGAACATCGATGCAGAAATCCTCAACTAAATACTAGCAAATCAAATACAATACCTTAAAAAGATCATACACCATGATCAAGTGAGATATATTGCAGGGATGCAGAGATGGTTCAACATGCGTAAATCAATCAATGTGATACACCATATTAACAAAATGAAGAATAAAAATCACATGATCATCCCAATAGACGCAGAAAAAGCATTTGACAAGGCACAGCATCCATTTATGACAAAAACTCTGAATAAAATGGGTTTAGAAGGAAAGTATCTCAACATAATAAAGGCCACATATGAGAAACCCACAGGTAATATCATTCTGAATAGGGAAAAACTGAAAGCTCTCTCTCTAAAGAACAGGAATCAGACAAGGATGCCCACTTTCACTGCTCCTATTTAGCATAGTATTGGAAGTCTTAGCCAGAGCCATCAGGCCAGAAAAGAAATAAAAGGGATCCAAATTGGAAAGGAAGAAGCAAAACTGTCACTATTTGCAGATGACATGATTTTACATTTAATTTTATATTTAGAAAACCCTAAACAATCCAACAAAAAACTTTTGGAAATAATAAATGAATACGGTCAAGTTGCAGGACACAAAATCAACATACAAAAATCAGTTGTGTTTTAACCAACAATGAAATAGCAGAAAGAGAAATTAAGAATACAATCCCACTTACAACTGCAACAAAAAGAATAAAATATCTAGGAATAAACTTAACCAAAGAGGTAAAAGGTCTGTACACTGAAAACTACAAAACATTGTTGAAAGAAATTGAAGACACAAAGAAATTGAAAGATATTCTGTGCTCCTGCATTGGAAGAATTATCATAGTTAATATTTTTGTACTTCCTAAAGCAATCTACAGATTCAATGCAATGCCTATCAAACTTCCAACAACATGTTTCACAGAAATAGAACAAAGAATCCTAAAATTTATATGGAAGAACAAAAGACCCTGAATAGCCAAAGGAATCCCAAGAAAAAAGAACAAAGCTGAAGGTATCACACTCCCTGATTTCAAAATATACTACAAAACTATAGTAACCAAAACAGCATGATGCTGGTACAAAAACAAGATGCACAGATCAATGGAAAGGAATCTAGAGCCCAGAAATAAGCCCACACATCTATGGGCAGCTAATTTTTGACAAGGGAGCCAAGAACATGTAATGGAGAAAGAAAAGTCTCTTCAATAAATGGTGTTGGGAAAACTGGACAGCCACATGCAGAAGAATCAAAGTAGCCCATTATCTTACACCATGCACAAAAATTTACTCAAAATGGATTAAAGACTTGAATGTAAGACCCAAGACTATGAAACTTCTAGAAGAAAACATAGGAAGTATGCTCTTCAACATTGGTCTTAGCAGTATATTTTCAAGTACCATGTCTGACCAGGCAAGGAAAACAGTAGAAAAAATAAACAAATGGGACTACATCAAACTAGAAGCTTCTGCACAGAAAAGGAAACCATCAACAAGAAAAAAAGACAACCTAACAATTGGGAGAAGATATTTGCACACCATAATCTGATAAGGGGTTAATATCCAAAATATATAAAGAACTCATACACCTCACCAACAAAGAAACCAACAATCGAATTAAAAAATGGGCAAAAGATCTGCACAGACAGTTCTTCAAACAAGATGTACAGGTGGCCAACAGGCACATGAGAAGATGCTCAACATAATTACCTATTAGGGAAATGCAAATCAAAACTACAATAAGATATCACCTCACTCCCATCAGAATGGCTACAATTAAGACGGGAAAGACTAAGTGTTGGAGAAGATGTGGCGAGAAGGGAACCCTCATACACTGCTGGTGGGAATGCAAACTGGTGCAGCCATATAGAAAACAGTATGGAGATTCCTCAGAAACTTAAGAATAGATCTACCATATGATCCAGCTATTCCACTGCTGTGTATTTTTCCAAAGAACATGAAAACACAAATGCAGAAAAATACATGCACCCCTATGTTCATCACAGCATTATTCACAATAGTTAATTCTTGGAAGCAACCTAGGTGCCCGTCAGGGATGAATGGATAAAGAAGACTTGCTATATAATGGAATACTACTCATCCATAAGAAATGATGACATCCGGCCATTTGTGACAACATGATGGACCTTGAGAGGATATTATCTAAGTGAAATAAGTCAGAGGGAGAAAGTCAAGTACTGTATGATCTCATTCATAAGTAGAAGATAAAAACAACGACAAACAAACACATAGAAACAGAGACTGGATTGGTGATTACCAGAGGGGAAGGGAGGAGAGAGGAGGGTAAAAGGGATGATTAGGTGCATGTGTGTGGTGATGGATGGTAATTAGCCTTTGGGTGGTGAACACGATGTAATCTACACAGAAATCAAAATACATAATGATGTACACCTGAAATTTATATAATGTTATAAACTAATGTTACCACAAGAAAATAAATAAATCATAAAAAAAAGAACTTAGCCTTCAACGAACTATGTGTACCATAGGAGATTTAAATAAGAAAATGCACATTACCCTGTGTTATCTCTCTCCTTTTAATCTAAAGTTTAAGATGTCCCAAGGTACCCTACTGGCAAAAGTAAGATGACCTTCCAGTTCTTTCATGTCTTGTTCATTTAAAAAAAAAAAATATTTATAAAAAGTAGTAGGATGAAGAATTATTTACAGAAAACGTAAGTGAACTTTAATACTATTTCTGGATGTTTAATCCTGACTACTGCTCACTCTCTAAATATTTATATTTATCAAGTGTCTACTATCTTCATCGCCTTGTGGCCTGGGCTTACGCTGCTGTATTTGCCACTAATGCCACTATCTCCATCATCCATGTCATTAAAAATAGAGACTTGGGGACAGCACCGTGGCCGAGTGGTTAAGTTTGTGTGCTCCGCTTTGGCGGCCCAGGGTTTTGATGGTTTGTATCCTAGGCGCGGACATGGCACCGCTCGTCAGGCCACACTGAGGCAGCATCCCAGGTGCCACAACTAGAAGGACCCGCAACTAAAAAAATATACAATTATGTACTGGGGGGATTCGGGGATAAAAAGCAGAAAAAAAAAGATTGGCAACAGTTGTTAGCTCAGGTGTCAATCTTTAAAAAAATTTTTTTTAAAAATTAAAAAAAAAATAGAGACTAACATAGAAAAACGTTACTATACACAAGGTCCTTTTTTTAAATGCTTTACCTGTCTGCTCGCTTAATTTTTTCAACTACCAAAAAGTTATTATTTTTTATAATAGCATGTATATCAGAAAACTGAGATGTATATAGATTTAAAAGCTTGTGAAGGTATCAGGCAATTGAACCAAAGCTCGAGTCACCTGATCTCAAAATCAGCGATGGTATGCTGCCTCAACAGAAGATGGCACATGCTACTTCTCCATGCTAAATAATTGAGGAAATCTAATATTTTGTATTAGATATTAACCATTTGCAACTTTTATGTTTCCACAAAAAACCATCATGTGTACAAAAGGTACTTAAATATTGTCTCTTTAATGAAATTTATTGGGCAAATATTAAAATTTATAGCAAGAATAAAGTAGTGATTTTTATTAGCAAATGAGTAAAATGTTGAGGCATTATCACTTCAGATAGTTTGAAGCTAAACAATTATAGCTCTATATATTTCATATTAAAAGACTCGATCAAAAGAGACCCAATGTTTAACAGTGTGTGGAGCTGCAGGATTATGATGAAGATTCTATACACAGAATTTAGTCTATCATGTCCAGCCGAAAAGGACATTATAGGCAGACTAACTCATAGCTAATTATCAAAGATAAAGTTTTTAATGAAGACAAGAAGAAAATCTACTGTCATCAGAGGACTACAAGAAAATCTACTACAGTCAGAAAACAATAAGAAAACCTGTGATTAAAAAATAGATGTATACTGACATCTATTCAGTAACAAAAGAAAACACACTGATAGGAGATATACAATAAATACAGGCTCAATTTCTTTGTAAATTATTCAACCCTTCCAAACTTATCTCTGTTATTTCTATTGATGTCTTATTGCATAAATAAATTCTGTGAATTACTTTACTTTTGCCATGGATGAACCAGTAGACGTACACTGAACTACGGCTTTTCCTTCACAAAATATCAACTACTAATCATAATCAAATTAGACACACCTGACTTGGGCAGTGACTAGTAAAATTTCTTACCACATTTGTATATCACGGACTTCAACAGGACCTGTAGATTATTTTATCTGTACAGTGCTTTACAAATGTTTGTTGAGAAAATTTTATGCAAGCCAAGATAGTTTTTATCTAACTATAAAAGATATTTATGGGGGCCAGACCACTGGTGTAGTGGTTAAGATTGTGCACTCCGTGTCAGCAGCCTGGAGCTCCTGGGTTTGGAACCTGGACATGGACCCAGACACCCCTCATCACACCATGCTGTGGCAGTCTCCCACATACAAAATGGAGGAGGATTGGCACAGATGTTAGCTCAGCGACAATCTTCCTCAAGCAAAAAGGGGAAGATTGGCAACAGACGTTAGCTCAGGGCCAGCCTTCCTGACCAAAAAAAAAGAGAGATTTACAAATGTAGATGGAATCTCAGATCTTACCTCTGCTTCCTAGAATGTGCGACTTAACATGCTTTTCCCTTAAAAGACTTCACGAGTATCAGCTATTCTGGAGTTAGTCTACTCAAAGTGACCCATGAATCAGCTGTAGGCATGGCATGGGAAATAATTAAGAAGCCTCTAAATTTGGATATCATGCCAGCATGAAAACAGTTTAATTTGCACCTCGATTCGAAGAAAAGTGGGAATGATGGGCACACCACACTTACTTGATCTTTGGCTTTGATCAGCAGATCAAAGTGAACTCTTACTAACATGGTTCCTTTTGCCCTAGAAGATAACAATAGCACAAGAAAACTTTCGTGTAAATAAATCTTCTTTTGCGTTATTTTTTACAGTCCCGATTGCAATGTTTAAGTCATATGAAATCTAAATATCTAATTTATGATTACAGAATAAATTCTTTTCTATTAATTTAGACTCAATATAATAATTTTCCTTAACCATGATCTATCTGAAGGTCAAGGCAGGTAGAAACTTGTGATGTCAATATTGTAACTCTGGGGATAATATACATGATTTTATAATAAAAAAGCCTTAAAAAGGGAAACCTTCGAGTAAATGAAAGGTAGCTTCCAAGATTTTAGGTTAGTTAAAAGACAAAGAAATCAACAAATAAGCATAAAGAAAACTTAAGAAAGTGAGTAGTTTCCTGCTTGAAAGTTTACCCATTAAGATAAATGTTTTATTTATAGATATTTCAAGATATCACCAGAATGTCTGCATAGGAATGAGTAAGTGCGGGTCCATAAAAATATGTGATCTAATTTTGTTTTCCATAAGTTGTGAGATCACCCAACATCAAGGGTGATTTTGTAGAGTGGGTGTCTGAGATGACAGAAGATCGGAGAAAATAGTCCAATCAGGATACAGAGGTAAGGTGATGGCAATCAGTTTAATGATTAACCAAGTAAAGTTTCCTATTCACTGAGTACATTTGTTTCAGGATATTCATTCTGGGTTTGAGTAATGATATTAGCATGAATAAAGTCATCTTTTTTCAAACCTCATTGCAATAAGTTAGATTTTTGTGTACTACTTTTCCTTTATTTTGGCTTTGGTTCTGTAGAGAGTTTTATACAAATTAGGTATTATGTAGCATCACATATCACACACTTTGTAACTAGAAAAATATATATAACACAATAAGTTAAGTTTCTTAAAAAAATAGAGAAAAATACAGAGAATAATGTGACAAATACCTGTGTACCACCAACCAAATCTTGGTTTTGTATTTTTTTATAAAGGATAAAGAAACAGTATAAATAGTTTAACCCCCTAAATTCCTGTCCTGGGCCCACACCAAACTCTTGCTCACCAGAAGGAAACAATTTCATTAATTTGGGCTGTATCCACTATGTACACACTGAAATAATAAAGAGTTTTTAATTTAACACATATTAATAGTACTGTCATATTTATACAAATATGTATATACACACATACACATACATATGTAATTTTGCAGTTTGCATTTTTCTACTTGTTTTCATATCCCATCTATATTTTTATATATTACTTCAGTTATTCTACTTATCTTTGACTCTTTGTTCATTTGTGCAAGATTTTGAATAGGTAAGAAAGGGAAGAGAGTTAATGTGGAATTATTAGATCTTAGCATTTGTATATGTTTATGAGGTAGTGCCAAATTGTTCTTCAAATATTTTAGAATAAATTGTATTTTCTAAACAGTGTTTGAGAACTTCTCTTCCCCTATATCATTCCAAATGTTTAATATTGTTAAAATTTTGAGATTTTTAATCTGACGAGTGTGAAATGACTTTTTGCTTATTTCAATTTGCAGTTCCATTTTGTCAAACAAAGCTAAGTATAGTTTCCTTTGTTTACTGGGCATTTAGTTTCCTTATTTTATAAATTGTTTGCCTGTATCTGTTCCCTTTTTTAAAATACACTGTTTGTTTTATCTTTTATTGATTTTGAGGAGTTCTTTATATAACATGGATGTTAATTCTTTGCTATATATTGTTATCTTCTCCCCAAAACAAATCTTTATTCAGCAGGTACTATGAATCAGACAGTCACATGGATTATGAAGGTACAATGACAATAAAAATCCCTATCCTCAAAAGCATCTAAATAAAATCTACATAATGCATGTAAATTAGTAATAAATGCTGTGAAGCTAAGTGGTATAGACCACTGTGTGACACTATAGAAATGGAAATTTAAAAAATCTTTGAAGAGCGTGACATCAACATCATGGCCAGCTGGAGAGGCAACTGCAACTTCACCCTCCCCCTACCCATAGCAGCAGCTCCTGTAGCTCAACAAACTTGGACAGAGTGGCAGAGTTCATGATCCTGGATCTCACTCCATTATTCCCCTCCCCTCACCACAGAAGGGGAACACAAGACCTTGGTGATCCTGGAAGCAGCAGAGGTGTTCACAGCCCACTGATCCCAGTAGCAACACCTGCAACTGCAGCAACATCATAAGCATCATTGCAATAGCAACCTCAGAGGCACAAGCGGTACAAGGAGGGCATTGATGATGCCTCTAGCAGAGGCAGTGGAGGGTGGAAAGTATAGGCTCTCAAATACAACCAGAAGCAGCCCAGAATCAAAGTAACCAAAGCTTTACACAAATAAGAAAGATGTTTGCTACCACAAATACAGCACCAGAGGAATAACTCATCAAGCACAATGAAGAACTACAGTAACATAATAGCACAAAAAGAAAATGGCAACTCTCCAACAACCACATTGAAGTCATGGAAGATTGTGATCTAACTGAAAGAGAATTAAAATAACTGTCATGAAGAAAGTCAAAGAATTACAAGAAAACTCAGAAAGACAGTTCAATGAGCTCAGGAATAAAATTAATGAACAGAAGTAGTACTTCACCAAAGAAACTAAATCTCTAAAAAAAATATGTCTTCTTGGTGGAATGTTGCTTTTTTCATTACATAATGTCCATCTTTGTCTCCTGTTATCTTTTTTGGCTTGAAGTCTGTTTTCTCTGATCTAAATATGACTACATCTGCTTTCTTTTGGTTGCCATTTGCTTGGAGTATCATTTTCCATCCCTTCACTCTGAGAACTATGTTTGTCTTTAGAGCTGAGATGAGTCTCCTGGAGGCAGCATGTTGTTGGGTCTTGTTTTTTTTAATCCATCCAGCCGCTCTGTGTCTTTTGGTTGGTGAATTAAATCCATTTACGTTTAGAGTGATTACTGATATATGAGGGCTTAATACTGCCATTTTATATTTTGTTTTCTGGTTGTTCTATATTTCCATTGTTTCTTTTTGTGAACGTTTATGTCTGCCATATCAGTTTGATGGTTTTCTGTGATGTGTTTCTCAGTTTCCTCTTTTTTTACGTTTTGTGAATCTGCTCTGATTTTTCATTTGTGGTTACCATGAGGTTTGTATAAAAGCTCTCATAGATGAGGCAATCCTTTTTATGCTGATAGCATCTTATCTCCATTATCCTATGAAGGTTTCATCCTTTTCATCTTCTCCTTCTATGGTTTTGTTGTCACAAATTATCTCATTTTGTCTTGTGAATTTGTTAACAAATTGAAGTGGTTTTAGTTTTAGGTGTTTTTCTTTTTGCTTGAGGAAGATTGTCCCTGAACTAACATCTGTGCCAATCTTCCTCTACTTTGTATGTGAGACACTGCCACAGCATGACTTGATGAACGGTGTGTTGGTCAGCACATGGGAACATGGAAACTTAACCACTTTGCCACTGGGCCAGCCCCAACTTTAATTATTTTTGATACTTTCTTTACCTTTTGCCTTTATGTTATAATTAAGAGTTTACTAACCTATTCTGATATAGAGTCACAATTTTCTGATTCTGTCTATTTATCATCTTGGTCAAAGCTTTGTATACCTTTGCTTTTTTGTTTCAGGGAGGAAGGCTCCAAACAACATTTCTTGTAAGGCAGGTCTAGTGGTGATGAAATCCCTCCACTTTTGTTTTGCTAGGGAAGTCTTTATTTCTTCTTAATATCTGAAGGATAATCTTGCTGGATAGAATATGCTCAGCTAATAGTTTTGGTCTTTTAATATTTTGAATATATTTTTCCACTCTCTCCTAGACTGTAGAGTTTCTGCTGAGAAATCAACTGATAGCCTAATGAAGGTTCCAATTTAAGTTATTTTCTTCTCTCTGGCCACTTTTAATATTCTTTCTTTGTCATTGACTTTTGATAGTTTTAATATAATGTGCCTTGGAGATGGCCTTTTTGTGTTGAGATAATTAGGTGTTCTACTAGCTTCACATTCTTGTATATCCAGTTCTTTGTCCAGCCTTGGGAAGTTCTCAGCTATTATTTCTTTAAATACTCTCCCTGCTCCTTTCTCCCTCTCTTCTTCTGGGATGCCCATTATCCTTATGTTGCTTTTCCTGTGCTGGATATTTTTTGTAGAATTTTGCCATTTATTAAAAATCTTAGTTACCTCTCCTCTTCCACCTGAATCCTTTCTAGATTTCTATCTTCAAGCCTGCTAATTCTCTCTTCCATATCGTCTTCTCTGTTTCCAAAACTTTCTACTTTATTCTTTATCTCATTTTGTCTTCAGCTCCAGAATTTCTGTTTGATTTGTTTTTAGACTTTCAAGAATAAAGCTAGAGGAATCACATTCCAATATAAAAATATATTACAAAGCTATAGTAATCAAAACAGCATGGTACTTGCACAAAAACAGACACACAGATCAACAGAACAAAATCAAGAGCCCAGAAACAAACCCAAACATCTATGGATAGATAATTTTTGACAAAGGAGCCAAGTACATATAACGAATAAAGAAGTCAATAAATTTTGTTGAGAAAACTGGACAACTACACACAAAATAATGAAAGTAGACCATTATCTTATACCATACATAGAAACTAACTCAAAATGGATTAAAGACTTGAATGTAAGACCTGCAACCAAACACCTCCTAGCAGAAAACATAGGCAGTATGCTCTTTGACGTTGGTCTTAGCAGGATCTTTTTGAATATCATGTTTCATCAGGCAAGGGAAACAAAATTAAAAATAAATAAATGGGACTATATCAAACTAAAAAGTTTCTGCATGGCAAAGGAAACCATGAACAAAACAAAACAACCTACCAACTAGTGGAAAATATTTGCAAATCAAATATCCAATAGGGGTTAATATCCAAAATATATAAATAACTTATATAACTCAACAACAACAAAAAAAAACAAAGCAAAAAATGGGCAGAGGAAATGAACAGACATTTTTCCAAAAAAAATATAAAGATGCCCAACAGGCACATGAAAAGATATTCAACATCACTAATTATTAGAGAAATGTGGATCAGAACTACAGTGAGATATCACCTCACGTCCATCAGAATGGCTATTATTAAAGAGACAAGAAATAACAGGTGTTGGAGAGCATGTGGAGAAAAAAGAACCCTTGTACACTGCTGGTGGCAATGCAACCTGGTGCAGCCACTATGGAAAACATTATGGTGATTTCTCAAAAAGTTAAGAACAGAAATACCATATGATCCAGCTATTCCACTTCTGAGTATTTATCCAAAGAACATGAAAACACTCATCCAAAAAGATACATGCAGCCCTTTGTCCACTGCAGTCTTATTCACATTAGCCAAAACTTAGAAGCAACCTAAGTGCCAATCAGTGGATGAATGGATACAGAAGACTTGGTATATGTATATGATGGAATACTACTCAGCCATAAAAAGGCAAAATCTTGCCATTTGTGACAACATGGGTGGACCTTGAGAGCATTATGCTAAGCAAACTAAGTCAGAGGGAGAAAGACAATTACTATATGACTTCACTCATATATGGAAGATAAGCAAACAAACACACAGATACAGAGAACAGATTTGTGATTACCAGAGAGGAAAGGGATAGGAGGAGGGCAAAAGGGCTAAAGGGGGATATGCGTACAATGACAGATGGCAACTACACTTTTGATGGTGAACATGATGCAGTCTATATAGAAGTCTAAATATAATTATGTACACCTTAAATTTATATAATGTTATAAGCCAATGTGACCTCAATAAAAAATAAATAAATAAAAATAAAACAAGGAAAAAAAGTCTTTGAGAGTTTAACACTTCAATAGAAATGAGAAAAAAGTGAGGCTTCTGCTCTTTACTATTCCTGTGTGGTTCTTTTCTGTTCCAGCCCATAGGGAAGTTTATTTTTGCTTTCCACTATATCTACGTCTCCTTTTATATTTACCTTTTTTTGGTTGGTTTGGTTTTGTCAAAGCAGGTCACATATCCAAGCCATGTTCAAGGGGAGGGAAACAGAC
The DNA here is from genome assembly GCF_037783145.1 of Equus przewalskii. Classification (NCBI taxonomy): domain Eukaryota; kingdom Metazoa; phylum Chordata; class Mammalia; order Perissodactyla; family Equidae; genus Equus; species Equus przewalskii. The sequence goes on from NC_091838.1 coordinate 58,785,851, forward strand.
TCTACTTCTTGATGAGATGAGAGGCAGGCATGTGTATACAGGGAAGGGAGGAATTGTTAATAGCCATGTTAAGAATCTATCTACCACATGATCTAATCTGTATTACAAATTCCATGGAAAAGTCTCTAATTTCATCACATTTCAACTGAGTTACTAAATTTCTATTAATTTACACTATCAAAGAAAGTGGCTAACTTCGAAAATTAATACAACTGCCTAACATAGCACATTTTCTAGCACCCAGTATTTCCATAAGTCTGAGTGTTTAAGTACAGAATTATATTTGCATATTATATAAGTATAATATAAATACATATATATTATTTCCATCACAGCATATTACTTAGAAGAATATAATTCTATTTTAGAATCCCATTTCTTATAAAAGAGTTTGGCTAATACTGCTTCTGAGTCAGTTAAATTTAAAGCCACACTTTCCTCGTTTCAATAATACCTTTCAACTCTACGTCATGAATTCTTTTACTTAACTACTGGTCACCAACACAGATTCTTGGAACACTGTAATTCTTCCCTCATATTCCAAAGGGCCATTAATAGTAGACTTCTACTGAACATTTAAGGATAAAAGAATAGACAAAGAATTTGGCAATTTAATTCAGATCTTACTGAGGCCGTAAGTAAATCTGTTACTTACGGCCTCAAGAAATTTCTCACTTAAAAGAATATTTACTTTTAACTACCTGTCCACTGCCATGTGTTTGCATAGAGTGAGTATGTTTCTTGTGTGTATAAATGGGAAACACATGTAGGTTATTTTGTATATTCAGAGCAGCTCCTTGACCCAAACTCTTAGTAAACTGCTAATGCATGTTTGGTGACTTGAGTATAGTATTGGCACCAGCATCATAAATTTATGGAGAATCTACAAGGGACATAATTTTTGTCTTATGTACAGTGACTAACAAAGATACAACTTCTGGTTTTCTGTGTCATCTACCTTCTAATCAAGTAAACATTTCTAGGGACCATCACTGTTTTTTTCCCTCACTATCTTCAAACTTTTACATTCAATCACTCTTCCTACAAAGAAATCTACAATTTCGTCATTTCAGTCTTTCAGCGCTATGAAGTAACTTGATTCAGAAATATTTGGAGGAGTACTTGACAATGCTATCATGAATGGATGGTTTAATAAATACATGCTCAAACTAGTTTGGTTGTTTTGCATAGGATGTGTATAGCACAGATAATAAAAATGTTATTCTTTAAAACAAAATCTTAAAATCACTCTCTAGCCTAAATATACAATGAATCAAATATCTGGCTTTTCTGTCATCATAAAGCGAAACAAATTTCTGAGTACCTAAAGTTTTTGAAATATTGCAGAATTCTATGTGCAACAAGGTGACATCAACATGATATGAAACTAAGAGGAAATTTTATGAATCAGATAATTTAGACTCCCATGGTGTGAACAAACTCTTAAATCTTTCAGACAAACATGCCATGGTATATAGAACCACAGGAAAAAATTCATCTACTCTTAATAAAATGCCATTTTTATGGTTTTAGAGATGTCTATGAGAAGTTCACTGATCCACATCTGTTGATAGATTGGCTTTGCTAGTGATTTTGACAAAATTTAATGACCTCTGTTTTGAGCTTTAGGAGAAAGGTAAAACTCTGACAATAGTTTGATGGATCAGTTTCAAAATTAAACCAAAGAACTGGTCAACACAGGTTTCAAGAGTTTCTATTTGATATTTCCTGGTCTTATGTAGAAAGACAAAAGGAAAGCTAAATATTAATAAAACAGACTCAAGTTGTTCCTCAGAACTTCATAGATTTGTAGATTTAACCTTTCTCAGGCTGATAGACCATTTGTTGTTAATGATGCCAGTGAAATTGCTAATCAAAATGGAAGTGCCTTCAAATTAATTGCAGCTGACCTTGGGAAATATTATCTTCTAAATGGACATTCAAAGAAGAGCAAAATAATTGCAGTCAGACTTTGAATCATTAACTCATGACTACAAGTCTTCTTTTCTGAAAGTTGTTTACTTTCAAGCAAACATGCCAATGAATTAATTTCACACTAAAATTACATTTCCAACATTAAATGCAATAACGGAAGCACATGTAAAACAAAAAAGAAAGCCTTGATAAATCTTATTATGTTCATTTTCTTTTTCTGTATTACACATTTTTATGGCTTCAGTCTCTACTGACTAGTCTATTTAACCTTTCAAATGTTCTCATTCAACTGTGAATTATTGTGGATTATTCATATTTTTTTAACAATTTACGTGGAACAGCCTTTTATTCTACCTCAGTTAAGTTCAGCTATTGTAAATACTTTTCAAAAGAAATTTGGTGGAAAAGAGATATATTCAACTTCCAAATGTATTTTGGCAAAGAAGCAGGGAAACTAGCGTTCTTATACATTGCTGGTGGAAAAGAATTGCTTATACATTTTCAAAAGTAATCCAAAAATATATTTAAATGTATTTTGTCCTTTGACCCAGCAATCTCACATGAAGGAATCTAGCAAACAGAGAAAAAGCAACAAGAACAAGATGTTCACTGAATATATTTTGTGGTGACAATAATTTAAAATTCCTATCCACAAGGATATAGTTGAATCAAGTACAATCCAGTCATACAATAAAATAGATCTATAAGTATTAACCAAGAGTTATGGACATGAAATACTGATTTGTGATAAAAAAAAAAAAAAAAAAAAAAACGCCTTCTAAGTTATGTGTACATTAAGCTTGTACCTTTAATAACAAAACAAATTCTTATCTAATTCTGTGTATGTCCACATGGACAATGAGATAAACTTAAGGAAATGTTCATAATATGCCATTAACATTGGTGAGCTTGAATAGGGGATGAGGTATGAGAGATGTTGGCAAGAGTTCAAATAATTCTATATGATTATATATTTGCAATTGTGACAATAAACACACACTTTTTTGTAATTTCAAAAATTGAGAAAATTAAAAAAATTAAGAGCATGAAAGAATAAATGTTACCAGACTTGCTCTCCCACCACAAACAATTATAAAAGTGAACAAAATACCTGAGGTAAGGTTTTCAGGCACAGAATGGCAAAGTGTGAAGGACTATAATTTTTTTCTTTTTTGAGGAAGATTAGCCCTGAGCTAACTGCTGCCAATCCTCCTCTTTTCACTGAGGAAGACTGGCCCTGAGCTAACATCCATACCCATTTTCCTCTATTACATGTGGGATGCCTACCACAGCATGGCATGCCAAGTGGTGCCTTGTCTGCACCCAGGATCTGAACCAGCAAACCCCGGGCCACCAAAGCAGAATGTGCGCACTTAACCACTGCGCCAGTGGGCCGGCCCCCAGGACTATAATTCTTGAAAAAAGGAAAACATGAGGTGAAACCCACCTTTTCCAGAACTTTCCTTAGCACATGGAGTTGGAGCCCTAGTAGAGCATCAGGCACTTGAAAAACTGAGAAGCAGAGACTGGAATACGGGTTTGAGGATGTGGTTGGAATTGTGAACAGGGAACTAAAAGGGGAGAGATGCTGGAAGAGCAGGGTAGTTTGAGAAGCAAGTCACAATTGTTTGTGTGTGGGTTTCCTGGGAAATTAGTGAAGGCCTAAGATATACATGTACAAGGCAGAAGTCCACAAAGCTTCACAGAGGATGGCTAATGAGGGACTGAGAACTGAACAAAAATATCAGAGAAAATGCAGTTATTGGAGTTTAAGTCCAATAATAGTGAAGAGATTTCACTGAGACCTTCCAGAAAGTAGGTGAGACCCAAGGAAGGCCAAGACTTAAAAGTAAGAACCAATCAATAACATAAGGTGATTCCCAAGAAATAATGAGAAAACAAAAAAAGAAACATCCTAAGACCAAAACAAAACCTGAAGAGATCTAAAAGATATGTCAGTAATTTATTTGGCAGACTAAAACTCAGTAACATTTTCTAAAAAGACAACATAATGCAACCCCATTACAAAGTATTATCCATAAAATCCACCATAACATTTTTTAAAGCTAGCTATACAATCAGAAAAATTAGATTCATAATCAAAGAAAATAACATTCAATAGAAACAAACCAAAGAATGTCACAGTTTTGGAATTAGTAGATAAAGACTTTTAAAAACCAATTATAATTACGTTAAAGAACTTAAAGGTAAAGACAAACATAATGAGTGAAGAAATGGGGAATCTCAGTAGAGAAATCAAAACTACAAATCACAATCAATTAGAAACCTTAGAACTGAAAATTATACTGTCTAATGAATAATTTATTAATGACACTTAACAGTAGATTGGATATTGTAGAAAAAACATTAGTGAACTTGAAAACAAATAATAGAAATTATTTATCCTGAAGAACAGAGAGATGGAGTATGTTTTAAAATAAGCAGAGACTTAGTAATATGTAGGCAATATCAGGAGATCTCATATATGTATAATTGGAGTTCAAGAATAAGAAGAGAGAAAAAATGAAATTTAAAAAAAGTATTTATAAAAAGTAATGTTGCAAATATAACTAAATTTGTAGAAAATAATCAACCTCCAGATCCAAGAAACTCTGTTAAGCCCAAGTAGGATGAATATAAGAAAACCACACCTAGGTACATCATAGACAAACTGTAGAAAGCCAAAGATGAAGGGGAAAATTTCAAACTCAGCCAGAGAAAAGAGAAAGACACAAACATAAAGGAATGGTCATATGAATGCTAAATTTCCACCAGAAACAATGGAGACAATTATGCAATTGAATAATATCTTTAAAGTGTTAAAAGAAAAAAAAACTGTCAAAGTCCTATATCCAAAAACAAAATTATATTCTTCAAAAATGAGGGTGATATAAGGCATATTCAGGTAAGCAGTAAGTAAAAATATTCATTGACATGAGATCTGAAACTATAGGAGATGCTAAATTAGGAAGTCCTTCAGGCTTAAAAAAAATTATACCAAAGGGAACTTACAGATAACTGAAGGAATAAAGGACAATACAACTGGTAAATATGTGAAGACTACTCTTTTCAGTTGTATTAAGTTATTTTGTCCCTGTGCTATTATTGTTATATTTTACTTCTAAAAATATCTTAAACTCAGTGCAAGTTATTATTTTTGTTTTAGTTCTTTAATAATCTTTTTAAAATCAGTAAATGAAGTGCTACAATAGATAAAAAGAATAATATGTCATGACTAATTGAGGTTATCACAGGAATTTTAGGTTGGCTTAATATTTTTAAAAGTGAATCTGTAATTCACTATATTAAAAGAAAAAATGAGAGAACATTAATAGATGCAAAAAACATTTTGAGGAATATTAATATCCTTTCCTTATTAAAAAAAAAAAGCCAATAACTAGGAATGGGAGAAAATTTAGTCAATTTGATAAGGGGCAATTACAGAAAAATTTACAGCTAACACAGTATTTATTGGTAAAATATTGCATATTAGCTCAAGTATCTTGTTCATTCAATTTTTGTTTTGTTTTGTTTTTTACTATTTGTTAACATAAATGTTTTTTCCAGTCCTTTTGCTTTACTAACTTTTCCACAAGCTAGATACAAACGCTCATTGTTGACTGTGGGCCTACACCAGACTGTTTCACACAGATATTTCATTCCATTCTCTTGCATTGCACTTTTACCAGCAATTGCTGCCTTTCTTGGTCTCTAAGTCCCCTGAAATCCCACAGTACTACTCTGTACTCCACAAGTTAGCACTCAAGAATAAATACTCTATTCTTTAGAATATTTTATGTGAAGTTTCAAAAACATTTTTGCTTCTTAGGCTTATCTACTCTTTTACCTACATTAACATATCACTGACATCAAACAAATCACTAAAAAGTAAATATATGAATTTTTGGGAAATAATGGTAATACTATTAACACTTTTTTGTTTGTTTATGTCTTGCACTTATTTACTGATACATAATTTGCATGCAATGAAACACAAAGATCTTCAGCATACACTTTGATAAGTTTTGACAAATATACATCTACATAATCAATGCCCAATTAAAGATAAAGATTGTTTCCATCAGACCAGGAACTTCCTTCATGTCTAATTCCTGTCAATCTTTATTCTCCATGGGCAAATATTTTTGGTTTCTATCACAATAGATTAGTTTTTCTTGTTCTAGAACTTCATATAAGTGTAATCAAGTATGTAGTCTTTTATGTCTGCCTTCTTTTCCTTAATAAAATTTATTTTTAAATCCATGTATATTGTTGCATATATCAGTAGTTAATTCCTTTTTTTTTTAAAGATTTTATTTTTTTCCTTTTTCTCCCCAAAGCCCCCCGGTACACAGTTGTATATTCTTCGTTGTGGATCCTTCTAGTTGTGGCATGTGGGATGCTGCCTCAGCGTGGTTTGATGAGCAGTGCCATGTCCGCGCCCAGAATTCGAACCAACGAAACACTGGGCCACCTGCCGCAGAGCACGCCAACTTAACCACTCGGCCACGGGGCCAGCCCCATTAATTCCTTTTTTATTGTTTAGTTCTGTTCCAAAGCAAAATTTACCAATGGATTCAAAATATGGGGGACTTTTTAAGAAGCAGCAATATATCTGCATGGTTTAAAAATGTCTCCCAACAGGCTGTTTATTAATTGCAAGTGGAAAAAATAACAGTAAAAATACAGCAAAGAATCAGAACCTTGCCCAAGTAATCAAAGTTAACATCACCAGTAAGTGACCTATTTTACAGTATATGCCTCCAGATGCAGCACCGTGAGAAGGCTCAAACATCACCTATGTGAAATTCCACCTGAAAATTCATATCCTTCATCTAATCGTGAGAAACAGCCACACAGTTTCAATACTGTAAATGCTCTATGTTTTAAGAGAGCAGGAAGTGGAAGGACTGTATTCTTAAAAAAAATCAATATCATAAAAGATAATGAAAGTCTGTGGAAGTAGTCCAGATTAAAGGAAGCTAAAGAGGCCTTGCAACTAAATGCAATGCCTGATAGTATGTTTGATTCCGTACTGGAGATTGAAAAACATCAATGAAGAATATTATCGTGGCAATTGACAAAACTGAAATGTACAAATAGACTACAGTATTGTATCAATGTTAAATATATTGAAGTTGAAAACTGCACTCTGATTATGTAAGAAAATATCCCTAAAGAAGTACACATTGAAGGATAGGGGTCAAGAAAAATGGTGTTGGACGATGTCAAGATGGTGGCATAGGTGGACTATGAACTCACCTCCTCCCATAGACACAACAAATTTACAACTACTCTTGGAATGATTACTCCTGAGAAAGAACTGAAAACTGGATAAAAAGAACTCCCTTAACAAGCATCAGCACTGACTGAGGCAGAAATTAGTTTCTGGTGAGGAAAAAACCACCTTTGAGCCATGGCGCTTCACAAGCAGCCAGAGCAATCTTCAGGTATGAAGGCTTCCCTGGAGGAGTGGGGGATCTGAACCAGGGAGCGTTACCACAATAAGCAGCATAACCACGACAAGTGTCATAATATCTGGCTTTGATGGCTTTGAAAAGGCCTAGGTACAAATTCACCCATCTGGAAAGCAACCTAAAATCACTAGAAAGAAAGGTACACAGTCTTTGATGAAAAGAGACTCACTTGATGGGCTCTGGGTACACCTCAGTGAGACATAAGACCTCCCAAGTGACTGAGACATTAGTGGCAGCCATTATTGTGACCTAGTACAGGCATGCTGACACAGATGCTGGTAGATGCCATTGGAGTTCTTACTCTGGCATGTTTGCCCAGGGGTCTGCCACATCCACTAGGGCACTGATTTAATCTAGTTCAGCCACAGCAGGCAGCCCATCCTAGGGACAGGACCCACGCAACAGCAAACCCTTAGGCAACTTGTGGGCCTGCATAGGTGGTGTGCTTGGAACCTCTGAAGCCTGGCAAATGAACTGCTTCTGTGAGGCAGTGCATGTGATGCGTGGGTATGCAGCAGTGGAGAGTGTAGGGCCTCTGCAGCAGGGCAACTGGGTGCCTATAAGTGGGTTAGGGCACAAACACAGGGCAGGACTGTGGTGATGAGGCGTGTGGCCTTGTGGGTGGTGAGCTCGTCAGGTGCAGGAGACTTGTGCTTCTCAGACAGCCACATAGGGAATTGGTCCCATCTTCCAAAGCCTGAAACAACTGTGTGCTCACACACCTGGGGGCAGCCCCATTCAGCTGCAATCCTGAGAGCAGACAAACAGGCTGAAGCCCTACAGCAATTGAAGCCCCCGAGCCTAGCAACCCAGCCACACTGGGGGCCTACTCAGTTAAATGAAAAACTGCAGTATGAATGCGCTATTAAACCCTGAAGTCAACTGTGCTGGGGCTCCCCACACCCAATAAGCAACTGAAGGGACCACAGCAGCCACACAGCTGAGCATTACAACCAGCTGGCCAGGGGGACAACCTAGCCTCACTGGGCATCAGCAGGAAGAGCAACCCTGCCACAACAAAAGGACACATGTAGCTCACACAGGGGACACTCTGGGAACATTTGGAACTGGTGATAAAAGGGAAGCACAGTGCTGTGCCTCAAGCCATTTCTTAGATAAGGCAACCTCTCCAGGAGAGGAGATGTAGCTGACCTACCTAAAACATATATATAAGCCCATAGACAGAGGAAAAATGAGGAGAAAAAGAAATATGCTCCAAGTGAGGGAAAAGGACAAAATCCCAGAAAAAGAACTAAATGAAACAGAGATAAACAATCTACCTGACAAAGAGTAGAAACTAGTAGTCATAAGCATGCTCACTGATCTTGGAAGAAGAATGGATGAACTCAGTGAGAACTTCAATGAAGAACTGAAAAATATAAAAAGGAACCAATCAGAAATGAAGAATACAAATGGAAATGAAAAATTCACTAGAGGAAATCAATAGCACAGTAGATGATACAGAAGAATGGATCAGCAAGCTGGACAAAAGACCAGAAGAAATTATAGATGGTGAACAGATAAAAGAAAAAAGAATTAAAAATAAGGTGGACAGTATAAGGGACATCTGGGACAACATCAAGCACAGTAACAGTTGTATTATAGGTGTCCCAGAAAGAGAAGAGAGAGACAAAGGGGCAGAGAATCTATTTGAAGAAAGGGTAGCTGAAAACTTTCCCAACCTAAGAAAGGAAACAGACATCCAAGTACAGGAAGCACAGTGAGTATCAAACAAGATAAACCCAAAGAGGCCCACACCAAGACACATTATAATTAAAATGTAAAGAATTAAAGATAAAGAGAGAATCCTAAAAGCCATCAGAGAAAGGCAACAAATTACATACAAAGAAAACTCCATAAGGCTATCAGCTGACTTGTCAGCTGAAAACTTACAGGCTAGAAGGGAGTGGCATGATATACAAGTGCTGAAAGGAAAAAAACAGCAGCCAAGAATACTCTACCCAGAAAGGTTATTATTCAGAATGGAAGGAGAGATAAGGGTTCCCAAAAATCTAAAGGAGTTTATCACCAGAAACAACCCTAAAAGAAATGCTAAAGGGACTTATTTCAGTGGAAAAGAGAAGATCACAAATAAGAATAAGAAAATAATATAAAAAAAAAACAATAAAATCATTGGTAAAGGCAAATATACAGTAAAGGTAGCAGATCAAGCACCTATGAAGCTAATATGAAGTAAAAGACAAATGTACTAAAATTATCTATTTCCACGATAAGAGGGTAACAGATATATGTACACAAAAAAACAGGTTAGATATCAAAAACATGAAACGTTGGAGGAGGGGAGTAAAAGAGTAGAGCTTTTAGCAAGAGGTCAAACTTAAGAGCCCATCAACTCAATATAGATTGCTACAAATGTAGGTTGTTATATATGAACCTCATGGTAATCACAAACTAGAAACCTTTAATAAATACACAAAAAATTATGAGAAAGGAACCGAAACATAATACTTAGCCATCAAACCACAACAGAAGAGAGTAAGAAAAGTAGAAAGGAACAAAGAAGAACTACTAAAACATCCAGGAAAAAAGTAACAAAACGTCAATAAGTACATTCTTATCAATAGCTATTTTAAATGTCAAAGGGCAACACGCTCCATCAAAAGGCATAGGATGGCCAGTTGGATAAAAACACAAGATCCATCTATATGCTGCATACAAGAGACACATTTCAGACCTAAAGACACTCATAGACTGAAAGTGAAGAGATGGAAAAGACACTCCATGTAAACAGCAATGAAAGGCAAACTGGTAGCAATACTTATATCAGACAAAATGGACTTTAAAACAAAAACTGTAACAAGAGATAAAGAAGTGTACTACATAATGATAAAGGGATCAATCCAACAAGAGGATATAACACATGTAAATATCTATCCACCCAACAAAGGAGCACCCAAATGTATAAAGCAATTATTAACACACATAAAAGAGGAAATAGCCACACAATAATAGTAGGGACTTTAACCCTCCACTTACACCAATGGATGGCTGATTCAAACAGAGATCAATAAGGAAACAATGGTCTTAAATGACACATTGGACCAGATGGACTTAGTAGATATATACAGAACATTCCATACAAAAACTGCAGAATACACATTCTTTTCAAATGCACATGGAACATTCTCTAGGACTGATCACAAAGTAGGCCACAAAACAAGTCCCAATAAATATAAGAAATAATACCAAGCATCTTTTCTGACCACAAACTTATGAAACTACCAATCAACTACAGGAAGAAAATCAGAAAAGCGCAAATAAGTGGAGATTAAAGAAAATGCTAATGAACAATGATTGGGTCAATGAAGAAATCAAAGGAGAAATAAGTAAATACCTGGAGATAAATGAAAATGAAAATATGACATGCCAAAATCTATGGGGTACAGCAAATCAGTTCCAAGAGGGAATTTTATAGCAATACATGGCGACCCCAACAAGCAAGAAAAAACTCAAATAAACAATCTAATCGTGCACCTAAAAGAACTGGAAAAAGAAGAAACAAAGCCTAAAATCAGTAGAAGGAAGAAAATAATAAAAATCAGAGCAGAAATAAATAAAATAGAAACTAAAAAGCAATAGAAAAAATCAATGAAATGAAGAGCTGGTTCTTTGAAAAGATACACAAAATTGACAAACCTGTAGCTAGACTCACCAAGCAAAAAAGAGAAAAGGCTCAAATACATTAAATACATTAAATCAAATAAATTAAATGAAAGAGGAGAAATTACAATGGACACCTCAGAAATACAAATGATTATAAGAGAGTACTATGAAAAGCTATACACCAAAAAAAAATTGGATAATCTAGCAAAAATTGATAAATTCTTAGAATCATACAAGCTTACAAAACTGAATCAACAAGAAACAGAGAATCTGAATAGACCAATCACCAGTAAGTGGATTGAAGCAGTAACCAAAAACATCCCAAAACACAAAAGTCCAGGAACAGATGGCTTCCCTGGTGAAGTCTACCAAACATTCAAAGAAGACTTAAAACCTATCCTTTTCAAATTCTTTCAAAAAATTGAAGGGGAGGGGAAGCTCCTTAACTCATTCAAAGAAGCCAAAATTACCCTCATACCAAAACCAGACAAGGACAAGACAAAAAAAGAAAATTACAGGCCAATACCACTGATGAAGATGATGCAGAAATCCTCAACTAAATACTAGCAAATCAAACACAACAATACATTAAAAAGATCATACAACGTGATCAGGTTGGATTGATTTCAGGGATTCAGGGATGGTTCAACATCTGCAAAGCAATCAACATGAAGCATCACTTAACAAAATAAAGAATGAAAATCACATGATCATGTAAATAGATGCAGAGAAAGCATCTAACAAGATACAGCATCCATTTATGATAAAAACTCTGAATAAAATGGGTTTAGAAGTAAAGTACCTCAACATACTAAAGGCCATATATGAGAAACCCACAACTCATATCATTCTCAATGGAGAAAAACTGAAAGCTATGTCTCTGAGAACAGGAACAAGGAGGCCCACTTTCACCGGTCTTATTTAACATGATATTGCAAGTCTCAGCCAGAGTAATCCAACAAGTAAAAGAAATAAAAGGGGGGCCAGCCCCGTGGCCGAGTGGTTAAGTTCCTACGCTCCACTTCGGCAGCCCAGGGTTTCGCTGGTTCGGATCCTAGGCATGACATGGCACCAATCATCGGGCCACGTTGAGGCGGCGTCCCACATGCCACAACTGGAAGGACCCACAACTAAAATATACAACTATGTACTGGGGGGATTTGGGAGAAAAAGCAGGAAAAAAACAAAAGAGAGATAGGCAATAGTTGTTAGCTCAGGGGCCAATCTTTAAAAAAAAAAGAAAAGGAAAGAAAGAAAAGGGATCAAAATTGGAAAGGAAGAAGTAAAACTGTCACTATTTACAGATGACATTATTTTATATATAGAAAACCCTAAAGAATCCACCAAAAAACTTTTAGAAATAATAAATGATTACAGTAAAGCTGCAGGATACAAAATCAATATGCAAAAATCAGTTGTGTTTCTATATACTAACAACGAAGTAGCAGAAAGAGAAATTAAGAATACAATCCCATTTACAATTGCAACAAAAAGAATAAAATATCTAGGAATAAACTTAAGAAAAGAAGTGAAAGACCTGTACAATGAAAACTATGAAACACTGTTGAAAGAAACTGCAGAAGTCACAAGGTAATGGAAACATATTCTGTGCTCTTGGATTGGAGGAATTAATATAGTTAAAATGTCCATATTTCCTAAAGCAATCTACACAATCAATGTAATCCCTATCAAAGTTCCAATGACATTTTTCACAGAAATAGAACAAAGAATCCTAAAATTTATATGGAACAACAAAAGACCCTGAATAGCCAAAGGAATCCTGAGAAAAAAGAACAAAGCTAGAGGTATCACACTCCTGATTTCAAAATAGACTACAAAACTATAAGAATTAAAACAGCATGGTACTGGAACAAAACAAGACACAAAGATCAATGGAACAGAATTGAGAGCCCAGAAATAAACCCATATGTCTATGGACAGCTAATTTTTGACATGGGAGCCAAGAACATGTAATGGAGAAAGGAAAGCCTCTTCAATAAATGGTGTGGGGAAAACTGGACAGCCACATGCAAAAGAATCAAAGTAGACCATTATCTTAGACCATGCACAAAAATTTACTCAAAATGGATTAAAGACTTGAATGTAAGACCTGAGACCATGAAACTTCTAGAAGAAAACATAAGCAGTACACTCTTCAACATTGGTCTTAGCAGCATATTTTCAAGTACCATGTATAACCGGGCAAGGGAAACAAAAGAAAAAATAAGTAAATGGGACTACATCAAACTAGAAGCTACTCAGAGCAAAGGAAATCATCAACAAAATGAAAAGACAACCTACCTATTGGGAGAAGATATTTGCAAACCTTATATCTGATAAGGTGTTAATATCCAAAATATATAAAGAACACATATATCTCAACAACAAAAAACTAAGAATTCAATTAAAAAATGAGCGAAAGGTCTGAATAGAAATTTCTCCAAAGAAGATACACAGACTGCCAATAGGCACTTGAAAAGATGTTCAACATCACTAATTATCAGGGAAATGCAAATCAAAACTACAATGAGATATCACCTCACACCCGTCAGAATGGCTATAATTAACAAGACAGGAAATAACAAGTGTTGGAAAGGATGTGAAGATAAGGGGATCTCATATACTGCTGGTGGGAGTGAAAATTGGTGCAGCCACTAAGGAAAACAGTACGGGAATTCTTCAAAAAATTATGAATAGAACTACAATAGGGTCCAGCTGTTCCACTGCTGGGTATTTATCCGAAGATCATGAAAACATGACTGCACAAAGACATATGAACCCCCATGTTCACTGTGACATTATTCACAATAGCCAAGACTTGGAAGCAACCTAGGTGACCATCAAGGGACAAATGGATAAGGAAGATGTGGTATACAGACACAATAGAATACTACTCAGCCATAAAAAAGGATGAAATCTGGCCATTTGTGACAACATGGATGGACCTTGAGGGTACTATGCTAAGTGAAATAAGTCAGAGGGAGAAAGTCAAATACCATATGATCTCATAAATAGAAGATAAAAATAACAAGGAACACACAGAGACAGAAATTGTATTGGTGGTTACAAGAGCAGAAGTGGGGAAGGAGGAGGGTGAAAGGGGTTATTTGCACATGTGTATGGTGATGGATTGTAATTAGTCTTTAGTGAACATGATGTAATCTCCACAGAATTTGAAATATAACAAGGTACAGTTGCGATCTATATAACTATACAAACCAATGTTACCACAATAAAATAAACAAATAAAATAAAATAAAACTAAAGAAAAAGAAGAGACAAACTATGGTGTTTTCAATTTATCCTCAAATGGCTTAGTAGAAAACAACGCATACACATATAAACACACAGGTACACACAAGGACGGCACAACAAATAAAGCAAACGGTCTTAAATGTTGATAATACGTCAAATCTGAATAAAGGTCATATGAATGTTCTTTTTACCATTTTTATTTTTGCCACTTTTCTGTAAGTTTGAATTTATTTTTTCCTCCCAAAAAATGGCTTTTTAAATATAAAGCAAGATGGGGAGATCCAAATTTATCTCGCAACTGACTTCTAAGTACCTCATTTATTTTGCTCCCTCTTCTTATTTTCTCCACATAGGTCTCCTTGCTGTTTTTTACACTCCTCATACAAATATTTATCTCAGCGTCTTTAAACCTGCTATTCTCTCAACTTAGAATGCTCATCCTTTAGGTAAGCGCATATTTTTCACACTTATTTCATTCAGGTCTGCACTCAAATACTATCTTACAGAGAAACATTTCCTTATTAGTCTTTTCAAAAGAGTACCCCTTACATCCAATTACATCCCCTAATGTGCTTTATTCTTCCTCAAAGCACTTACTACTACTATTTATTTATTTTTTATCTCCCGTTAGTAGTATGTTAGTCAAGGAGAGCAGGAACTTCATTTTGTTCATTACAACAGCCCCAAGCCCCAAACAGTTCTTGGAGAAACACAGACACTCAATAAGTATTTGTTGAAAGAAGAAGTGAATATAATGACAGGACATGAAGCTCAAACAAGGAACATAAATTTATGAAATTCAAATAAAGAATCCAGATAATGCAAGAAAGATACCTGTCCCTAAAAAATTTTTAAGCATTTTTCTGACTCATAATGTCTTTGGAAGTTAAGTAGACAGAGTTCCAAAAATTCTTTTTTTTTTTAAAGATTGGCAGGTGGGCTAACAACTGTTGCCAATCTTCCTTTTTTTTTTTTTTTAAGGATTGGCACCTGAGCTAACAACTGTTGCCAATCTTTTTTTTTTTTTCCTGCTTTATCTCCCCAAACCCCTCCTGTATACAGTTGTATATCTTAGTTGCAGGTCCTTCTAGTTGTGGGTTGTTGTGGGACGCCACCTCAACGTGGCCTGACGAGCGGTGCCATGTCCGAGCCCAGGATCAGAACCCTGAGCCGCCACAGCAGAGCGCCTGAACTTAACCACTCGGCCACGGAGCCAGGCCCTCAAAAATTCTTACATTCTAATATTTTATATTGAAATCTGTACTTTTTTTCTAATAAATACTTAAATTCAGCAAAGAATTTTAATTGAAAAATCTCAAAATCATATTCACTATCCAATAAAAACAGGCAAGATTCCTCTTTTTCTTTTAATATTTGCTTTTAGAAAGATTGGGAAAAAACTGTAATATGTGTATTTGGACTATTTTGATAAGACACTCATTAATATATATGAGCAATATTACAAAACATAGCAAACATGTCAGTTCAAGACAACAAGTTCCAAGTGTTATAAAACATTAATTTGATAAATACAAACTAAGTAGAATAAAAATTTCAAAGTACAACACATTTACAAATAACTGACTCCACAGAATTATATGAGGAGAAATAACTATCATCTATCATCACCAGGTAGATAAGAATTGCACGATTACTATATACACATGAATTATTTTCATAGAAAATACATATTACAAATTAAAATGTTAAATGTATCCTCTATATTAGCACTTCTAAATTAGTGCTGCTTTCATATAATTTTCCCTAATGGAAACATTTCAAAGCAATTCATATTGAAATAATTCATTTGAACTTTTTTTATTAATCGAGCATATGACAGTTGCAAATTCCATTTTTATAAGTATTCCCATGGCTCTATAGACAATGCAACATCCTTTGAAAGAAATAGGAAGTTCATTCAATGTTATTGATTTTGTGATTTTGTATTTTCACATACTGTTTCTGTTTCTTTTGTTTTCTTGTAGGTATGTGCTAGACTGCTTTGAAATCAGCTTAATTTAGGGTAGTTATTATAATCTACCTAAAAATAAGGCACTATTTTTTAGATCATGTTTCTGTTTATTACTTCCTGACACTTCACTTAGCTTCTTCTTAAAAAAGGGTTTTTAATATTAAATTTTAAAACTTTTCTAATAACTTCTTTTACCAAAGAGGTCATTTTAATATTTATTCAAGACTGTGCTAAGTGTTGAATTTAAAAAAAGTAAAGCCAGACAGCTTTTACTGCTGCTTTACAAAGTTTACTACAACTTAATTTCAGTCTAACATCATTTTTAAGAACTTGGGCTCTGGAGCCAAAGAATAAGTCACCAAATGCAAGTTTGACAACTTCCTAGTTTTGTGACCTTGGAAAATTACAAAATTTTCTGTGTCTTAGTTTCTTCATTTGTAAAATGGGGATGGCAGCAATATCTGCCCAGTATGGTTGTAATGAATATCAAAAGGTTTAATGACTATAAAACATTCACCAGAAGAAATGGCACATGGCAAAAATAGAGATTAGCCTTATTATATTATTCATTTGGCTTTTATAACATATACCAGCATAGAGAAGTTTCAAAATATTTCAATAGTATTAGAATTGTAAAGTATATTTTTACACACTTATTTTTAAATTATTAACTAGCTATTTAATGTCTATTCATTATTTTATTCTTTCATTCTTTTATCAAATATATATTAGGTGCTTTCTTAGGCAAAACATTAAGCTGTGGGTGTACGTATAATCATGTATGCATTTGTATGTTGGTATAAAATGGAAAATACAAAGGTAAACAACACATGCACTACCACTAAGAGTTGATAGTAGTATCAGCAGTAGTAGGTAATATTATTGCCTGCTGTTATTTAGTAATGGCAGACAAGTATATGAGTGATCCTAAGGAAGAAACTCAGAGAAGAGTGAAAATCCAGAATGAGGGCTGAAAATGACAATAATCATCCTCATGTTTCCTAGCACGTTATTACAGAGTTTAATCTCTCATTAAGGCAAATGACTGGTGATACCATGTATTTCCCAACAGACAGACGTCTCTCAATTTCATGCCTTCAAAGACCTACCCCGAATTTTCACAAGACATCTGGGTGCTTTTGCTTTTGGACAAAACATGTTTCCTCTGGGTTATGTACTTTATATTCTTGTAGTTTCTGTTTTTAAAACCTCAAAAATTTAACCTAACTCTGATTTATACTAACTCTGCTTTGGTTTATTTTCTTATTTTGTTCTAGCATATTACTGAAACTGATCATTCTGTCTCTATTTTGCTTCACTAACCCACTCAGTCATCAACCAAGATCTGGCTAACATTTCCATGTATTGACATCTATAGTCAAGGCTTTATAGTTCCTGAAAACAACAAATATATTTCATAAAATTATGACTGGATTAGTATAATGAATTATTTTTTCACAAACATCTATTTAAATCCATTATCATCCTCTACCTGTGTCACTTATATAAATGGATGGTAGTATTGATTTTCAGTGACTGTAAATTCTAGTTGTTGGATAAGCTTCTATAGTATATGATTAACAATTTCACCTACCCAGTACACATGTGAAAGTTAATCTTGAATCATCTATGTGTTGATTAACTTTTGCTAATAAACATTCAAACATCTTTTCTTAATAATACTTATTTTAACATGGAAGTTTTATGAACAGCAAATACGTTATTTAATGCAACCAGAAATATGTACTATAATAATAATTCATCTAAATCATACTTATACAGTGGGGCCTTAAATCAAGAACACTATAATTACTACAAAACTTGTCTGTGTGTGTGTGTGTTAACCATCTGTCTCTTCTCACATGCATAGAGAAGTATCAAATGTGCCTTGTACAATGATTAAATTCTGGCTCCAGTATAGGTTTGTTTTTTTAAACTCTTGGTTTTCTTTTTTATTTTCATTCACTTTTGATTCTCATTTTTAGCTAAGAGGAATGAACTTCTTTGTGATATTAAGGTTTATTTGCTTCTTGACATGGAATTTCAACATCTATGTGCAGTTACTTAAAATTCAGCCTCTAAGGTAAAGTTTTCCCATCTGAGCAATACAGAGCTAACTAAAAACATCAGTGTTTTTTACCTTTATTCTTACTATAGATTTGATCAATATGAGAACTATGAAAGTGATGATGAGTACAGATAAGCCAGGTCTTAGCATGCTCTTTCTCAGCACTGTGTTAAACCTCTATTTATATCAATCCCAAAGAAGGCATGGAAAACCACTGTTACCTAAAACACCAGAACGTCTAAATGAATCACCAAAACAGTGAAAAGGGACTGGAGAGAGTAGAGGGGAACTATTTCCATGAAACACAACCAAGAACCTCTCGAGACAGCATTCAGAAAAATTTTCATTTTGTACGTGGGTTCTTCTCTTGTCCATAAGTGTCTTGGTTCTTATCTTAATTCATTGTTTTTGCTCTCTTTTCCATTAGTCAGATTTCCAATCTCTACTATCACATCAGTGAGAATTAATCTAAATATGCTAGGGAGTCATGGCAGTTTGATTTTCAAGAGGCACATTCTATTCTTACTTCTGATACACTGACCAAGCAAATGTACTATGCTAAAAAGATACTCTTAATTATGCAAATTTCTTTGAGAGCACTCTGCTGAAACCAGTTGGTATGGGTGTCAGACAAGTAAAGATTAATTCAGAAAAAGAAACTTAGAGAACAAAAGAAAATTCTGAATTTGTTCCTGGGAGTCTCCAAACAAAAGTTACTTTATCTGGTTAATGTTATTAATGTTGTTACAGTGTTTCATCTTTTTTGTTAGTTCTTAGCAATAAATACATGGTATTTTCCTCCTTAGAGTGGGGTATGAACCTGATGTAAGTAAACCC
The DNA here is from genome assembly GCF_037783145.1 of Equus przewalskii. Classification (NCBI taxonomy): domain Eukaryota; kingdom Metazoa; phylum Chordata; class Mammalia; order Perissodactyla; family Equidae; genus Equus; species Equus przewalskii. The sequence continues at coordinate 58,805,019 of NC_091838.1, forward strand.
TTACATTAAAAACATAGCATGGATACCAACTAAAGCATCTGCCCCCGTCAATATTAAAATCCACAGGAATAGAGCCACAATATGATTTAAAATTTACAGTCTCTGTCTTAGGTAACTCTACATTGCAATCATATCCTTGCACTTTAAAAAACAATTTCACAGATGGTGTTTATGAATTTGTCTAAAAAGCAGATGTTTGACCTGGAGTCATTTTCATCACACATATGGTCCATGTCTAGGTTAGTTTCTCTGGCCACTGATAGCTGGTTTGTCCAGACAGTGTTCTACAATGCCTTAGTTGAAATTATCTCATGCACTACTGATTGTTAGAATGGACAAAAGTGTTGTTTCCTTATTATCAACATATAGTATGCTTAAAATAGGAATTCTAGATTCTTAGAAGGAAGCAGTGTATGGCAAGAAGATAGGACCATACTAGGATTCAGAAACCTATAAATTCTCTTCCTGTCCTGAGAGCAGGCTCCTTGGAAATAATTTACCTCTTTGAGACTGCTTCCTCATCTGTAAAAGTGGTGTAACCATTTTCTTCCAGATTCCTTAGGGGTACTACACAAATTAAATTCTATCTGTTTAGGAAATATTTTGACAACCATACCACTGTACAGAATACTGGTATTATTAAATTTATGAGCTTGCTTCTGCCTAACTTCATCTACATTTTTTCAGTCAGAAAATTAGATATTTTACCAGTATCATTCTGGTTTACATAAAGAGGGAAACATAGTACAGTTGGGGTTTTAAAATAAGCAAAGTGACTTGCATTCGATATTTTCCTTTTCTATATATTCCCCACACAGCTTTAATTTCTTTTCCTTCATTATATTTCACCTACTTAACAAAAATGGAAAAGGAGGAGAAAGAGAAAAAAGGAAAATTAGAATAACAACAAAAAATCTTGTAAAAGAGGAGCAGACATCGGGGAAGAGTTCTCTAGTAATTACTCTAGTAACACAAAACCAATAGAAAATTCTGATGCCATATAGGAGAGGCCATGTGGGCTGTCCATTCTGGGACACCTGCCGTATCTCATTAATGGACCAGAGTGGATAGTATTTACCTAGAATTAGTGGCACTAATCTATCTCATAAGAGATAACGATATCTACCGGGATGCCAAGTTACTAATTAAAAGAAATAAAACTTTATGAAGATCAGGCAGAAGTATCACCCACATTCTAACAACCCTCACAGAATGCTAGTTTAATAATGATGACAATAGAACAAAAATTTAATGCAAATATCTCCAAAATTTATCTACCAAGATGACCAGATATTGAAGCCACCTAGTCAAAATTATCTGTTACCTGGTCTGTGTTCTTAGATAATTTTCTAAATTCCACCCTTCTGACACACATTATTCTGTGTTATCATGTTATCTTTGCCTTTTTTCTTTTGGTATATTTTTATGTTGGTTGTTAATATCATAAACTAAGCTATACCTTATGGTCTTCATGAATTTTTGGATAAAGAAGGCATTCCTATCTTCTTAAAAACCTTCTGGAGTCTTTTTATTTTGACATTCTGTCCTTAATCTATTCACTCTCCATATTCAAGGTCCACATTTTCCAATCCCCAAATGCCTAATCACAGGGGTATGGTAAAGATAATAATAAAAGTCAAAAAAAGAAACCTGAAGTTTGATTACATAGTGCTTTGTTCCAACCCCCTTACCAGAAAAGATGCTGGACTCAAAGAATGTCACGAAAACTAACATTAAATTTACATTTTAAATATAACATTAGCTCTTTTGAAAAAAAGTAAGTCTAAAAGTATGACTGGTTCCATATTCATATACACGAGGCCTCCTTTTAGGCCTTCTACATATTCTGTTGGTAGATAACCTGAATTCTGCCTCCTGGTCTCCTAAGGAGAGCTAAAAGGTGTGACAAAACTCAAGGAACTCACTGCTGAGTAATCAGTACTTAAGGAAGTGTAAATATTATTCTGAAAGAACTCCAGTCAAGCACCCTTAGAGAAGGGTAGTGAAATTATTTGATACTTACTCTAGTGGAGCTGGAGAAATAACTTAAATATATACTGTCTCCAAGCACTTTCTTCCTACTCCATATATTGAGTACCCATCCATGCAAAACTATAAGAAGAATTCTCCACCACTTAAATACCCAAGGACATGATTCAGCAAGTTCAAGAGCTTTATTATTCCTACTCTCTTCTTATGTGGTTATATCTGCATTACTAAGGGCATATCTCCTTCTTTTACTGTTAAATATCATTTTCTAAACAATTAACAAAGAGCAGTAACAGAGAGCTGGAATTCGACATGTCAGCAGTCTTCTGTCTCAGTAATATGTGTGAAGTCAAATTTGGCATTAAAGTTACATCTGAAAAACCACAGATACTCAGTAAAGTATAAAATAATACGATAGCTGTTGAATCTATCCTCTAGGTGTCAATATCTCAGAGATTGTTTCTAATGGAGGTTTTGCTTAAAAATGTACTGAAGAACATTTCTTGTTTGCTACTTTCTTAACATGCACAGATACTGTGGATCATTCTGAATAATGTGTCACTTTGCCTCAAATGAATAAGTTTGAAATGAGTTCCCAAACTCTGTCAGAGAGAAGAGAATCATTCTTTCCTCTCAGAGTGTCAAAACTCAAGGGATTTTTAAAAAGTGAATGTTGTCACCTACACCTACAGGTATACAGGATCCTGGTAACATATATTGATGGCCATCTCAAGGCATAATTGAGATATATTTAACATAACTCCAATTCTGGAAGCACAAGGAATACCTATGTTAACTGGCTTTCTTCCCTCAAACTTACCTATTCTAAACTGGAGTGAGAATTTCCACTCCAGTTGCACAGGGACATACAGACAGATAAGCTGTCTTATGGAATGGGAATAGAGAGAGCCATGAGCCATGGGTAGAGCAGCACTGTGACATGATTCTTGGGCAGACCTATAGAGGAGGTGATCAGATCACAGATTACAAAGGCTGCATATACCATATTTGCAAATGAGACTAAGGAATGAATGTGTGTGTCCAAAACAGAAATGAAGCAACAGAAGGCTACTGGATCTAAAGGGTCCTGTTAAAACAGGTAAATGGATTTTCCAACAGCCTGCAGATATGTGCAGATGACTCAATGGCCTAAGTCTAAGGCATAACTTGAAGAATGTGAGCCATAAAAATGGTTTATGTGAAACCGCCAACCATTACGGACATTTGAAATAAAAATTCTCAACTAAAGAGAATTTTTACAAAGGTAAGTCTCTTCCATACCTCTGTCAGCAAAAAATCAAATTCACTACTTTCTATTTATTCGTTAAGAGCTCACTATTTGTTAATCTCTATCCTAGGAGCATAGGCATATTGCTAAGGAGCACAGCAGACACAACCTGAGTTCATAAAATTTATAAAATAATGAATTAAGAAAAAAAAGTCACCAAAGTTTAGCCGTCACAGAAAAATATATTTAAATGTATCTCTCTCCAAATTTTTTAAGACTTTGTAAACTTCAAGTATGACAGATGTGCTATTTTACAACTTGTTGCTGAATCTTTGCTCTTAAGTTTTCTAATGTTTCCTGCTTTCTCCTCACTTCCAGTCCTAGATAGCTTACCTGCCTTTGCTACATACAGTGTGGTGCCATATAATTTGACCAGGTGGGTATTACTCATCACACTTAGAATTATTCTTTCTATATCGAGTTTTTCTAGACTCAGTACCAAGTGAAGACCAGGATTATGACTGCTATATTTACCACTGTGTCCACCATGCCCAGGCTCCAGCATGGAGCCTACTGCAGAGAGGAAAATCATCAAGAGATTGTTGAATTAACTATATCCATGAAAGCATGTCTGTGGGATGCTGAGATAATAGGTCCTGAGTCCTTTGCTTTTTGATGTTTTAAACTAATATAGGGAAAGAAATTAAAGACTACCAGAACTGCTTGTGAAGACCTCTATTAAATAATTTGTCTCAATTGCCAGATGTTTTAAAATTGCCTTTAGCAGGTGCAGAACAGACAACAACATCTGCTGACTTAATTAGAGTAAGTTTAACATCACTTGAAATCCTTGAACCTCAGTTTCATCCCTTTTAGAGCTATGGGATTGGTTGAAACGATCTGTAAACTTCCTTTCAGTTTTAGAATTCTTTACTAATTTTTGTGTGCCCAACTTTACGTGTCATGAAATTTGCTCATACAACCTTCAAGTCTTTGTGCAGGCCCAGAGATCTTCTGTCTGAAACTAAGGGCAGATGCCACTAGGATCATAAGATTATAAGAGTTTAGATATTTTGAGCCCAACTTCCAGCAAATGCAATGCAAGAATCCTCTCTGAAAACATCCTACACAAATGTAATCTGAAGACTACTGAACACGCCCATTTACAGAGTACTTACTACTTTTGTCCATTCCACTTTTAAAAGATTGATTTTTTAAACTTCAGTTTATTTAAGTGTTTTACATTACACTGAGCATTACTGTGTTATTAATGTCTTAACAGTGACTTCCAGCAAGTTTGGTTTTAATTCTGTTCTTTATTCTTCTATTAATATTTTTAGTCCCTTTTCTCCATGTTCTTCAAATGTTTGAAAATGACTATCATATTATATTTTCTATAACATCCCCATTTATCTCCTTCAGATTAAATTTTCTCAGCTAATTTTAATTTTTTAATATAGACATGATTTATAACTGTACACTTTAGCTTAAAGATCTTCCCTTTACACTTGCCACTTATATCCATGTTCATCAATATAAAAGTGTCACTAAGTAAAATTGGAAATTAGTACAATTAGTTGTATCTCCTCAACTCTATTTCAACTTTTTCTTTGAATACACATATGTATACATACTTGCACGTGGAAATATTCAAGATTCCTGCAATAATTTTGTGTTCTCTTTTATGCAACATAAACAATATCATAAACATTTTCTACACTTAACAATAGTCGTAATTTGTCAAATAAATTAGTCAGTAAGTTACAAATTATTTAACCATTTTCCTATGGTTAGGTCTTCGTTGAAAAGGAAATTTTATTTTTTATTTTGCTACACAGAAACAACAGACATTTCTGTTTCATAAACCTTTTCTCTTACAGTGAAATAGTTGACAAAATTGGATCATAAATATGTATCTTTCCAAAAGCATAATATCAATGCACAGAATGACAACATGGGCATAAAGTGTACTTTTACTATAAATGTAAGAGCATTTAGGGTTTATTAATTTTCTTGCTGCAAAATGGTACCTCAAGGAGCCGGCCCTGTAGCATGATGGTTAGTGTGCTCCACTTAGGCGGCCCAGGTTGGCAGGTTCGGATCCCAGGCATGAACATACACCACTAATCAGCCATACTGTGGTGGCAACCCACACCCAAATTGAGGAAGACTGGCACAGGTGTTAGTTCAGAGCTAATCTTTCTCAAGCAACAAAAGAGGAATACTGGCAACAGATGTTAGCTCAGAATGAATCTTCCTCAGAAAAAAAAAAAAAGTACCTCAAATATGTTTTATGAGAATATTTTCAAATGAAACTAAATAAAATTTGATCTTGTTGGTTTCAGCCAATGTCATAATTTATTGTGATCAATTTTGTTATAAAAAAATCATCTGTGGAAAAATTTCCTTCGTTCAACTAATATTTACTGAGAGTTTTATGGCCTAGAGTTATAGCACTGAATATAACATACAAAAATACTTTCCTTCATGAATTGTACATTCTAAGAGGCATAGATAGATAATAACATTTTATGTAGAAAATAGGAAGAGGAAAGGGAATTTGAAAGCAGTTTTTTCAAATACTTAGGGAGAGTTCCTTTCGCCTAAAAGCAGGAGTGCTATTAACAACCAGTTTGACATGAAAAGTGAACAGTCATTTAGATGCAGGCTATAAGCACCCCTTATCAGCTGAATATCAGCCCTGGATGAACATATTAAGAAATCTGATTCATTTCAAGAGGCATTTCAAGTAATTTTTTTCCAGAAAAGATTAAGGGAAAATCAAGCACATGATTTCATGACTCTATGTAAAAGGTTTTGATCTTAAGTGAATGACACAATTACTTACATTGCAATTGAAAGTGAACTTATATTCCTGAAACTTTATCTCATTTGGCTTGAAAATTCAAAAAAGTTTTGAAGAGGACAAAGTTATTATTGTATGTAATTAAAATATTAAACATATTGCTGTGTGACTTCCATGTACTTTTGCTGATATTGGTTATTTACTTGTGGAAGGACGTATATTTTACATACTTGCTTTTCTAAAACTTCTTGAAAACATGAAAGGACTAAATCATGATCATCAAGTTTTTGGTGAGAATTAGAGAAAAAACATGCTTTAAAATTGTTATTTTTGGGGGCTGGCCTGGTAGCACAGCAGTCAAGTTCGCATGTTCCAGGGGTTCACCAGTTTGGATCCTGGGTACAGAGCTATGCAGCGCTTGTCAAGCCATGCTGTGGCAGGTGTCCCACATATAAATTAGAGGAAGATAGGCATGGATGTTAGCTCAGGGCCAGTCTTCCTCAGCAAAAAAGAGAAGGACTGGTGGCAGATGTTAGCTCAGGGCTAATCTTCCTCAAAAAAAATAGTCATTTTTCAGTTTGGGCAATTTTCAAAGACATTACTCTTGTTTTTTTCTATCTTTTTCAATGTTTGGAGATGTCTCTAAATTATCTGGACCACTATTTCCTGCATTGTAATATGCACTAAAAATCATTTGGAGATGATATTAAAATGAATAATTCAGCAAGCCTGATGTGAGGACTATTTTCATTTCCAATACACTCTCAGGTGATGACAGTGCTGCTCATTCTATGAACCACATTTTGAACAGCAAGGATCTGGGCAGGCTAGTAGTGAAAATGAAAGTGAAAACTTGAATTTTGTACCTCTCACGTGGTTTTAAAAAAAACAAAGTACTCATTATCAAATCAACATCAACTTCTCTTATAGGAGTAATGTCCAATGTGTTGGAGAGTAACTTTTAAGTTAATCACATACCTGGCATTCCCTATGGTATTTGATCACCCCTAAGCGCCATTTATTGGCTCATTGACTCTTTTACGAACATTACTCTCATATAAACTTATACTAAAAAAAGGAAATAGGCTGCATAACTCTATTGTAAATGTTCCTCCCACAAATGTGTTTCCAACTGCGAAAGATTTAATGTTTTGCAACTTTATTTTTTTAAGTAGGTGGAAAATTTATTTTTTATCCTTTTACTCTCTTCCTTAGTAGTATTTTAAAAAGTCAGATTAAACTTGAGTTAGACCTTGTGGTAAAAAAGTTAAGATCTAAATTTTAATAATTGATACCTGCAAGTTCTTGTTATTTCCACAATTTTTAGAGGATTAATCATGCTATTTTCAAAAATGAAATTAAAGGGGCCAGCCCCAGGGCATAGTGGTTAAGTTTGGTGCGCTCTGCTTCAAAGGCCCAGGGTTGTGGGTTCAGATCCTGCACACAGACCTACACCACTTGTCAGCCATGCTTTGGCAGCAACCCACATACAAAGTAGGGGAAGACTGGCACATATGTTAGCTAAGGATTAAATCCTCCACAAGGAAATAAAGAGGAAGATTGGCAACATATGTTAGAGCAAATTTTCCTCAGCAAAAACAAAAAAAGGAGAGAGACAGATAATATCTAAAAATCAATATTAAAAGTTATATTAGTAAGCCAGTAATTATACTTGAAATCATAGTGAATTAAATTTATAATATCCAATGGGCAACTTATATTAAATTCAACTCAAATGCAATGGATAAGTTATAGTCAATGGATAATTACTCATATATCTGGGTCTACGTACCTCTGACTTATTTCTAAACAATATCATGGTTAAAGCCATTGTGTAATGCAAGTAGTAATACTTAGATTCCCTTTAATAAACTCTTGACCGTAAAGTTAAAAAGTGGAACTTATAAATATATGTTATACCCAGAAACTAAAATTATATTTAGTATCCAGATTTTTTTAAACATGCACTTATAAACAAAGTAACACATAAATTATGAATGGAATGGAAATTATAAATAAGGTAGAAGATCAAATAGAATGTAAGGAGAAAATGAAAAAGTATTTATTGATCCAAAGAAAAGCAACAAAGAAGAAGAAAAAAAAATACTGAATAAATGGAGCAAATAGAATACAAATATTATGATGGAATAGGATAATGGTATATATTCACCCTCCTATAAACAGACTGTAAATTTCAATTAAAAGACAAAGACAGTCAAATTGGACAAAGAAAACACCCAACAACAAGCTGTTTATTATGTTCAGTGAAATAAGCCAGACAGAGGAAGACATGGTGTCACTTATATGCGGAATCAAAAAAAAAAGTCAAACTCACAGAAACAGAGTAGAAAAATGGTTGTCAGGGGCTGGATGGGGGAAATAAGGACAGGATGGTAAAAGGGTACAAACTTCTTTCAGTTACAAGATGAATAAGGTGTGAGGATCTAATGAATAACATGGTGGCTATAGTTAATAATACTGTGTTGTACAATGGAAACATGCTAAGAGAGTAGAATTTAAATGCTCTCACCAAAAAAAGGTAAATATGGAGCTGATGGACATGTCAACTAACTCGAAGGGGGAGGCATCCTTTCACAAGATATACATACATCAAATCACTACGTTGTACACTTTAAATATGTTACAATTTCATTTATCAATCATACCTCAATAGAGCTGAAAAAATGAAAAAAAATACACACATTCAAGGATTAAGAAAAGTTAAATATAAAAGGATGAAAAAATATAAATGAAAATACAAATCAAAAGAAACCTAGCATGTATTGACTAACAGCAGACAATATAGACTTTAAGGGGCACAATTTTTAAAAAACAATAAGACATAACAATAAAGGGTTAATTCATCTAGGTGATGTAACAATTCAAAACATGTACACATCTAATAACAGACACAAATACATGAAGCAAAAATTGATGAAAATAAAAAGACAAATAGACAAATGCACAATTATTGACAGACATAGAGTCAAGAACTGTGAAAGGTCTAAGATTTTGCTCTACTTTGGTTAATTCTAATTCTGTTCTCAGCACACATTTTTTAAAAAGTCCATATTATTTTGCTGTACACAATAATGTACATGAGATGTCAAGTGAACACAAAATATTCTATTTAACAAAAGAAGCACATACATTCTGCATCAAATTTTAGCAAATCCAGACAATCATTTAGATCACTGTAGGAATAGGCAAACACTACAAAAATATTAAATTTGTCATCTCTCAAAGATAGAAACTTTATTTTCAATAAGGGTCTATTCAGGAAAAAGATCTTTAAAACAAATGAAGGCTTGATTTATTTTTAAGTTTATTAATTTAAATTTTTATACTTTATCTTTTCAAGTTGTCTCTTTTTATTTTATTTTTGTTTTTGAGGAAGATTAGCCCTGAGCTATCATATGTGCCCATCTTCCTCAACTTTAAATGTGGGACGCCTACCACAGTGTGGCTTGCCAAGCAGTGCATAGATCCACACCCGAGATTCAAACTGGTGAAACCTGGGCCACCAGAGCAGAATGTGCGAACTCAACTGCTGCACCCTGCTTCGGCGGCCCAGGGTTTCGCTGGTTCGAATCCTGGGCGCGGACATGGCACCGCTCGTCCGGCCGTGTTAGGTGGTGTCCCGCAAAGCACAACCAGAGGGCCTCACAATTAGAATATATAACTATGTACCGGGGGGCTTTGGGGAGAAGAAGAAAAGAAAAAAACAAGTCTATACTGCCTTGTTTACAGCTCTGAATTTTGTTTTCCATTTACAGAAAAATTAGGATCAATTTTTCCATAGCACTCTCTTTTTTTCCTATAAACTAAGTAGGTTTAAGATATGAATACTCAAAACATATTGCAGAAGATTCTCTAAATTCTTTAAAAAACAAAATTCTCCAAATAATTTTCAACGGTCACAGTTAAGCTTAATTTAAAAAGTACACGTGTTGCAGTAACAAAGCATTCAACCTGCACTTGCCTCACAAAGTCCGACAGTAAGCTACATAGGTTACAAAAACATATGTTGAGGCACTTTCACTATTTCCTAGGATTTATTAGAAGAGCTTCCACTTCTTCATTTGTACAATTTATTACAGTTTTCGAAGTAATATCATGTGCACCATGTTATTTGTCCCTCCCATTAAACTCCTAATAGTAAGATATCCAGATTTCTTATTCTCATTTTAAAGATGTGGAAACCAAGGTAGTTCATAAACTAGTTACCATGCTGGGACTGGAATTCAAGTTTCTTGAGCCTGCATTTCTGCTTACCAACCATCACTTCACCCTGGTAAGCTACCTTGCAGGTCAAAGTGAACTGTTACTGAAAGGATACAATAGCCTGATTGCCAAAATTGCAGCAACGACTTCTGTCAAAACGTTTACCCCTGTGGTCCTCAGAAGAGAATGTGCTAGTTGAACTGCTGAGGTAAGACAGTAAGATTTGGAGGGATGAGACATCCATTTTCAGATAGGTTAGAAAATCTGTTTGTTGTGTGACATTTACTCTAACCACACACTTCATGATCCAGTTACCTGGCCTGTTTGCTTGTGCGCCCTGGCTGATGCACAGGAGACACTCACACAGTGCTTCACCTCTGCTCTAAGCATAATCCTAGCAAATGTACAACATGGCAGCGATCCTATTTATGAGCCTCAAACACCGCTGGAAAAAGATGGAGATACAGAATGATTTTAAAAAACAATACAATTCTTCCTTTTAAAAAAAACCTCTACTTATTAAAAAATGAAGCAAAAATTTCCATTTCCTAAATTAGACGTAAAAGACTTAACTGTGGTTCACCTTTGTCCTCTCAAGCTTTTAAAAGTCAGCTCAGTTTAACTTCCCTCAACCAGCATTCACTTGTGTCATGCCCAGCAATTGATCTACAAGGCCAGTTTCTTCCTCCCATCACCATAAATATGACTTCAGGTCCTGGGAAACAGGACTTAACCACCTCAAAGACTAGGAGAAGTCAGGGCAATGGAACAAGAGCTTTCAGACTATAATAATTTATTACAATCATTTATTGAGCAGTTAATATGTATCAGACTTCTCTGTCCTACATTATACAATCTTAATTTAATTCTAACAACTCCATCAGGTATTATTATCCATTATTTGGGGATAACTGGAGCACAAGGGTAAGTAAATTGCCCAAGTTCACACAGCATCAAAGGGCCGATGAAAGTCTTGAATCAGGGCTGTAACCTTAAGCACTACACCAAAACTGGCTGGCCCTCAAATATAATCCCAACGTGCTCATTAAACTAATCGCGTGATCTTGGGCCACTCATTTCATAGCTCTGGGCCTCAGTTTCCTCCACCATATAATGACCTGCCTTCGGCGAGCTTTTGGGTGCTTTCCTGCTTTTAACGTCCTGTGAACGTCTGCCTGGATTACTCCCCACTCTCGAACACGTGTAAATGTTAAAACTGAAGTTTTTCAACCACTGTGTGTTCTAGCACATTCTCCTTACTGTTTAGGGTGCTAGGGTCCAGGCTTCGCTTTGCTGTTCTATTTTCAAACACTGAACCTGTAACGCTAATCCTAAATATTCTCTCTCGGGCCCATAGCACCCTTCCCCACTACTAGCGGTACCGACCAAGCCCGAACCCACTCCAGACCTTTCCCGGGTTCCTCCAGCCCACCGCGCCGCTTCCCAGTCAGTCAGAAAAAGCGCTAAGAAAGCACGAGAAGCAAAGCCACAGGACCAAGTTAGCTCTCCCAGAGGTCAACGGACGCTCTAGGGCACCTGCCACATCTGCCACCCGCTCAGGTGAGGCCTCGGCCTGGCTCCCCAACCCCCAATCGAAGCAGCGCAGCTTGAGGCCCCGGGGCCAAGGCCCTGGAAAGGCAGCCTGGCACCTGGCACTCTGCCCCCTCGCCTCACGCGGCCCCTCAGTGCCTCAGGCCCTGGGCCTTGGCACCACGCACCCAGGTGCCCCCAGGGGCTGCACAGGCCGGAGGACACGTGCAGCCGCCCGCCTCACCTGGAGCCTCTGGAGGACTGTCCGCAACACCAGAGCCCCCTCCTGCAGCACACCGGGCCCCTGGCTGCAGCGGCCACCGCGGCGGAGGCGCCGGAACGTCACGTGCCGCAGGCCCAAGAGGGCCCGGCTGCTGCTGCCGCCACACGAATGAGTCCCACCGCAGGAAGCCCCATCCCCTCCTTTTAGCAGGTGTTTTTTGAGGTTATTTCATATAACCTCAAACTTGGAGTGGATAACTTATCTCTGTAGTACATGATGTCCAGAACCAGAGGAATGATTTTATTCAAGGTGCGATATCTGAGTAACCTCATCTTAAGGAGGACCGAATTGAAATGTCAAGATTGTGGTCATCACTTCTGAGAGTGATAATATAATCATGGAGACTTTTGTGGAGTCGTTAGGGAATGAATGCACTTTGCGTGTTGGAGCAATGTAAATAATTTGGGGCCGTACTATAGACTGAGACAATCTTAAACAATGACAACAAATTAGTTGACACTCCTCTGAACGAGCGGTGAAGTCTATGTCCCCTATACTTAAATCTGGGCAGGCTTGCTGCTCACTTCTAAGCAATAGAATGAGGCAGAAACCATGCTGCATGATTTCTGAGGCCAGAACACGAAAAGCAATATAGCTTCTACTTGGTGGAGGGATCACTTGTGCTTGGAACACCTGGATGCCTTTTAAGAAGTCCAATGCCCTGAGACTGTCATGTTGGAGAGGCCACGTATGGGTATTCTCCCAGCTGAGCTCACAGTTGACAGCTAGCATCAACTATCAGCTGTGTATGAGTGAGACCGCTTAAACTTAGAAAAAAATGGTAATTTTTTACACAGTAGTAGTAACTGGGACAGGGTATAATGATTGGAAAGGAAGAAATAAAACGTTTATTATTCATAGAAAACAATGCAGAAAATTTTAAATATCTAAAGTCAAGTTATTATAATTGAAAACATCTTTAAAAAGTCACTGGAAGCAGAATCAACCAATAAATGTTTTTTATAATCCAGTGAGAAATAATTAAAAGTAAAATTTTTTTAAATGGTAGTATTTATCTTATCCAATAAAAGAAGAAAAACTCCATATATAAAGGAACAAACACAATAAAGATGCCTAAGTCTTCTCTTCAAAAAAACTACACGGCGTCAATGAGAGAAGTTTTTAAAGACCTATCTAATGGTAGAGTATACTATGTTCTTAAATTGGAAAACTCAGTTCACTAAAGAGATTAGTTATCCTAAATTGACTTGCCTATTTAGTGAAACACAAATCAAAACTCCTGTTGGCAATTTTTTTTTGGGGGGGTGGGGGGCCTGATTCTGAAATGTTTAAAGGAATGCAAATCACAAATATAAATTCCCTCTTTTAACAAAAAGAGAAAGAGGAGAGGACTGACGACAAGCAGTAAGTGGTTTGTTGGTTTAATGGTGGGAATTTGATGATATTCTCGTCTAAAGATGTTTTATTGTCTGTGCATGGAGAAGCATTAGATTTGGGAATCAAAATTTGATGAAAGTGGAGAGTTTTTGAAAGAGCCAATATTTGTAAACCTAGTTGAGGATGATGACTAAAATATTTAATATTTAATATAAGCTTCAGGTTAAATCTTCCTCTAGATTTGCTCTAGTCATTAGAATAATATTCAGCTCTAATTCACTCAGGCATTCTGATAGCTTAAATATTCCACTGTGCTCAAGAAATGGAGTTTTGAAATAATGCATAGCCAGTAGAAGTCTCTGAGCAGCTTTGGGAGTATAAAAGCAGTATTCAGTTGTACTTATACCAAATACAGTTATATTTTATACCAAATAAACCCTTTTTATTAAAAATGTGATATTATACAATTAGAGGAAACGTTTTAATTTTTTGCAGTGTGTATTTGTAAAATTGTCTTATAGACCAGAAATTTTGAATATTCCACCTTTAAGGAAGTAAATTTTTTATTATTACTATATTATAATTAATAAGAAAAGATGTTGAAAGGATAAAAAATATATATAACCTTCAAATGGGTAAAACCCAAATCTGGTTATAGTGTGGATTTTCTATGACAATTTCTAAGAGTTTCTGTATCAGTAATTTAGTTTCACATCAAGACAAAAGCCATCTGTTTCTCTTGTACCTTCTACGTTAAACGTAAAATTATATGTCAAATAAATGTATTATTAAACCAGATCCATCCATTGAAATATGTGTATCAAATGTAACCTCATTTATTTTTCCATATGTTTAAACATGAAACAGATGATCTAATGATATACATTTTCACTTCAAATAAGTAGCATCTTCATTTCAAAATTATTCTTCCAAGCAGAAATGATACATAGAATTACAGAAAGTAGAGGCTTTATAGTAAGATCAAATTTGTATCATTTCTTTGCAATTAGTTTTTGCCTCTTGTTTTCTTTCTTTTTGGTTTCAGGGGAGTTAATCTCTTCAAGTCTGTTTTTCTTCACCTGGAAATTGTAGATAATAAGACATATCAAAAGGGATTGTTGAGAGGAACAAATTAGGTAATATGTATGGTGGAATCATATTTTCAAGGCATTACCTATATTTTTCTGCTTTTTCTTCTTGTATTCCCCCTTTTTTGTTTCTTTCTTTCAAGTAGTTTGTATTTTATTTAAAGCTTCTAGGGAGGGTGACCAAAATAGAAGCAGAAAATATTCTGAAACACTGAGACTTTTCTGATCTCAAACATAACGAGAAGAAAAAAATATCAAGACTGTCCTCATCCTCAGAAAAATCTGAGGAAAATGTCAATAAAGGAACTAAATTATGTTTTTGCCACATGAATGACAACAATGGCCAAACAAAAGTCATATTCCTTTTACACCTGAGCTTGTAGAATGAGATCCATCCATGCCTAATACATGTATAAGGCACCTAGTAGTGAGACTCTGAAGAGAGAAGGGCGAGTAATAATAGTTATGCCCATGTTGATCTATTTCATCACAAATATCTTTTCACAAAATGAATTCATAGAATCTTAAATAGGAAGAAAAGCATTAGATTGTACACTAGATTATATATCTAATATGTAATCTTCCTGATGAATTCTTTGAATGCTGTTTGTAAATGCTGTCTATTTGGATGCCTAGAGTCTTTGCTGAAAAAGAATGTCTCAAGTGCAAAAGGGTAAGTTAAAATGGGAGTGAGGAAGTACAGATTTTCAGAAAGGAAAACTCTCAATAAAAGAGCTTGCTCCTAGGGCATTAAGTATTAGAAATTCCAAAGAATGGATGTCATTTCAAAAAGGAAAATAAAATTCGAGTGGGAGGATTCTATCCTGTCCTCTGACACACATCACTGACATTTGCAGAAAAGCATCCATGCTGACACCAGAAAAGTGCTGTTTTGCAGGGATTTTTTCTGATAGGTCCTGATGTGCACTGAATACTAGATTTCGTAGGCAAGATGACTCTTTAAGTTACAATTAACTATATATGCACAACTTTAGGTAGGTAAAATAGGCATTATACGAAAAATATTAATACCATTATATTTTTAAAAGAAAATAGATTGAACTTTGTCTTGAGATTAACTGAATTGTGAATTTTAAATGAAAAAATGATTGAAAATTTAATTAAGAGCAATTACGAAAGCTAAATGATGAATGTCAATATATTAGAAAACTGTACGGCAATGGAATACTACTCCGTCATAAATAATGAAATCTTGCCATTTTTGACAACATGTTTGGACCTTGAGGGTATTATGCTGAGTGAAATGTCAGACAGAGAAGGACAATTACTCTATGACTTCACTCATACATGGAAGATAAACAAACCCATGGATACAGAAAACAGATTGGTGGTTACCAATGGGCAAGCGGGTAGGGGGAGGGCGAAAAGGGTAAACGGGCACATGTGTTTGGTGACAGATGGCAACTAGACTTTTGGTGATGAACATGATGCAGTCTATACAGAAGTTTAAATATGATGTACACCCAAAATTTATATAGTATTATAAACCATTGTGACCTCAATTAAAAAAAACATTAAAAAATAAAAATATAAAAAACTGTATGGGATTTGCATCAAAAGAATGTCAACATTTTAGAGTTAGCCTTGTTTTTTAGGGACATATACTTACTCATATACATTTTAGTTTGATGACCAGAATAAAATACTAGTATAATAGAGTTCTTTTTGTTTCTTTAAATCTTATCGGATGTTGTTTCAGAGGCTAAGGAGCCATTTAATGTTTTTAATTTATTGCAATCTACTATGTCAGCTCTGTGCTATTTCTGTGACTTGGATTGTTACATCCAACTACTTACAGTAAGTGACTAAAATTTCTGTGGGCAGCTGCCAGAATGGCTGAAGTTCACCAAACTGAAAATCATAAATCATGCTAACACTGTAGTAAAGACAAGGGATTAGATCATCTTCACACTGCGGTCTGCTTCCACTATGTCATTAACAACATTTCTTCTCTATTGTGAGCACTCATTGTTGGGTAACAGAATGGAGTCTGAGGTCCATTTGAATTTTAAAAGGAAATTAATTGATTTTTGATGTGGATTTGTTGTAACAAAGGACTGTATTTCATTTAAGCAATGTTTAAATTTGAAATGTTTACATGCATACTTTCCTCATTCCAAGATGTGGAATTCTACTATGTGTGAAGTATGTTTTTCTTTATTAAATTGGAAAGTTCTGGGGGTGGGGGGCATAGATTCTATCTAGAATGTAATTCAGGTTCTCAGGATTCTCAATAACTTTATTAACTACCTGGTTATAATATGATTTTCAGGAGAAACAAATGAATAGGTTTCTCTCACTGTATAAATGTAAGCAAATAGTCAAAGGACTTTCACAGCCTATTTAAAAAGTTATGGTGCTCAAACATAAATAAATAAAAGAAAATTGGCTGAAACCTACAATAGATCTGCATGAATTTGAAAGGTGATGGAAGCGATTTTAACTTGAATCTTTTATTTCTTTGTTTTCAGTTTTCTTTTGCACATTTCTTTATCCATAAACCCAAGGGATAATATGTATTAACTTCTTCCTAGAGTTGAAGGAGAAAAAAAGTGCGTTTGATATAAAATTACTTATCCACAGTTTCCTTTTTAGTTAACACCTTCATTGAGATATAATTTATATAACATATACATCACACTTTTAAAGTGTCAAATTCAGTAGTTTAGTATAATCACAAAGCTATGGAAACATCTCTGCTGTCTAATTTCAGAATATGTTCATCACCCCAGAAAGAAACTCTAACTCATTAGCAGTCACTCCCCATCCCCCTCCTCCTTACTCCCTGGCAACTACTTACCTACATTCTGTTTCTATAGCTTTGTCTTTTCTGGATAATTTATAAAAGAAGTAATATAGTTTGTAGGTAGTTTTCTGTTTTCAGGTTTTCAAAGTTCATGCATTTTATTGTGAGTATTAGTGTTTCATTCTTTTTGATTGTTGAATAATATTCCATTATGTGAATGTACCACTTTTTTTTGGAATACAGTCATCAGCTGTTGGACGTTTGGGTTGTTTCCACATTGGGGCTATTGTTGAATAGTACTGCTATGAGCATTCATGTACAGTTTTTGTTTGGAGACCTGTTTTTACTTCTTTTGGCTATATACCTCTAAGTGAAATTGCTGGATTGTATGGTAACTCTGTGTTAAACATTTTGAGCAAAAGTCAAACTGTTTTCCAAAGTGGCTGCTACATTTTACATATCCATCAGTAATGTACAAGAGCTCCAATTTCTCCCTATCCTCACCAACACTTACTATTGTTAGTCCTTTTTATTTAACTATCCTACTGGATGTGAAGTGGTCTTACTGTGGTTTTGATTTTCATTTCCCTAGTGATTAATGATGTTGAACATTTTTTAATTTGCTTATTGGCCATTTTAATACCTTCTTTGTAAAATGGCTATTCAAAACTTTGCCCACTTTAAAATTGAGTTATTTGATTTTTATTGTTGAGTTCTAAAAATTCTTTACATAATCTAGATACAAGTGCTTATGCTTTTGATGTCATAAGTAATAAGCTATTGCCTAACCCAAATCAATGATATATACTCTCACTTTCTTCTGAGTTTTGTAGTTTTAGTCTTACATTTAAGTCTGTGACCCAATTTGCATTAATTTTTGTGTATGATGTGAGGTAGTAATCGAGCTTTAATCTTCGGAATGTGGATATCCAGTTGTCCCAGCACCAATTTTGAAAAGACTGTTCTTTCTCTATTGAATTGTCTTGTCACTGTTGTTGAAAATCAATTGATCACAATATAAAAGTTTATCTCTGGAATGGTTGATATCTTCTGTTGTGGGGTAGAATGTTCTATACATATCTAAACTATTAGGTCTAGTTGGTGCATAGTATTGTTCAAGTCTTCTATTTCCTTGTTCATCCTTTGCTAGTTGGTCCACCCTTATTGAAAACAGAGCATTAAAGTCACCAACTATTGTTGAATTGTCCATTTTTCTTTTCACTTCTGAATATTTTTGCTTCCTGTAGTTTTTACCTATGTTGTCAGGTGCATATATATTTATAATTGTTACGTCTTCCTGATGCATTGGCCCTTTTATCATTATAAAATGTCGTTTTTCTATAGTAACAGTTTTTGTCTTAAATGTCGTTTTTCTATAGTAACAGTTTTTGTCTTAAAGTCTATTTTGTGCAATATTTGTATATCCATTCTAGATCTCTTTTTGTTACTGTTTGCAAAGTGTATGTTTTTCTACCTTTTTAACTTTCAGCCTATTTGTCTCTTAAACAGCATATAGTTGGATCATGTTTTATTTTAATCCATTCTGCCAATCTTTGCCTTTTGATTGGAGTGTTTAATCTATTTATGTTTAATGTAACTACTGATAAGTTGTCTTCTACTTTGATATTTGTTTTCTACGTGTCTTATATCATTGCTCTAGTTTTCCAGTACTACTTTCTTTTGTGTTAAATATATATTTTCAAATATACTGTTTTAATCTGCTTGTTTATTTTACTCTATATTTTTGAGGGGTTTTTTTAGTGCTTGTTCGTAGATTAAAATTAACGTATTAACTTGATGTAATTTAGTTAAGGAGCTGGCCCCGTGGCCAAGTGGTTAAGTTTTCATGCTCCACGTCGGTGGCCCAGAGTTTCACCAGTTCAGATCCTGGGTGCGGACATGGCACCACTTGTCAGGCAAGGCTGAGGCGGCATCCCACACAGAGAGACCTATAACTAGAATATACAACTATGTACTGGGGTCTTTGGGGAGAAGAAGAAGAAGAAGAAAAAAAAAAAGGATTGGCAACAGTTGTTAGCTCAGGTGCCAATCTTAAAAATAATAATAATAGTTTAGTTTGGATTAATACCAAGTTATTTTCAGTAGTATACAAAAAATTTCCTTCAGTAAAGTTCCATTCTCTCTTCTCTCCTTTCTGCTATTTTTGTCATTCAAATACATCTTTTTACATCATAAGCCCATCAACACAGTTTTATAATTACATATTGCTTCATGCAGTTCTTTTCAAATTAAGATAGAATAAAAGAATTACAAACAAAAATACATTTATATTTTATTTTTTCATTACCTATTAACTCTGGTGACATTTTCTGTTTATTTGTGTGAATTTGAGTTACTTTTTAATGTCATTTCTTTTCAACCTGAAAGAATTTCTTTAGTATTTCTGTGAGATAGGTCTGCTAGTGATAAATTCTCTCAGTTTTTGGTTTATCTGGGAATATCTTAATTTCCACTTTATTTTTGAAAAGTAATTTTGCTAATTATAGAATTCTTGGTTGAGTCTTTTACTTTCAACACTTGAATGTCTTACCACTGCCTTTGGCTTCCATGGTTTTTCATAAGTCAACTGTTAACCTTATTGAAGATCTCTTGTGTGTGAAGATTGTTTTTTTTGATCTGCTTTCAAGTTTCTCTCTTTGTTTTATGCATTTGACAGTTTGATTCTGATGTGTCTAGGTGGATGTGTAGATTAATGTTTTTCGTAAATTTCAGGAAGGTTTTTTTCCCCATTATTTCTTCAAGTAGTCTTTCTAGCCCTTTCTCTCGCTCCTCTTTTTCCAGGATTCCCATTACGACTTATGTTAGTTTATTGGATTATGTGCCTCAAGTATCTGAAGTTCCATTCAATCGTTTTTCCTTTCTAGTCCTCATATTGGATAATTTCAATTGGCCTATCTTTTAGTTCATTAACTCTTTCTTCTGCCAACTCAAATTTGCTGTTAATCTTCTCTAGTAAATTTTTCATTTTAGTTGTACTTTTCAACTCCAGAATTTCTATTTGATGCTTTTTAAAATTTTTATCTCTTTACTGCTATTTTCTATGTGGTGAAATATCATTCTCATACTTCCGTTTAGTTCTTTAGATGTCATTTCCTTTAGTTCTTTGAGCATTTTAATAATAACTGATTTAAAGTCTTTCTCTAGTAAGCCAGATATCTGGGCTTTCTCAGATATAGTTTCTGCTGACTGCTTTTCCCCCCATTTATGGACCATATTTTCCTGTTTCTTTGCATGTCTTATAACTTTTTGTTGAAAACTGGAAAAAGTCATTTGACTTAAAATATAGTGTGTCTTCTTTGAAAACCAGACTCCCTATCTAAAAGGGTTTATTATGGCTGTTTGTTGTGGTGATTACTGCTTGTTTGTTTAGTTTAATTCTTAAAATCATTATCCCCTGTTGTGTTTGTCCATGGACAGTCTGCTCTTTTAGCTCAGTCCTTGACTTTCGATTAGATGTTGATTTCTTTAAATGCCTTGAACCAATAAATCTTTGACATTCTGCTGAGAGGCTCTGTTTTTGTGCTGGGGCATACATGCAATGCTCTAGCAATTTTCAACTCTATGTTAGCCTTCGTTTCCTCATCAAGGAGGGCTATAAGTCAGAGTTTCATGTTTTATCATGTCTTTCCTGGCCACAAACACAGCCCTGCACATACATGTGGTCTTCTAAGTCCCTAGGAATATGTCAGATGTTTATAAAGGCCCCTATGGATATTCCATTCCCTGGATGAGATGTTTTTTGGTCAGCCTCTTGTTTGCACCAACTGGTATCACTACCTAAGACAGCTTCTGTATTAAAAAATTGCTGCTTTTTTTTTTTCTTTGAGAAATTCTCTGTGGCTAGAGCTCTTCCCACTGATCACGTCTGGATCAGGTCAAAGAATGGAAAACATGGTAAATGGAACTCTTCCAGGGGGCTAACAGACAGTTTAAATAGTAACAGTTCTCCAGGGATGGAGCTTTCTGATGAGCTTCGAACCTGGTCTTCCCTTTGCAATGTCTATTAGCTTGCTAGGTTTCACAGCTGTTGTGATAGTGTGGCTACTAGTTGTCAAGGTTATTATGGATCTAGGAAGAGGGCTATAGGAATAGCGCAACTTAATTCATGACAAAGCTATTGTTTTTAATGACATTAAACCATTTTTTTAAGTAAACACTCCTTGGATTTTTGCAAGCCTTTGGTTAATTTTGAAAGTGCTGAAAAAAATTTATTTTGAAATTTTTTCTGGGTTCCGATTGCTTTTATGAAGAATAAATTTCCAGAACTACCATTTATGCATAACTTTTGGGTTGTTCTTCATGTATTCAAAAGTTAATACATTGGATTCTTACCTCCTTATTTTAGAGGCAAATTCTGAGCAAATTTATTATCAGTGCATATTATTTTATACCTTCTGTTAGTAATATAAAGAAATTAAAACAATAGTTACATTGGGAAAGTTGTACATTAACTTCTTATATTAATAGTCAGTGATATAATTGACATATAATAAAAGATACGATAAAATTCCTACCACTTGCAAATTACTGGAATCTTCTTAAGATAAGTCATATTATGTTTTACGTGTATCTGACAATGTGGGAGACTGAGGCAACAAATAGACAGAACCATACTTTTAAAGATATTTAGGACAATATTTGAGAAGAGACCACATTGCATCTGACTCTGGGGAGAGATTCATGGAACAAAATGCCAGAAATCTAATTTATTCTAATGATATCTTTTGGACCTGTCAAGTAGCTGATTTGTTGAAGATATTGGATGTCTTATAAGCGGTGATAAAATAATGAAGCAATTGATTGTTCTTCTGAACTGATGATCCTCAGGAAAAGTGTTGTACACAGTGCTTAAAAATAGAGAAAAAACAATTTATCTGCCTCATATGTACTATATTACAAAGATAATTTGGAACATGATTTACATTAAAATTAATGCTAATTTGTTTAAGATTTAGAATTCCTATTGTTTATATGTCTCCATGTTGAGGACATGAATTGCTAAGCATAATTATTTTGAATTTGGTATGATATTCAAGAAATTCTTAAATTGTCTGAAAATTCTTAGTCTTTTTAAAAAAATAAATGTAATTGCAGTTGCTGAAAATGTCAGTTTAACTGACAGTGCTCTTTAGAAAAAAAGGAACAAATCACCCATATCATATATTGTTATACTCTATGAAAATGGTAGACTCTTAGACAGTTTAGCTAAAAGACATTGGATGTTTACTATGGAAATATTTTTAATTAACATGTCCTTCCAGAAAGGTGCCTATAGTATTGGGAAAGACGGTCCTTGAAGAAAGCCTTGCATAGCAGCTATATGCCTCCCCTTGAAGTTTAGATACCTGTTGGAACAGAGAATACACGAGAAATAACCTATTCTTCATTGTGATTTTTTTCTATATCAAATTATAGTAAGGTGAAAATATATATGCCAGCAGGCCATCAGTGATTTTCAACATTGAAAATCTAGTAGTCCACATATGGAGTTTGGCCTAAAGATTTTTGTTGGACAGAGCATTTTTAAAATGAATTTGACTGCCTTTATGTCATGCATGAGTTCTTTGATTCCCCAATACTCTTTACTGTTTCACTGTTGCATTAATTTCCTGGTCTTTAAAGCATTTGATGTGGCTACTCTTGCCATAAGTAAAAGTAAGTGTTTGTGAGTCTTGTTTCTGAAAAAAGCAGAACTAATCTATGATAATAGTATTGAAGAAAGAAATCAATAATTTGAAGTCTAATTTATAAGAAGGATGGGCTGGTTACCAACTAGGAAACAGGATTATACAGTCATTCCTTGGAGATATTGTGGGTTCAGTTCCAGACCACCACAATAAAGTAAATATTGTGATAAAATGAGTCATATGAATTTTTTGATTTCCCAGTGCACATATAAGTTATGTTTCTGCTATTCTATAGTTTATTTAGTGTGCAATAGCAGTGTGTCAAAAAAGCAATCTACATACCTTAATTAAGAAATACTTTAGGGGCCAGGCCAGTGGCACAGCGGATAAGTTTGCATGTTCCACTATGGCGGCCCAGGGTTTGCTGGTTTGGATCCTGGATAAGGACATGGCACCTCATGGCAAACCATGCTGTGGTAGGTGTCCCACATATAAAAAAAAAAGCAGAGGAAGATAGGCATGGATGTTAGCTCAGGGCCAGTCTTCCTCAGCAAAAAGAGGAGGAATGGCAGCAGTTAGCTCAGGGCTAATCGTCCTCAAAAAAAAAAAAACTTTATTGGGGCCAGCCCACTGATGTAGTGGTTAAGTTTGCACCTTCCATTTTGGAGGCCCAGGGTTCGCTTGTTTGGATCTCAGGCACTGACCACTTGTTAGCTGCTCTGGGGCGGCGACCCACATAAAAAAAATAGAGGAAGATTGGCACAGATGTTAGCTTAGTGACAATCTTCCTCAAGCAAAAAGTGGAAGATTGGCAACAGATGTCAGCTCTGCTGCTAACAAACAAACAAACAAACAAACAAACAAAACTTTCTTGCTATAAAATGCATCTGAGCCTTCAGCAAGTCATAATCTTTTTGCTGGTGGAGGGTCTTGTAAAAAACTCAGCATCTGTAAAATGCAATAAAGTGAAGAGCAATAAAACAAGGTGTGCCTGTAATTCTATATGCATATAGAAAAACAGACATTGCAAAAGAGGAGTGTATTTAGCTTAAAGACATAAAAGAAGTTAATTGATAAACACTTTTACTTATTCAACAAGTAACTACATATCAGGATCTATGCTATGTCCTGTTTTTAGGTACCAGGGATACAGAAGAGAGCAAAAAGACAAGGAAAGCAATTTTCTGGGCTGGTATCAGGGAATGTCAGAGAGAAGTAAAGAAAGATTAGATATAATAATATCCATGAGAATTCCTTTCTGACGTTTTCATCTGATCCTCTTGCAACAGGTAATGGAGACGGGAGGAGAATTTCCAAACTTAGTTTCTGCCTATCACTGAAATAAGTGGTTCATGAAACTACTTAAATTATTTGATTAAAAGCAAAGAGAGGTACAATCTTGCAGACCAGAGTTTGTGGTTACTATAGTGAGTGAACAAATCCTGAGGTTAAATGGAGTGTGGCTCTCTCAAGAGAACTACAGAAAAAGGCCAGAATAGCTATAGTACAGACAGCTGGAGAAGAAAATCAGCTAACAACAATCAGATCTTGTAGAGAGTTCCAGGCCAACTTAAATATTTTTGGTTTTAATCCTGACACTGACGGGAAACTACTGATGGTTTAAAATTTGAGGTGGCACAAACAGAATTCCTATTTAAAAAGATGCCACTGTAGGTGGCAGGGTGGAAGAGGTAGGGTGGAGATTGGGTCAAACAGACCAAGCATTTGATGGAATAAAGATAGAAAAAAATTGCAGTGACTGCGTTCAAAACTTTTTAGGAGATAGATGCATGTTATGGAGTGGCTGTGGCAGATGAGGGATATGGAAGTATCAAACGGGAGCTATCAAATATCACAGAGTTAAATGGTCTTGTTTACTGGGATAAAAACCACTAGAAGAGTAACCATTGCTTATACCATCACAGCAAAAATGTAGAGATTGGCTTCCAACCAAAGTGGAAAGTAGCCATACTTAACAAGGTCACATTAAGCATTATAAAAATAAATTAAATAGAAATTATAGAACTTCTGGAAGGTGTAAATATTGTACCCTGTGTAGAGGGGTTACCAGCCAGGAATTAAGCTAAGAAGATAAAACATAATTCTGTTACAGAAGGGTACATGAAAAGTAAATAGAATCCTTCAGTATCTAGTAAGTGCAAAATGAGAATCAACAATGAATTAGGCACGCTCCCCACCTTATGGAACTTGCAGAATTTATAAGTATGTATGCAGACTTCATCATTTTTTTTAATGACCACAGTCACTAATTCTGAGATTATCAATGCCTCACTTATGACAATGGAGAGACAAACAGAAACTGTAGAAAACACAAAATATTCCAGAGATAAAAGTAAATTTGAGGATGAATTCACCTGAATTCATTGAAAAGTTCCAGGCTTTTATTCTAGACTGTGACCTAACTACAAACTGACCTCACAATTAGAATTCTTATGTCAGAGGAAGAGTGGTGTGAGATATGTAGCTTTTCCTCCTCAACTTTCACTTATTCTTTTTCAAAGAAAGCACAGGGAAGAATAATAAAGTTAATATCACCTTCGTTGTTGGAGGGGGAAAAAAAGTCTTCTTACATGTAATGTCTTAAAGTAACAGAAATTCCTAAGTCTGTAATTACTTTGGAATTTCCATCTTTAAGCAATGTTAAATAACCTATTATATAAATACTAGTTTAAATAATCTAGTATCCAAAGCACTTCCCTTATGGAAATTGGGAGAGTGTATTGGGAGCATTTGTTTAGGTGAACTAATATGATATATCGATTTTGCCCCCTGTGCTAGAGACTTGCAGAAAATTAAAAGGTAAAAATGCATTAGTTTTAGTGACTTCATTTCCTCATAATCTGCCCATTGCCATGATTCATTTCACAGAGTTTTCATGTCTTTATATAAAAGTCAAGAAATAAATCTTATACTTTCTTCTCAGAATGCCCATGGCTTCCTAAGTATGTACATAAAATAATTCAGGCCTGGTCTGGTAGAATTCACCTTCAGAGAAATTTGGTATCTGAGCAGCACTCATTATATTGTGCCCAAATGTTACATTAAATTTTTCACAAATACCATAAAATGCAATTTACTCTTTTTATCTTCTTTCATACTGTTATTATATCTGATACAAAAAAAAACAATTCCTGGGGCTGGCCTGGTGGCGCAGTGGTTAATGTCACATGTTCTTCTTTGGCGGCCTGGTGTTCACTGGTTCAGATCCTGGGTGTGGACATGGCACTGCTGTGGTAGGCGTCCCACATATAAAGTAGAGGAAGATGGGCATAGATGTTAGCTGAGGGCCAGTCTTCCTCAGCAAAAAGAGGAGGATTGACAGCAGTTAGCTCAGGGCTAATCGTCCTCAAAAAAAACCCAAAAAACAAAAACAACAACAACAACAAAATTCCTTAAAAATCTGATCAACTTTCCAAAGAATATTCATGACTTCTCAGCAACTGTCCTTCTACCTAATTTCTACAAATCCCTTAGTCATCTTTCCTTCTCTGACTGTCTACTTGTCAAAATCAATAATCTCCAATTTCTCCCTGATGGAATCAATAGCCATAAACTATAATGTCTGGAACATTGGTTTTCATAGCAAATGTCATTACTTATGGAATTGCTGACAATGCTGTATGTCACCAATAGCAAAGGATGATCCACAAATGCTTAAAAATTCTATTTTTTCCTCAAATGTACATGAAGTTGTAATTCTGGGGAAAAAAGGCTAAACAAAGGTCAACTTTGTCCTTTTTAGTCCTTTCTAATTTTGTGAAAGTATTTTTCACCTTCTTTTCCTTTTTCTTCAATCTTCTGTGTTCAGAAAACTTGCAAGTATCTCTATTTCTTATATAGATGAGATGTTCTACCACTAACTCAAACTCAATAGAGCAAAGGAAGAAAAAACACCTCTGTCATCTCTCCAAGTTTTGTCCACGCTCCATGACCTTCTCTGCTATGACCAGCCCAATTTCATTTTTTATGTCAAACTCAAAAATTTGGGAAAAGTCTTTGATAGAAAATTATTCTTTTTCAAAGTCCATGTTTTACTAAAATCTTGAGTTAATTTCCTCAAAACCATAAACATCACATGGAGATATACTGCAGATAGATATAAGAATTTCAAGAGTGATGGGCAGACCAAACTAAGAAAGCCCGGTATCTAAATTTGATACTAGCTCCCTTTATCGTATCAACAGATTATGGAAGCCCCACTAGTAGAAAATCAGGCCAGACAGTTAAATAGAAAATAGAAAAGGCATTCTGTTAAATTGGGGGCATAAGGAAGCAAGTGTTCTGCTTGCCTCCTCAACCCAGTAGAACAAGAACTTAGTTCTCATAATTGGAACACAGATCAATAATATGGATGTTAAGCTAAAAGAAGAGCCCAGTGTGTAAGTCCAGATTTGAACGAAACCAATGCATAGGTTGAAGTTATCATGTCAGATTTCCCAAACCAGGACTCATTATTGTTCCTGGGGTGATGTACCTGGTAGTTCAGTGGCCCTTACCGTAGGGATTGCTGGAGACATCAGGACAAGTCACTTGACAAAACGAATCGATTTTTTTCTTATCGATTCTATGTCAAATTTTAATTTCTGTTCTATCATTCCATCACTGGTATTGATAGAACTTAGTGCTGTAATTTTCTCAATGGCCAAGTGCAATTAATATTCTTTTCATATTTTTCTGCCTTAAAATCAGTTTTAAGGTTACTTTTTTCTTTTGAGTTTTACTACTTCGTAATTCTCCATTTTTTCTACCTAATTCTCTAACTTAAAAATAATCTCTATTGACAATATTTAGTCATCTCCAACTATTCTATATTTTTTCTCCTGCTGTCAGTGGCCTGTTTGCTCATATCCATGCAGGTCTATGTTTCTTTTCTCTCCACCTCATCTCTTCCTTTCTGTGAGAGATTTTCACGGGTCATGATCCTTTCAACATGTATTGAAAACATTGTTTTTCCACTAAAGTAAAACAGGCCTTCCAAAACTTATCCTCATACACAAAGAAAGCTAGAAAGTACATTTAGCTCCAATGTGTGGACTGAAATTTATGTCTTCGATCTGCGAGTTTATATGCCAACGCTGTCACTGATCCTAGCATTTAGTTACATGACTTTTCTTCCAGATATAATTCTTATAATTTTATTTGTTAATTATACTTCAATAAAGCTGAAATTTAAGAAAAACAAACCTTCAATTCTTTCCTTATGCCTGACATGATCTGTTCCTTTCTAATTAGGTATAGTGCCTTTCCATGTACATCACCCACTTTAGACCTGCAAACATCCAACTGACACCACTCTACAGAATACAAAATCTTTTTTAATATCCTGAGTATGACCC
The DNA here is from genome assembly GCF_037783145.1 of Equus przewalskii. Lineage (NCBI taxonomy): Eukaryota > Metazoa > Chordata > Mammalia > Perissodactyla > Equidae > Equus > Equus przewalskii. The sequence goes on from NC_091838.1 coordinate 58,833,277, forward strand.
TATTGTCCACACTCTACTTGACTTCACATGTACATTTTCCGACCTGTCTGCTGAGCCATAACCTGATTCTCACTTTGAGGCTCTCTCCCCTTTATCCTGTAGCTACCCAATGAGATTAGGCGCTGAAAATTTCTTGAAGTTCTCTAATATTCCTCTTAAAATTAACAAACACCTCCATCCTGCCACACTTAAACTTTTCTATGCCATCTTTTTCAAAAAGTTTAGCGCATTCAATAATTTACCTCTTCCTGATAGATATGTTAATTAGCTTGAATGTGATAATCATTTCATAATGTATATGTATGTCAAGATATCCCATTATACACTGTTAAAAAAGAGAAATAACAGGCCCCAAATAGAGTCATTTTGCCCCCCATGACAGCAAAAAACAAGACTTAATTATAGTTTCAGCCCCTCCCAGGAATGTGACTTAAATAATCTGAAATTTCCTTACTAGAACTAGATAATCTGTGTGATAAAATGCCTGCCTGCCATTGTTCCCTTCTCTCCAAAAGAAGTCTTGATCTGAAACAACCCTTTCTTTCCTCTTGCTGATACCTTCTTGCCCCACCCTCCTACTGCCAATAAAACCTTCCATTTTGTATACAAAATAGAGTGCCCTTCTAGTTGCTGGATGGGCTGCTGCTCATTCATGAATCATTTAATAAAGCTAATTAGGTCTTCAAATTTACTCAGTTGAATGTTGTTTCATTTTGTGTTTTTTGTTTGTTTTGCTGAGGAAGATTATTGCTGAGCTAACATCTGTGTCAATCTTCCTCCTCTTTATATGTGGGTTGCTGGCACAGCATGGTTGTTGAGTGGTGTAGGTCTGTGCCCAGGATCCAAACCCATGAGCCTGGGCCACTGAAGCATGCCTAACTTAACCACTAAGCCAGAAGACCAGCCCCAAGAATCTTTTCAAATTTTAGTCCTTTAAGGAAAAAATGAAACCTACACTCAAAAGATTAAGTAAAATTATAAAAACTTTAGATATGCATGCATTGAAAATATTCCCAGAGTACAGCTAGCCTCAGCATTCCATAATTCACTCTAAACTTTATGAAGTTACCATAAATAAAGCTTGTACTATTAAAACTTTGTACTTAAATTCAAATAATTTGTGAAGGCTGCTACCAGAACCTTCTATTCACAGGAGACTAATGACCCATTAATTTCAACAAAATGCCCCATTAACATAAAAATGGATTTGGCCTGGGAAAGGCTATTATATTCCACTATGAGTTGTAAGTGTAGATTTAGATTTTCCCCTACAATGTTAAGTAACAGTGTCCCTCATCTGACCAAAGAGAGAGAGAGGCATAACTGAAGTTTTATACATCAAAAATGGAGACAACTTCCTCATTTCTTTTTAAATAAAATAGGTAAAAATGAAAATGGAGTAGAAATCCTGAATTCTAATTTACTTGAAACTTTTAGGCATCCTTTTAGAGCCAACAATTCAGATCACATTTATTTTCTAGTAACACACAATATTAAAGTCATCTTGGATCATGGTTGGCACTCCTTTCTTCACTCATCTAAATATTCATTGAACAATAATTCTTTTTTAAAGATTTTATTTTTTTCCTTTTTCTCCCCAAAGCCCCCCAGTACATAGTTGTATATCCTTAGTTGTGGGTTCTTCTTGTTGTGGCATGTGGGATGCCGCCTCACCGTGGTGAGCAGTGCCATGTCTGCACCCAGGATTCGAACTGACGAAGACCTGCAGCGGAGCACACAAACTTAACCACTAGGCCACGGGGCCAGCCCCTCAACAATAATTTTTTGAATGCTGATTGAGTGAAGACATTACATATTTGGAAAAGTATGAATAGTTCAAGAAGGCTGGATTCTAGAATGGAAGTGGGAGAATAGGAAATGAAGATGAAAAAGTAGGAAAGGACCAGATTTTCTTATTTCTCAATTCATGTATGGCCAAGTTTTCAATTGGGAGTCCTTGGAAGATTTGTTAGACAAAGACATGATTCCTTTTTAGTGCTGAAATGCTGAGCAACAACGTTACCTTAGCATACGTAAATGTAAAAATGTGGCTATTTTAAGTCCTTCATTACATATGGGAAAGTGAATTGAACTAAAGATTGAGACTACATCTACCTTTTAGATCTCAGCTCTGTTCTTCTTAATTCCTCTGTTTTGTTTTGTTTTTGGTGAGAAAGATTGGCACTGAGCTAACCTCTGTTGCCAATCTTACTCTATTTCTTTTTTTTTGTTTCCTTTCTTCTTTTTCTTTTTCTCTTTTTTTGAGGAAGATTAGCCCTGAGCTAACTACTGCCAGTCTTCCTCTCTTTTGCTGAGGAAGTCTGGCCCTGAGCTAACATTGTGTCCATCTTCCTCTACTTTATACATGGGATGCCTACCACAGCATGGTGTGCCAAGCGGTGCCATGTCCGCACCCGGGATCCGAACCAGCAAACCCCAGGCCACCGAGAAGCGGAATGTGCAAACTTAACTGCTGTGCCACCGGGGCGGCCCTCTTACTCTCTTTCGTGTGTGGGATGCTACCACAGTGTGACTTGATGAGCAATGTGTAGGTATGTGCCCAGGATCTGAAACCACTGCAAACCCCAGGCCACCAAAGTGGAGCATGTGAACTTAACCACCACACCACTGGCCAGCCCCATCAGCTCTGTTCTTGTGTACAATAAAAGCTTCCCCCATTAACTGATCTTTGATTCTTCACTTGTTTTTTGTTTGTTTTAAAGTTATAAAATGGAGAATGTTTATTGTGCTGGAAATTAAGAGTGTATGTGATAATATTTCTATGCACATTCCTTAACAACTATGAAGAGTTATAAATGTAAGATTTTTGTAGAAAAACAATAATGAAGCAACACATTGTTTTCTGTTCTTTATTTTAGTTTGGTTTATAGTGAACTGAAAATATTGCAATTCTAAAAGTTGTCGTATCTGTTCACCAATTGGAACAATTATCCTCATTGTATGTTACCTTTGAAATCATTAGTTTGTGGAGATAAAAAATTATGCAATTACCATGTTCATCCTACTAATGAGGGGTGGCCATAAAGTCAAGACCAAAATATATTCCAAATCCATAAAAACTGAAACTACAGAGATTTTAAAACTTAAAACACACAGATTTTATAATTTTTAAGAAGTGTCCAAATCTAATATTTGCCTCTAAATGTGTTTCCTAAAAATATTTAAATACAATGATATATGTAGTAATTAGTTTATAAGTTGTGTTTCAATTTAAACATCTTAATTGTGTATTTTTACCATTTATTTTATTGTGTCTTGATAATAAATTAACTAATTTAAAGGAGAAAATGAAGTAATTAATTTATGCATAGACTGTGTCATTATTTAGGCCTCTGATTAGTTGTCTAACATGAATATTTACTATAATAAATAAATATATCAAAAGATGCAATTATCCAAACAAGGAGAAATTTGCTACATGAGTGTCCTTCATGCTGTTAGTGAATGCAGGGATTAGATTTCAGGAGAAGCAATTGCAGGAAGAAACCAGAAGCAGAAATAAAAATTTGAACTTTAGATTATGAAAGTATCCAATACTTTTGTTCTGGATGTGTTGCTAAGTATTATATTTTTATATCTGTTCATGCCCATGAAGAAGTCAATGGAGAATATAATGCAAATCCAAGTCATTTGTTTTCTTAAAGAATATAAGACACATATGATGTATCTTAAAAATTCTTATAACAAGATCTGGATTTGTAATAATTTGAATATGAAGAACTTCATGCTCAGCGTCAATGCTACTCATTATTTCCCCAGAGCAAGAGCTTGTGACTGCTGCAAAATTAGCTAGTGGTATCACTGTAACTGAAGCTGGCATAGTAGGCTCAGTCATCTCACAGTCTGCTCACTAGAAAACTTTATAACTCAGTGTTTTCAGAAGTCAACTATTTGGAAATAAGGAAGAACTTTATAATTTGCAGAATGGAACTGTTTGCTAATAATAAAAAGTAAAACTAACAAGGCAGAGTGCAGAAGCTCCCTTTTCAGCTGATTTTTATTCCTAACTATGAAATTGACATCAATTTTGACCATGTCATGGGAGGAAAAGTAGGATAATTTCGCTGCAACAAATTCCAACTCCTATTGAAGCCATGAAAATACGGCTTAGTGATGGTATTTTGGAATAACTTGATGACCAAACAAATTGAAAATTTTAAAGCAAAATATAAAAGATTTTATGTCGTGTGTGGGTGTGTGGGATAGCAGGATTGGTGTCACCTACAATTCTGTTAGAACTGCAGGACCCTGAGCCCCATAGCAGTTGTTTGAAATAAGAATCAGCTGTGCAACAAGATGACACAAAAGGGTGAAAGTCGTGCTTTACACCAAGAGAAAAAGAAATGCAGGATGTGGAGAAGGAGGCCTTAGTTCCATTAGCCAGCCTACCATTTACTGTCTTGGGCTGGTAAATGTTTAACAGCTGGTTCTCTGGATAACAAAACAAAATAAAAATATCTGCTTTTAAAATTTTGCTGATTTCCGTAGTGTAAATACTCCCAACAGAGCCAATTTCAAGGTATCAACATGAAGTCACTGAATGCGGAGTTGGGAAGAGTATTCACAGTGCAAAATTTGCTCTCATGATCCCCTCTGAGCTGGCTCCAATGTACTGCTATCTCTAAGTCAATTATGTCCTTTTTTTGTTTATCTGTAGATCAGAATGATAATATTTATCTGATGGAATTATTCTGTGTCAATATAAAAGGATGTAAAAACTCTTATAAGCTGTTAGGAAATTAGTTGCTTTTACTTCTTTTTCTCCACCAAATCATGAGCATCCTGAGAGCCACGTTAAAGGTTTTCTAACACCTAATACAATGGCTAGAACATAGTTGGTGCTTAATAGGTGTTTTGAGATGCATTAATAAACAGACAAGGCTATGCTTCTTGCCTTTTTTATTAGTAGAACCACAGTGTTTTTATCTTTATGAAAGGATATGGAGCAAGAATATGCGTTGTTTCTTTGTCTGACACTGAGGCAGAGGCTCAGGTGTTGCCTATTAGCCTCTATCCCTTTCATTCATAGTAATACAGCTTTTAGCTGGGCATATTAACATCCTGAATAAAGACTACATTTCCTAGCCCTCAGTGCAGCCAAGTTTCATGCATCTATAATATGGCCAATTGGGTATAAGCAAAAGTGTCCTAAAAAGATTTTAAGTAGGGAAGTGTTATGAACTAATATTGAAGAATATGCAGGTGTTGGGAAGGCAAGAGAGAAAGCTCGGAAACCAGAGTCTAGAGTAATAGTCTGGTTTAATCCAGGGAAAAAATGATAGTCGCTAGGCCTAGGGTATTAGTAGTAAAAACTGTGAGAGGTGGTAAGAGTCAAGATATATTTTGATGCAATATTTGTTTTTGAGTTAGATGTAAGTTGCTAGAACAAGAAAGGAATAAAGCATGACTCCAAAGTTTTTGAACCTGAGCAATTAAATGAATTGTGTGGCTATTTATTGAGAAATACATAGAGATGAGACAATCTGGAATTCAGGGAAGACATCAGGCTGAAAAACATGATGGGCAATTATAGTAAAATAATTGCAAAAATGCCACCATTTCTTCATCCCATCTCCCACTCGTGCATGCCCTCTGTCACATAACATTGTCACGCCCTTGTGGTCTCATCCTTGTGGTCTCTAGTTTATTTGACTTCCTTTAGCCAGTGGGGTGTTAGTAGACCAAAATCAAGCAGAACTTGAAACACTGCTTGTACATTTCCATTTTTCTCTTGTTTATACCACTGGCATAGGCATGAGAGCATGCCTAAAATATCCTGTTAGTAAATGAGAGGCTTGAGTGTTGTCAGATCACCTCACTTGTCTGAGATGGAGTCAACCAGATTAGCCAATAAGCGGAAACATGAGTGAGTCCAACCAAAATCACCAAAGTGACAGAGCCAAGCCCCTCAGAAGCTTGAACAATAAACACTTATTTTGTGTGCCCCTGAGGTTTTATGATTGTTTCATAGCAATAGCTAAATGATGATATTCAGTGTATTTGAAAGTGGTTCTTTCAGACACTGGAGCAGATAAGCCACATAGAACATGGGTGTAGATAGACATGAGGGCCAAAGACTGAGCCCTGTGGCTCTCCAATATCTAGAAGTAAATAACAGGAGGATCTACCCAAGGGGTCTAAAGAATGAAGGTATATTAGGGGGAAATCAATGAAAAAAAGGGTATCCTGGGAGGCAAGCAAAAAAAATGTTCTAAGAAGAGATGAGAAGCTGGCCCTGTGGCATAGTGGTTAAGTTTGTGCAGTCTGCTTTGATGTCCCAGAGTTCCTGGGTTCAGATCCCAGGCGTAGACCAGCACACTGCTCACAAAGCCATGTTACGGCAGCATCACACATAGATTGGCTCAGGGCCAATCTTCCTCACCAAAAAAGAAAAGAAGAAGAAGAAGAGATGAGAAGTAGAATGTGTTAAATTCTGAAAACAGGAAGAGTAATTTGGGAATTGACCTTAAAATCTGGCAATGTTTCCATCATTGATGACCTTGACAATAGGAGATTCAGTTGAATGGTAGAGGCAAAATCCTAACTGAAGAGTATTCAAGAAGGTAAATTAAAAATGGAGAAAGTGACCATAGGAAATATAGATAACTTTGTGAGAATTTATTTTTAGCGGGCACCAGGTAGATGGAGCAAGGGCTGGAGGTATTTCAGGGTCAAGAGAAGTCTATTCATTTGTTTTTGTTAAATACCATTTGGCTTTATGGAAAATAATGGGGAGGATTTATTAGAAAAAATGATGATACACAAGACACAGAGGACAATTGCAGAAACACAGTTGCTGAGTAAAACAAGTAAACAACAAAACAACAAAACCTCAAAATTTAGTGCACAGGTAGAGGGTTTGACCTATATAGGTTCCATGATGTTTCTAATTTCATACATGCATGTAGCCATGTACCCAAAAAGTAGGAAACACTGAAGTGGGTTAGAATCATCATTCTCTTCAATCATTGCATGCTGACTAACAAAACTTTGTTCTCTGGCCTAAGTCAATGCATTTTCCCTCAGCACATAATTAGTGAACAATGGAATTAGTTTATTGTAACAATATAATTTATTATTATTATTATTTTTTTTTTTGAGGAAGATTAGCCCTGAGCTAACATCTGCCACCAGTTCTCTTTTTGCTGAGGAGGACTGGCCCTGAGCTAACATCCATGCCCATCCTCCTCTACTTTATATGTGGGACGCCTACCACAGCATGGCTTGACAAGCAGTGTGTAGGTGTGCACCTGGAATCCGAACCAGTGAACCCCGGGCCACCAAAGTGGAACGTGTGCACTTAACTGCTGCACCACGGGGCCAGCCCCTATAATTTATTATTTTCTAGTCATTAATTTACATTTACATCATTGTATTATTATTTTTGACACCAATTAATCAAGATTTCTAGTAGACATTAATTTTACAATAAAGTGTTCTAGCATTTTCTATATAGTGATAAATATTCTCATTTTATACTTCTGATATAATGCTATTATGGAATCCTCCATAATAACTGAGGAATTGTTGATTTATTCATATTATGATTTCACACGTTTCCCCTAAAATACTTTTGAGAACTTTTGATGATCCTAAGACTCATTTAAGTTTCTAGTAAAATCACATCAACAAATAAAAATTGTATTTTCTTTCTTAAGATGATACTGCTACAACACATTTGAAAAATGTTTTCCAACACCTTTTCTTTTTCAAGTGGCAAAAAAGTGTGAAAGAGCAATGTAGGCTATTTAACAGACATGATAAAATGAGAAAATAAAAAGTGGTGATAAGTATTCAAAAGTCACATAAATCTTCAGGATTTATTTTAAACTGCTATTATCATTGCCTGTCATATATTTTTATATAGAATGAACTTGTGAAGTAATGCTAGGCTACTCACATCTAGTTTTCACCTGATCACATACTATGATGAATTTTATTTATCAATTCCAGATAGACATTGGATACCTGAAATGAGAGTTTTATTATTGAAGAAATAAAAGTAATACAAATTTAATGCAAATTTGAAGTAGACTTCCATGACAAAATTTAGTTTATGTGATACATGTACGTCAGTGTCTTTGTAAACAACTGCTGATAAAATGACCTACATGTTTTATTGGAAAAATATAAGGTTGAGTTACTGATACTGTCAGCATATCTTCCATTATAGATAAAATTATATCAGCTTGACTCAAGAGAGAAAACGACATACTATATGGTCATAATTAAAGAAATTTAAAGATAATTGAAATGTAGTCTAACAGTCCTTAAATTAAATTAATAATCTAGAGTCTTTAAAACTACACACAGATGGACCTCCTTGAACAATTACTGGAAAATAAGGAAACAAAATTTCCAAAATTGATGAAATGGGAATTCTCATTTACATTATAAGAAGGTTGTGTACTATCCAATATCAATCAAAATATACCATGTATTACTTCCATATTTCAAATCTTTCTCTAACTCATAATCAAAAGTTAATATAGATAGATAAATTCTCTCTGCTTACATTAATCAACTCAGATCTGAAAGATTTCATTTGATAAATCTCTTGTCTGAACACATATCCTTTTTAATTACTTTGACCTCATCTCATATTTCTTCTTCATGGCTACTAAGCTCAGAAAATCCTTTTCTCGTTTTCCCCTGTCAACATGCCAAAATATTTCTAAACGTAAGATTAGTGTTAATGATAAGTTTAAGTTAAAGTTTTTTATTCCCATGCTCTTGCCTTTTTTAGTTTTTTAGCAAATTTTCAATTCATATGTTTTACAAATGTCATATCAGAGACAATAATGTTTTGTATAGATATATAATATAAATATATGTATTTGTCCTGTAGATTTCAAATTTTAAATCCTCGTTTTCTTTTGTCTTACTTTTTTTTTAAATATTGGCACCTGAGCTAACATCGGTTGCCAATCTTCTCTTTTCTTTTTTTCTTCTTCTCCCCAAAACTCCCTGTACATAGTTATGTATTCTAGCTGTAGGTCCTTGTGGTCGCGCTATGTGGGACGCCGTTTCAGTGTGGCCTATTGAACCGTGCCATGTCTACGCCCGGGATTTGAATCCGCAAAACCCTGGGCTGCCGAAGTGGAGTGTGCGAACTTAACCACTTGGCTATGCCTCGGCCCCTTTTGCCTTTTAATATAAGAATGGCTCTTTTATTATTTTTATTATGATATTCAGCAGCTTTCACATTTTATTTAGTCTAATCTATCAGTCTTTTCCTTAGTGACATATTTTCCTTTTGACTTTCATAGTTAGAAAGCTTTCCTCTCCCAAGAGCTGACAATGTTCTGCTATATTTCTTCATGGACTATACATTTTCATTTTAAAAATTTAATTATTTACAGTCATTTGGAATTTATGTTGTGGTAACTGTGTTAGAAAATCTACTCAATGCATTATGTAAACTAGTATTATCCTGGTATAAAACAAACAAAAAATAGCACAAAGAGACAAAATGAGAGACTCCATGTACAAATAAATGTAGATGGAGAAATCTTTATGAAATCATGATGGAGTAAGTGTATCCCGCACTATAAATAGATAGTTCAACAAACACCTCTAAACATAAAAGATGGAAAAGAAGGAAAGAAATAGTACTCATTATTTTTAGATGATATTTACAAAACTATCCAAAAGTATATATAGAATATTGTTGCTTATTAAGTGCTTTTTAAAATAATACTAAATATGGCCAATAAAAATTTTGAAGGCTTTAGATAGCATATACCCATTTGAAGGATCTTCACATAACAGTACTTAAAGGTATCTCTTATTTGGAATTTTTGAAAATGATTGAAAATTGTCTAAGATTTACTGAATCCAGATGCTGTAATGGTAGAACAGTACACACATCTGTTGGGAAACAATTCCCCATATGCTTCTCATGTTTTCCACATCTTGTAAGCAGAGGTCCTCACTCTCTTTGTTCAGCAACAATATGAAAATATTGTCTCCCTCCAGAGCAAAGAGCCTGTTTACTTACTATCTGTTATAACAGATCCCAGTTCCCTAAGCACAGAGTTCCTTTCCTGTAGCACAACCCATCATGAATGTAGGAGTCATCTGGACTGCTGCAGGAGAATTGAGGCATTTGGAGCCTGAAAAATTGCTGATACTCTGGCTATTTCTATTGTTGTATGTAATAAAGTCCTTTGTCCCTGACTCCGTACTGTTTTGTGTCTTCTGCCAGCATCCATGAAACTGGCTGGCTAAATTGTTAATTCTGCGATAGGGCAAAGTCTCAGAGTCTTCACAGTTCTTGACAATGTGTAGATACACAGAACTATGAAGATGGGTCAGTAATTTCTATTATTTCTTTGTCACTAGAAGAAAATAATCACATTTAATCAAAATGACCCAAAAGAACACTCTGTTATAGTCTAGCACATATAGTTACTTTTGATTCTTGGGATCGTCTCTTCTAGCCACAACGTCTGTACCAAGATGTTTGTTCTTTGCTTCAGGGCCCTTATAATTATCCATAAAGTTCTTAGGAACTTTTGTTTATACACCTCCTTAAAGGACTGTATTTATTTAACAAGTGTTATTCAATTAATTTCTACACAAGACTTGGCATCCTCCCATTGTGCCCTCTTTTCAAGTCAGTTGGAACAACTGCCTTGTCATGCTCTAGTTCAGTCTCTAGGAATGACCTGCCAGCTCAGAGTTGCAACTTTTGAGCAGGTTGCTTCTCTTAACCTGTCAGGGTTTTGACCTTTGTCACTGGAAGAGCATTGCACAAGTGTGAAAAGTGTCATTTCTTCCCTTGGTTCAAGCTGAAAATGGATTACCCTATTCGCAGCACTATGATTCTGGGGAAACCCTAGCTAAGGGTGGTACTGCATAACTTATTTAGCCCAAATAACACTTGGGTAAATTGTCATATCCATTTTCTTACTTGAACAACACTCTAAGAAAGACAAAACAAATAGCTCGATATAGCACTCCTTTTGAGAAAATGGAAATTCAGAGAGTTTTTATGACATGACCAAACATTATAATATATATGGATATATAGATATTTTATCAATATATAATATTGAATACATATAAATTCAATATGCAATCATATGAATATATATGTAACAATATGTTACATATGTATTCAATATGTAACATTGATATATCAATATATAATATTGAATAGTATATATTCAATGTGTAAATTAGATGTATATCATTAGTAACAATATGTAATATTGAATATAGATGGCGGAACAGCAAGGATACCAGCTAACATGTTTTGAACGTTGCTTACACATCAGGCCCTGCTCTGTGGATGTTACATGATTAACTACCTTGATCTTCAAAAAAACCTTGTAGAATCAATATTGTATTATTAATTTTACATTGTTAAGAACTAAGCTTCACAGCATCTGAGTGATAAAGTCAGCATTAAATATTAGGTCTTGTAACACTGTGTCCAGTATTTTAAAATTTTTTATATTATCCTATATTTTTCGCTAAGAAGAAAGACATGCTATATAAAAAAATGCATTCATATTAAAAAGTGATCATCCTGAAAAATAAAAATCTGAAGTACAGTGTAAGATTATAATTAACTTGTATCTAACCTATGCAATCGAATATAAAGATGTGCTATTTACTAACCTAAAAGAAATCAATTAACCAAAGTAGGAAGAAAAAATGTAAAGAACATATTAACTATATCTCTTTTCAGGTGAAAATGGATCCACTTAGGTGGATTAATTATAAAATGTATTTTGTAACTTTCTATTCTTTCTCTTCTTGTATCTTCTATCCCACTTTGAACTATCACCTAGATGAATCACTCAACATGATGTGCTAGGCAGAATTCTAAGGGCCCTAAGGTTTCCACCCCCTCCCCATGAGTATAGGTGGAACCTAGGGATATGATGGTATAGTTGCCCCCTTTGTTAGGTTATATTATGTGGCAATGGTGATGGGAGTGTCCCTCCTGTGATTATGTTAATCTATGTAGGACTCCTTACTAGCCAACTGGAAAGGGAGACAAAGTCAGAGAGATGTGCTCCAGCTGAACTGGAAGAAAGCCAGCTTGCAAAGTGCCTTCAGAGTCAGGAAGAATGGTAAGGAACCATAGGCAGCCTATAAAAGTTAAGAAAAGTTCCTGGTCAATACCTGGCAAGAAAATAAAGGCCTCAGTCCTATCACTGCAAAGAAATAAATTCTACCAGCAGACATTAAGCTTGGAATAAGACCTTGTAATCACAATGCTGGCCAATATCTTGACTGCAGCCTTGTGAAATCTGAGCTGAGAACCCATTTGACCCCTGCTAGATTTCTGACCTATAGAACTTTGAGATTATAATTTGTGTTGTGTTAGTCTGCTAAATGGTGGTAGTTTGCTATGCAGCAATATAAAACCAATGCAGATGGGAATGATCATATTATGGAAAAAATTCCTTTAAATATTTCTGTGTGAAATAAATACTATATGTCTATGTGGAAAGGCATAATGAAATATTTTATGAAGCATAGTGAGTGATGACTCGTGCTTTACATTTACAGCCGAAAGATCACACTGTCAGAGATCAGTTTGTAAAATGAGAAATAGACTTCAAATGGAGGCACAGTGAAAGAACCAAAAGTATTAATAAGTGCCTTCAAAGATGATGGATAAACAAAGAAATTATTACAAATGCAAATGACTGTGAAGAGAACTATTTAGAAAGATTGAATTATTTTAACGACATATTTGGAAATATTATTATTAATGCAATAATTAGATGAAAAGAGCAATAACTAATGAACATTTAGCTACCCGAATAATAGTAAAAGTCCTACAAACAGTGCCTTGAGGTCAATTCACATTTTGTTACACGAGGAAGCATCAATATGTTGTTCAAAGAGTATTATTAATTAATATTGCATCAGATTAGCTTCTTGCATTCTTTTTGATTTTTCATCATCTATTTCCCATCTACTTTAGCCAGTTATTTATGATTTTGAAGAAACTAAGATTATACTCCCCTCGACCTATGACCAAATGAAAAGCAGTTTCCCACATTTGTTGGCATTAAAGGTTCACTGTTAAAAAATATGCTTAAAATAGTATACAAAATCTAAAGAATATTGTAGACAAGATAACATATCACACTACCTAGGAAAAGCATAATTTTTATTGGAATATTGAATGCATTTTGTAAAGTAGGTTGTCCTATGAGGTAGGGGAAAATTACTAAAAATCCATTTTAAAGCTGAAGATTGTGTAACAAGCGCTGAAAATTTGATGACATAATTATTTCTCCATGTGGAAAAATAATTTTATCTAATACAGTATGTATATCCTAAGAATCAAAATGATTGATGCTGTTTATTATTCCTACTGAATTATTCCTAAATCAAATATTGAAATATTTTATTTGTACATTTTATTTTATCTATGTTGATTTGTTATGATAGTAAATGGTGTCCTATTAAAGAGCATAATCATTTTTATAAGGAAGAAACCATTTCAAATTTAATTTTCTCTAATATTCCATCATACTTATAATCAAATAATAAACATCAAATTTTATTTTTCTAGCTCACTACATTTTTGTAGAGGGGAATCAAGGTAAATTCACAAATTAATTTTTTAATCAAGCTCATAGTACACTTATCTTTTGAGCCACTAGTTGTGTACTACTATTAGTTATAACAATTTATCGCAAAGTATAGCCCTTGAATGTGTGAAACAAACACACACAAATCTTTGACATATAATTACAATCTTAAATTAATCACTGTCTCAAACTTTGTTCTAGCACTCCATATCAAAATGATAAATTATAGCAGTTGATAGATAAGACAAATTTAACAATATATATAAAAGAAGGAAATTCATTGTGAAATGAGATTACATACTAAGTTTAATCATTCTATTTCTGGAGAATAAAATACAATCTAGAATGCCATCCAGTTTTTCTATATGAAGCACAAAGATTAAGTAGGTCGTATATCACTGACTTTAGCATTTCTTCATTCTCAGCTTGGTTTTTTTTTTGTGCTTTATGAGCAATTTTGTAGTTTTAAAATGCCTCATAAGGAAATTCTTTACTTCAAGAAAGTAAAGATTTTTAAGCAAAGAAAATATCCATAAAAAGTAAAAATAATTGTACATATTATTTATGGCTTTTCTCAAAAGGCCCCAAATTTCCCTAAACCTTATTCATTTAATGTAAATATCTGTGAATAGCGCAGATTCTAAGTGGTTAAACATAGCCCAGTCTGCCTTTTAACACATTCATTGGAGTTTTAATTCTTTGAAAGTGGGAGATATATTAAATCTTTCCTCATTACTGATGGAATTATTAGATATCTATATATCATTTATAATAGTCATTTAACTATAAGTCGAATTATAGTTTATAGTTAGATATAAAACGATCTCCAAAATGTATAGTTTACATCTGTAGGGCATTTAAATATATTTTTACATTAAGATTAATGCTTTATTAAATTCTTGCACTGTGGTTGGCACAAAGAAATCACTCAAATTTTAGCTAGCAGTAGCAGTGTTATTTCCCATATTTTTATATTTCTGAATTAAAATGTGAGAATGATTTAACAGCATATTTGCTAAAAGTGAGCTTTTTATCCCCATCATTTCTTTTTTTTTTTTTAAAGATTTTATTTTTTCGTTTTTCTCACCAAAGCCCCCCGGTACATAGTTGTATATTCTTCGATGTGGGTCCTTCTAGTTGTAGCACGTGGGATGCTGCCTCAGCGTGGCTTGATGAGCAGTGCCATGTCCGCGCCCAGGATTCGAACCAACGAAACACTGGGCCACCTGCAGCGGAGCGCGCGAACTTAACCACTCGGCCACGGGGCCAGCCCCTATCCCCATCATTTCTTAATTACTTAGTCATACACATTAACAATCATTATGGCATAATAATTACCTTATGTTTAAGGTGATTTTCAAGACTATATTCTTATTTTTATGTCCATTTCTGATAATTGAATTGGTTCACTGATATATGCTGAAATTATTCACTGAGATTCTCCCAGACATTAAAGTAGCCACTTCATATAATGTATATAATAATATTTCATAACTACATATGCGTATGTATGTATGTAATCCACTATATGCTTGGATTATATTACTTTGTTTCCACATTAAGTGATTCTAAAATAGTCAAATATTCCGTGGTATATTAACTGTATGCTCTTTCGTCTATAAAGAATGATTATACATCTTTGAAAGTAAAATGTAAAAGGACTCCAGTATACAAAATAACTTTTAGCAGAAACTAGAATATATTTTGAATTCTGTTTGGCAGATATAGAAAGACATAAGAGCTTTTCCCACTGTGTGTTCCATAGAACATAGATCTTACAAGTTTTATCCTAATCAAATTTCGAAAAGTGGTTACATAGACTATGCAACTTAGTATACATTAGTGTTTCTCAAATTTATTGTTTTACAGAACAGCATTTTACTCATTTCTTTTTAACATTGACATAGGAAACCAAAGTTTTCTGAAACAAACTGTGGGAAATAGTGCCAAGATATTGAAGTATATAGCAGATAATAATGAGGAAAAATAAAGATATATGCAGCTAGATATATATGGGGAAATTTTTCCACAGAAATTTAACAGCTCACAGCTTCAACTTCAAGAAGTTTAAAAGTGTTTCCAATAAATGGCTAAAAGCTCTTAAACTTGATCAAAATTTATAAAACAGGGGCATCACACTCCACAGTTTTAAGAAAAATGGGCTAAAGTAGGGCAACAGAAGTTCGTAACACCACAGAAGTTCTGAAAAGATCACAGACACTTACATTTATCAATTATTTATTATATGTTGGATTTACTATTGGAATTGCATTGCATATTCTAGAGCTTCAGTCCAGAGTCTGGTTCAGGATATTTAATTGGGGCCAAGAATTCTACATTTTAACAAATTCTCCAGATGGTTCTGATGCATATGGTACAGTGTTGGCAGTTTGAGAAACACAGATAAATGCACAAATATTACCAATAAATAGAATTCTCATATACAAGGACAAAGTCTTAGAAAACTTCAAAAGATGAAGAAAATAACTAGTAAATGACTATATAGAAGGAGATAAAATGAAAATAAATGAGAATCAGGGACTGGCCCTGTGGCCAAGTGGTTAAGTTTGCTACTCCGCTTCGGTGGCCCGGGGTTTCGCTCATTTGGATGCTGGGTGTTGACCTAGCACTGCTCAGTTAAGCCACACTGAGGCAGCATCCCACACAGCAGAACTAGAAGGATCTACAACTAGAATATACAACTATGTACTGGGGGACTTCGGGGAGAAGAAGGAAAAAAAAAGATTGGTAACAGAGTTGCCTCAGGGCCAATCGTTAAAAAAGAAAAGTGAAATTCAGATATTAAGATCATCTTGAAAAAAAAAGGAAGCATAAATTTAGAGGAAATGTCTAGATTGGTAGATTATTTTATTGAGATATAGGGAAAGTCCAGAGGTGTAGTTTGAGGTAATTGTAGAATGATAACCTGGATCCAAAATGAAGAGGGTGGAGGAGGGACTTGAAATTTCCAACTAAGCTTTTTGGACTTCACGATACACCAGTTGGCCCTGACACTACTACTGGCCATGGTTAAATAAATAAAAGCTTGTAGCTACTCCCTCTGTAAAATGTTATATAGTGTTTCAAATGGTGTGGTAGGACAAATGAAGCCCCCCCCCCGAAAAAAAATCTCTGGAATCTGTGACTATGTCATATTACATGGCAAAAAGAACTTTGCTGATGTAATTAAGTTTAAGGAATTTAACATAGGGAGATTAGCCTTGATTATGCAGATAGTCTCAATATAAACACGTAAGTCTTTAAAAGCCTGGAAATTTCTCCAGCTGAAGTCAGAGATGGTGGGGGGGTGGTGGTGGGAGAAGGTAATACAGAGATGCATCAGAAGGGGAAATAAGAGAGATTTCAAGTATGAGAGTATTCAGTGCACCAGTTGCAGGATCTCAGATGTACAAGGAAGAGAGAGAGGCCTCTAGGAGCTTTGGGCAATAGATTCCTTTTAGAGTCTTCTGGTGAGAACCCAACCAACTGACATTTTTATTTCAGCCTTGTGAGACCCTGAGCAGAGAAACTAGCAGAGACCACCAGGACTTCTCAGCTACAGAACTGTGAGATAATATATTTTTGTTGTTTTAAGCTGTTAAATTCATGGTCATTTCTTACAGTAGTAATACAAAACTAATACACATGGTAAAACATACTCATTATAAATCAGTACCAAAGATGTTCTGCAGCATGATGGCTAATCCCTCAATACTACCAGGATGCCTAACACCTCATATTTTAAATCAGGATCTCCCAAACATACCTTTCAATGTCATGAAGACATATGAATCCATTTTCACTAAAGTGGAAAAAACTGACAGAAATTTAATGTTGCATACATAGAAACAATGGAAAGCTATGAAAATATTTTTGAGTATGTTACATGAAACTTGACAGTCAAACCAGAAAACATGGCAACTTCATAATTCATCTTCCAAGTTACTACATTTTCAGTATACTTAGTACTTACTGAAGGGGTAAACTAACTTAAGGGATCTTTATACTTTGATAAACAGAGTAGATGTTTTCTACTAAGGAGCCCTTAATAGAAAATTATTGTATTACTAACTTCTTCAATATTGCCAAAATTACACTTAAAATTAAACCTTTGTATTTATGGTGTTTTAAACTGTGAATTAACTTACCAAGATAAAAATATTCCACTGTTGTGAAAGCACCTTCAAAAACTAATGATTATTACTATCACAATGGAGGAACGGAGGAAAACAAGTCTCGAAATGCATCTTTTTGTAACACTTTAGAAATGTATTAGGTAGAAAATAGTATTCAAAACTGCTGTGATGTGGGATTATTTAGGATATAAGACAGAGAAAATGTTTTTACTCAGTTGCTTGCTAGAGGGTATTTTTTCTAGGGAGAAGAATAGCACTAGATGAAATGTTTAGTTTAAAACTTTCCACACATGCAAACTGTCACCCTTTATACTAAAGCAATTCTATTTGACACATGATTATTTTCTAGTGTGCTCTTTAAACATGTCATGTTTAAAATATCATTTTATTGATATTTAAACATATAAATAATTTGAATTATTATGTGCTTTAGAAAGTAACCTCTCCTGCTACTGTATTTGTGTATCTCTTATGATGATATTAGACCTGGTGTGGTGCATTCTGGTAATATGGTCCTGTGGAGATGAGTTGAAATCTGATATGCTATTCCTATGGGGAAGGGAGGGGCTCTTCCCTAAACTAGGAGAGTTTTATTGTCAAATCACATAAAGAAGAAATTACAAGTCCATGACCTCTATCTGAAATCCTTGAGAATAGATTATTTTTGCTATTAGAATTTTTTCTTATTTTAAAAAGGGAAAACATGCAGATTCTGTGCATTTTTAACACCGTCAGCAGAGCCTGTGGTACCAACAGATTATCAAACAATATTTGCATAGTGAAACATGAGTACCCACACTGTGTGGCATAAATAAAGATTATAAACAGCCTCTAATCAGTTCAGGTCAGATTTTGATGCTAAATGAGTGCATACCAAACCTCCGGATAAAAACCTTCAGTTTCAAGAGCTTCTTAGTTTTCCTCTTTGTGGTTAAGGGATTATGGATCTGTGGGACTGGAAATTCTGGTTTCAAATGGAAGATGGCAAATCTTGTCTCTTAAGGGATTTTTTTCTCTTGACTCTAACTTGCAGAGAAGACAGTTTACCAGTTTATTTTCTGGTGGAGAGGCAAAGCACAGAAGAGAATAGTGTGGAGTCTGAGTTGCCTGAATCTCAAATCAGACCTAGTTTCCTGTTACTCTCACATTTAGTTCCCATTTATTAATGTCTAACCCTAGAGTGATTTCATGATCTCATCTCCTAAGAAAATTTAAGGGAAAGATTTTCCTCTGTCTAGGCACACTGCACTGAAACATTAAAGCCTACTAATTCTAGCATTGTATTATATACTAAAGACTATTAAGAAAGTGAATCTCAGGATAGGATTTGGGATAACAATATGAACTGTATCTTCCTTCCTGAGTATTCTTGTTCGTTTTTCATCCCGCAGAATTTTGGTTTGAATATGTTAAGCTGGGAAGTGATCTTTTTATATTGCCATCACTTACCTTCATAATATACTTTGAACCCATGAGCACTAACTGCAAAATCACTGGTCAAACGTAGTGAGAACACAGATTTGGTACTCGTCACTGGCGGTGGCAGATGGAATCCTGTTAACCTAAAAACATAAACGGAATTGTTAGAATTACAGATATTTTACCTAATAGAGTTAAAAGAGCATTAAAAGTTATTTTATCAAATCTCCAAATTGTCTAAGTTATGTGTTTGTGTATGTGTGTATTTGTGTACATGTGTATATGAATGCATTTATAACATGTTGATTAGAAGTCACTCATCAAAAGCAATTACTGTAAGTATAAATATACACTTATTTATGTATGAATGTGTGCACTGCACTCATTGCTGTTTATCATATCCATCACATACATCATCTATATGAAAATATTGATTAATTCAAACTTGGGGAAATGAATTGTGAGAGTATGTGTTTGTGTATATTTTATGCCATTGATTTTAACAACTGAACATTTAAAGGATATTTTAGTCAAATAAATTATTTTCCTGATAGTTTAGAATATATAGAAAGAGTGGGAAGTATTTAGTGAAATTTAATATTAAAGGAAGAGATGTGATCTAAATATGAAATCGTTAAACTGAAATGTCTACAAATGAGAAGTGATTTTGTTTTATCAAATTCCCAAGTTCCAGTAAGTGTTATTAAAATTAATAGTTGCAAATTACTTTTTAGTTAATATTGCATATGTTTACATAACAAGTATTTGCCTGATATTTTTCCCATAATTTATTACTTATTTTGCTAATAATTTATTGCATATAGTTACAAGCTTGATTATACAAAAGCTGATTTACAATTGACATTTTTTTCTAAACCAGAAAGGAAAAATTAAAAATAAGAAAAACCATATTCATGGGATATAATTTTATAAAACTAATGAAGATTTGTAATTTTTAATTTTTCTACGAATTGCCTTTTATGTTTTTTCATTTTTTATTATTAACATAAGAATAAGAATTAAGTATTTTATGCAAGGGAATGATACTGTTTTTCTTTATATACTTTTACTATTTTTTGCCCAACATTTTATATGTAGGATTAGTCTACGTTTAAATTACCATATATTTGTTGCTGCCTAGCAGTGGTTCTCATGTTTGTCTCAGGTCTGCTTACACTCTAAAAACTTATTGAGAACCCCAAAACGATTTTGTGGGCTAGATCTATCAATATTTACCCTGTTTAAATTAAAACTGAGAAAAAATTTTTAAATGTGCATTTATTACTTAATTTTAAAATAAGTAAAATAAGTCTATTACATGTTGAAATAAATAATATTTCAATATGAAGTAACTATCTTTTCCAAAAAAAAGAGAAGAAATCATTGCATTCTAGTTTTGAAAATTTCTTTAATGTCTGGCCTCTTAGTAGAAAACAGCAGGATTCTCATATATGCTTCTTTATTCAATATTTTGCAATATGTTATTTTGTTTGATAAGTATGAAGAACCCTGGCCTCACTTAGATATGTAATTGGAAAAGGAAAGAGTATTCTAATAGCTTTGCAAATAAAAGCAGGTACTCTTGTTTGATACTACACAAAAACCTGACAAGTTAGTTGCAACATTAAATTCAAGTCATATCAATTAATTTTTATACTCTGTAACATTAAAATCCATTGGTTCACCTTGCACATGTAATCGATTATTTTTACTCATGCATTTTTTTTAACATCATGCATTGGTAATTTGAAATGTATTAGTTCACTGAGTTAGAAAGACCTTTTAAATGTTGATGCATTTTCTTATAGTGTCAAAAAATCACATTTATTTTTATTGTTACTGATCTCATCAGAAATATCTTTAAGTTGGCGGAAGCTCTAAAGCTTACAGTGGTGGATTAAAGTTTTCCAAAACTCTAACGTTTTACTTGAAAACTCAGATATCATTGACAACAAATTCTGTCAGTTGTTTTCCTTGAAGTATCAACTCAGGTTCTTTTCTTTCTTTCTTTTTTTTTTTTTTAGAAAATAAATACCAAATATCCAAGTGTGACTAACCATAGTTTATAAATTAGTCATTCTTTCAAATAAAAAGGTTGTTCCATGAAAAAAGTTCAGCTGACAACTCAGTTATATAACTGTTTTCCCTTGAAACAACAATCATATTTTGGTAGGTATAAGAAGGGGTTTTGGGGCATAATTTCCATTTTGTCATACGTGTTAAAAAAAGGGATACTACAGGGTAGATATTTAATGAGATAATTATTTACAGCTTCAAGAAGAACATTCTTAAGTACAATTGGATTATTATTATTATTTTTTTTTTCACTGCAAGTGTGTGGTGGTAAAGAATACGACTAATGACTACTAGTAGAGTTTGAGGGCACCAATTAAGATGTAATGCACTAGCTGTTTTACCCGTTATTACTTTTGTACCATGAGGGCAAATGCCAACATGGTGAAAAAGATGAATGATGTCTCAGTATTATTATGGAAATAGTTTTAATCTTCTGGACCCCTTGAAAATGTCTCAGGACCTCCAAGGATCAGTGGTTCACATTTTGAGAACCATTGCTGTGTAGGAATCTGCTGCAATAAATATACAATACTTGTTTTATTCATCCTACCGTTGATGGACCTTTAGCTTGTTTATTATTTATCTAGTGTGTTTTCATCAACTTTCTTGTAAAAGTCCATTCTTAATTATGTAGCAGTTTCTCTAGAAACTTTCTCTAGAGTACACAAGCATTTAAAGCTTTAAATTTTCCTCTTTTTGCTTCATAAGCTACATCCCATAAGTGACCTATTCAAAGTGTTTTCTAAATTCCTTGGTGATTTCTTCTTTGGCCCATGGTTGGAAGTACGTCTCTTAAAGATAAGCATATGGCTTGCTTTAGTTATATTTTGTTACCACTGTGTATGTCATTTGCATTACAGTTAGATAATGTTTTCTGTATGAATTTAGTCCTTTGAAATTTATTGAGATTTGCTTTAGCAGTCAGATATTGTAAACTTTTTATTATGTGCCTGGTTTTCTTATAAAGAATAAGTATAGTATTTTCCTATTCCTAATCCAGTTTATCACAAATTTGAACAACACCTATTAGCTCACAGTTATGTAGGTCTAGGCAAAGTGTAGCTCAGCTGATTCTCTGCTTAGAGTCTCACAGGGCGGACACGGTGTCAGCTGGGCTGCGTTGCTTTCAGGCACCTCTGGAGCTACATCTGCTTCCACTTTCAAATTCATAAGTCCGTTGTCAGAATTCAGTTCCATGCATTTGTAGGACTGAGGTTCCCATTTCCTTGCTGGCTGTTGGTGTGGGGTTATTCTCAGTTTTTTTTCCTCAGAGATTGCCTGCGTTCCTTGGTTTGTAGCCCTCTTCCTTCACCCTCGGACTCAGCAATGGCAGTCCAGGTCCTTCTCCTTCTTCAGATCTCTCTAGTCTCTCCTTCTACCTCATCTCTCTGCTGCTGCCTCTTCTGCCTCCAGCTAGAGAGAGTTCTCTGCTTTTAAATGTGCATGTAATTAGATTGTGCCCAAACTGATAATTCAGATACCTTCTTATTATAACATCTGTAATCTTAATTCCATTTGCAAAGCTCCTTTTGCCATTTGATATAATATATTAACAAGTTCTGAGGGAACCATTATTCTGGGACCGTTATTCTGCCTACCATAATGGGTGTTCATTATTGGGTAGGTGATGTATTCAGTATTTCCTTCAGAGAAATTTGTTAATCCTGTTCAAATGGTCTCTGTGTTGACTGTATTTTTTAAATCTGGTCTACCAGATACTGAAAGAGATATACTGAAATCGGCCAATATGGTTGTAGATTTTTGTATTTTTCCTTGTAGTTATGTCCATTTGAAAATGTATTTGGGGGCTACATTATTAAGCATATACAAGTCTAAATTGTTATATTTCCTGGTGAATTGAATATTTTGTCTTTAAGAAGTGCCACGCTATTTCTAATAATGATTTGATCTTAAACTTTATCTTATCTGATAGTAATAAATCTACAACTTTCATTTATTATGATTAGGCTGGAACATCTGTTTACCTCCAAACTTTTGGTATCCTTATTTTTTTAAATGTATTGCCTATAACCAGAATATACTTGGGTTATAGTTTTTATACATAAAAGATTATAATTTTATAATCTATTTTATAATCTTGATCTTTTTGTTTGTTTATAAATATGTTCTATGTATAATGAACTATACATATAGTGAATGTAATATAATGAACTATAGCATGCATGCAGAAGATGTGTACAATCCAAAGTGTACATACTGCTGAATTATCACTAATTAATTTACTAATTAAACATATTTCAGGTCAAGAAATAAAACATTACAAGCAATACTGAATGTCTGCTTATGCTCCCTCCCATTCATTTCTACTTCACTCCTCCCCTGACTTCTAACAAAACAAATTAATTTTGCATGTTTTAGAACTTTATGTAAATTAAATCATATAATAAAATTATTCTGCCTCTGGCCTCTTTGACTTGACACTATATTTGTACTATCGTAGCAGGAGTATGGAACTTCACTTTCATTGCTATTAGGGTTCCTTTTTATGAATATACTGCAATTTATTTACTCACTATACTGTCGGTGGACTTCTTTTTCCATTTGAGTCTTTTATAAATACTACTGCCATAAAAATTTGTTACATGTTTTGTAAGCATATATACATATTTGTATTGGCAATGTATCTAAGTAGTGGAATTGCAGGGACAATGGGTAACTAATGAGTTATTAAATAAATAATTTTCTCAATAGTTTTCAACCTTACTTCTTGATATAAAGATATAAGAATAAAACATTTCCCACTTTAAGTGCTCAGAGTATTTTTTCATAAAAAATAAGAAACGTCAGAAAAAAATGACAACGGTTTTGCAACACATGAAAAAGTATGAAAACCTATTTACTTCATAATCAGACTATTATGATGTTATATCAGATGCTATGTTATGAATGGTGGCCACCCAAAAATGCCCAGGTTTTAATCCCTGGAATTCTTAAATATGTCACCTTATATGACAAAAGGAACTTTATAGATGTGATTAAGTTATGATCTTAAGATTGAGAGATGGTTCTAGATTATCTGGATGGGCCCAAAGTAATCACAAGGATCTTTGTAAGAGGGAGGCAGGAGGGTCAGAGAGAGGAGATGTGACAATGGAAGCAGAAGTCAGAGTGAAGTGATTGCTTGCTGTGAAGATGGAAGAGGGATGCCAGCCAAAAAATGGCAAGCAGCCTCTACAAGCTGAAAAGGGCAAGGAACAGATTCTCTCCTTAGGGCCTCCAGAAGGAATGCAACCCTGCTGACACTTTGATTTCAGCCCTGTTAAATTCATTTTGGACTTCCTTTCTCCAGACTGCAAGTTAATAAATTTATGTTGTATAAACCACTCAGTTTGTGGTAATTTGTTGCAGCAGCAATAGAAAATAAATGTATAGCTCTCTTTTGGGCTTTGGAATATACATTTTTTCAAAAATGTGTCTAAAATATTAATCTACTCTATAAATGAAAATGGAAGTCCCAAGAAACCTGGTTACCCACTCTAAGTCACTGAAACTCATGGTGATATTATACAAAATAAATAGATTCAGAGCCTATTGGTTTAAAATTTACTTAAATATAACTTTTTAAAAAAATCTCTGTAGGTAAAACATGCAATTTTATCCTCACATTAGAAGGCACAAGAGTCTGGGAGAAATTAAACAACTTGATCGAGTTCACAATAGAGGCAGGTCTAAGACTACAATTTATTGTTGTGTCCCATTTTCTAGTAAACACCCTGCTTATCCTTTCATTGTCTTTGGCATATAAATTAAACCAAAATATTAAATATTTGAACTATTAATGTACACATAAACATACAAATTATTTTACAAGAAATTTCAGATTTTTACACTAATTCAGATAGATTAAATAATCCAATACTTTAAGATAATATTTAGAACATTTTTACCATTAAATTATCCAAGATAGAGGACAATGTAAGCAACTTTTCCCTTTTATCAAAAGCTAGTCTTCTGCAGTTATTTTAAAATAATAGGCATGTAGTGGCATGTTGAATAACGAGATATTTAGTTTTCTTTTTCATTTCAGTAAATGAGGGAAAATGTATATTTTTAAACTTATTTTCATGATAGTTGTATCATTATGACGAATTGCAGTAACTTATTTTACCACCTCCTGTAATACCTTGCTTTTGATTTGAAAATAAACTTTCAGTTATTAATCCCATTAGTAACTTTTCTTTACAAGACTTCACTTTGTAGTTTAATATTTACATGTGATTATCTATCAAGCATCTTTCTTTCTCCTTTGGACGCTAAGCTTTGTGAAGTCAGTGCTTGGAACTCACTAATTTATCACCAGTGGTTTGTGCAATGCATACTGTGTAAGAGGCCCTCAATAAGTAGCTGTTAAATTAATGAATTGAGGTGGTAGGAGAATGTGAATGCCATCAGAACACATTCTTTTCCAAACTAAAAATTGTGTTCCTGGAATACTGTTCTCAAGAATCATAAGAATGTAAAGGAACTCCAATTGTTAAGAAAATTCAGATAGTCTACATAGAGACACTTGTTCAGAAAAAACAATGTTCACCATGTTATTAACCTCAAAATTTAAAAGGAGACCATAGATCTTAGGCACATCTGTTTGAAATATATTTGGGATACAACTATATAATTTTAAAACTAATATGACGTACCTTTAACATGAGTCATAAGTTACAATATTTAAATATACACATATTTCACTTGAACTTAACACATTTTCTATGTACTGTAAAAGTTTAATATTTTGTGGATAAGCATGTTATTTTCCATGGAATTGTTTGTACCAATTCAGATATTTGTGAAATTTAGTGTTTTGCATATATTATTAAATTATTATATCAATTGTATTTCCTTCATACTGATAAAGTTGCAAAGTGAATGACATTTTGTATTCCTTTGAAAATAATACAAGAGTGTAACTCTGTTTTCTGTGACTTATAATTGTAGAAATCATTGCTCAATATCAGTAAATTGTTTAAATTCATATAGCTGGTAGGCAGTGGAGCAAAGATATAAACTCAAAACTTCCAACTCCAGTCTATTTCTTTCCCCATTATAATTTTCTCAAAAGGGAAATGACTATTCTGTGAAGAAAGAATGCATATCTAATTCATCTTTGTATCTCCAAAGTGCCCATAACAATTTCTTAACAAGTATTTGGAATAGATAAGAACATGATTTTACCCACATGATAGCTTTAAGTAGTAGAGGCTGCTGAGAACTGTATCACGATTACAAAATCATTGAATTAAAGGCCAGGAAAGTAAAGAGGAACCACTGGTTGTACTTGTTGATACTTTTATAGCAAATATTACCAGTGGGTAGCAAAGATATTTCCCTACTGGGAAAACTAAATAAACATAACAGGGGAGAATCCTAGAATGATGCAATGTAAATTTCCTTCAGATGCTCTTTTTTATAAAAGTTAAAATTTGAGAAGGAATGGCTAATAAAGGGTTGAAACGAGTTAATTTTACTAAGTAACTACTTTATTTTGTGGCATCACAACAATCAACATTGTCTCTCACCATAAATTTGGTGCTTAAAAATGCATGGGAACTCAGATTAAAGGATAATCATTTCCTTTTAACGCCTTTAATTTTATGAAAAATTCATAATGTTTCCTCTATTTCACATTTCACTCTTATCTAGTAAATATTTCGTCATGAACCAGGAATAACTTACTGCCATTCTTCCACTAAATTCTCTCATAGAACAGGGTGGCACAACATATTGGTTGTTTTTTCATCTTATATTTAATAGTTTCTAATTTATAACCCGTATTCTCCCTTCTACCAATCCCACATTCATCCCCAATCATATCTTAGCATTTTGTTCTCTACTGGGCAAAACACTGATCAGAAGCTGTTGTATGTTTTAAAAATCACACAGAGTGAGTGATCCCATTATTTCTCATGCCCCCCCTTTAGATGAAAACATTCTCTAAGCGTTTTCTCTTACAAAGATTCAGAAACATCAGTGATGTTTCATACTGTAATGAGTAACTAGTTACAGGAAGAGTTAAATAATGAACATAACTATATATCAATGACAAATATGAAAAGTATGAAAGTAATTTGGTAATTGATGCAAAATTGATAGAAATTTAAATTATAAGAAAGTCATTTAAAATGTCGATGCATGTGTTCTTTAAATAATAGGCTGTTCATTTGAGGATTTGTTTTTAAATTAATGGCAATTAACATGCCATTTTATAGCTTATTGGAAACTCTTAAAGCATCAAGTTTGGTCGATAAGAATCATACCTGTCTCATTATGTAACTATCTGTATCAACTTTTAACAGTGAGATATTTTTATTTCTAGAAGACTTGAGAATCAAGAATGACTAGATCTGTACTATCTCTAACAATGCAATCAAAGGGCTCTTTCAATATGTATATTTTTAAGGTGCCTATCAGCCAATTATAGTATTTTAAACTTTCTCTAGTAAAAAGTATGAATGTAAAAACGATAGGTTTAAATTAAAAAACTACTAGCATATTACTGCTTCTAATGAGATGAGGGAAATAGACATGGGAGTGGAAAAAGAGAAAGAGAGACCTTTATTTAAAAATAAAAGTGGTAACAGTACCAAAATCCCAGGATTTTTTAAATCAGAGACTCATGTGGAATGGCCTGGTGTATTTTCTGGAACCTAAGAAATAGCCACTAAATGTTAGTTTCATTAGTGTTATGACTCAAAATCCACTGCCCTCTCATCTGCACTCTGTGTCATTCTATGGCTAAGATAAATTGTTTTATAACACCAGCATCCTCACAGTGATTTCTCATTACTCATAGTAAGATTTTCGGATGTGAATTATCTTACATTTTTAGTTTGGTTATACAGTTCTTAAAAATGATCCTTGTGATATACAGGGGATTCTCTACTGAAACAAACCATTAACCTATTTACTTTCAGAAGGAATGGGAAAATCACAGGAACAAGTAGATGTTTAAAGTAATGACTGTTCTATGAGAATAAACCATGCATACCCTATTGATATTGGGGCACAAGAAGCACAGCACAGTAATTCATAGTTATGTCAAGATGACAGTAATTGTAATATTAAAGGGAAAGATGGCTGTGGCAATATTTGAATAATTATATCATTTGTTAAGAGTAAATGAGCTGAAGCTTCTTTCAAATACGAAATTCCTGAGAAAGAGATCATACGTGAGAAAAGCAAATTTGCAATGTTAGGGACACATGCTTGATCTAGATCTAGATATGGAAATGGATATGGATACCGATATACATATGGGTATGGTTAGGGAATAGGGTAGATATGGATATGACTCCGAACATAGTAAAGATACAGATAAAAAGGTAGGCAACCAGCATTCATTTCCACTCTTTTCTGTTCTTTCCACTGTGTTGAAGTGCCTATAATCCTTGGAACTATGCTTGCCAGAATACCTCTCTTTGCCAGTGGTATTCTATATTAGATTTTATCAATGAAGTCACTTGCATAAGATGTGGAGTGTGAATTAAAAATGTAAGCCATTACTATGTCTTGGCAAGTAGGTGCATGGACTCCAATAGGTGATAGAGGTGAGGTTTGGGGAAAACCCATCAGCGTGCCAGAATTCTTGTTTAAAAGAATTGTTTGGGTGCTGTGAATAATTGAGCTCATCACTAGTGTTTTCTTGCAATTTCTGCAAATTCCTGCTTTCCTGAAAGCCAGTGAAGGTTCTCTCTGATCTTCATACCCCAGCCTTAAGTTTAGAATTCTTGTTATTCTTATGTTCTTGCTTTAAGTATTTCAATTTTTTTGTCTAAACTCTGAGAGATGCAAAAATGCTATAAAACTGCTATCCCGTGGAGAAAACATTTTCTTTCCTCAAAAACATAGCTTGAGGATATCCTCAACTCAGTATGTCTAGAGTCACTCCATTTATACAAACCTCATTTTTTTTCCAGTGACTTTGGAGGTTCATCTTCAAGATCAACATTTTATCCAGGCCCTGTGCAATATATTACTGGAAATTTTCTTCAAAATTCAACCTTTTCAATTTCTTTATCTGCTGCAAATACTGCAAAACATCTACAATAGCCCCTTTGCTTGATTTTCTTTTTTTTTGATTTGTCAAATTATTTATCTTTAAGGCTATAAATGGCCATAATTCCAAAGGTGTTCTAGTTGAACCACTGAGGAAACTTGAAGTACAGAGAAGTTACATTGGGCGATTAGTCAATGTCAGACATTTAAGTCTATTTTACAGTGTCCCCACCTTGCATAAACACCAGCAATTGTTAATGAACATATTGTTTCCAAAATTTGAGGTTTTAAAGAAGCAGCTGAAGTTAGTGACTACGAGCTTGGATTCTAGACTATACAATTGGAAAACATATTCTACTGCTTATCAGCAATTTGATATTGGACAGGTTACTTTATCCCAATAAACTAGGAATAAGATGAGGTTAATACTAGGAATTATCCCATAGTTATATTGTGAGGATTAAGTGGGATAATGCCTGTAAAAATTTAGCACAGTGTCTATCACACGCTGAATATTATTTTTACCATAATTATTTTGATAATGAACCTTCCCAGGCTCATCTAATTAGCGTAAACACATTAAGTGATAACTCTGGGCTGTACCACCTGGAGTAAACCTCAGTGCTGTCATTTGGTATGTGTGACAATGGGTAGGTTTCTTCCCTCCCCTTCTGTTTCTTCACTGGCAAAATGTAGATGTAAATGGTACCTATTCCTTAAGTTCTTGTCAGTTTTGAATATGTTAATACAAGCATCTTACTTGGAACAATGTCTGGCATTTAGCAAGCACTACAGAAGTATTTGCTATTATTGCTATCCACTCTTGATGACAGATGTGAGAATTACCAGCTCTTTCATGCACCGATCAGAATTTCCTTCCTGTACCACCCAATTTTTGATACTTATAATAAACTTGGATTATTTGACCAAGTGTAATCCTTGAAGTATATGCTATTATGCTCGTCTAAGTATTTTTTTCCTTTGAGTTTAGTATTCCTAGGACTTTTGATTATTTTGGATATAAAATTAGTAAAGACCCATTACACGCTATTTGCTTAAGGTAAATTTAAGGCAAAACTATGACTGAGAAAGAGATGGGAGCATTTGTTGCATCCTTGATCACTGATAAATCTTCTTAATTAGGAAGAGAGAGAGAGGGAGGGAGGGAGAGAAGGGACAGAACACATGCGTCTTTAGGAACTTACAATGCTTGATATTGAGTTAAGTGATTCCCCACCCCCCACAAACCCTGCCATCTTTTTTTGGTACTTGTCCAAGATATCTAACAGACAATATTATACACACCTTTTCAAATGAATATTGCTATACTTCTTCATGGGTTCTGTACATTCGTAAGGAAAAAAACCCCGTGATTTTATAAATGTATACTTTGCTTTCTTCCATACTGACGACTGTTTGTTTGATTCGCTTATCCATTGTCCACCAATAATAATTTAACTCAAAATTAAAGGCTTTATTCCACAGAAGTGAATTACTGATTATCTCTCAGATTAAGCAAAGCATGAAATTTATATGACATATCATTTATCTATGTATTTAAAACATATGTATATTAGAAGTGTGGGATTTTGTTTTTCTGTTTTCTCCAGGTGTTAAAGGGTTTGCTCTTGAAAGAGAAATGACTGCATATTGAACCAATGTGTATACATAGATACATAATATATACAAAGATATTCTATATTGTTTATGACATGTTTCAATGATGAAGACAAATTATAATTTTATTTAACTTAAAATAGTTATAGAAAACCTTTTGAGATTCTATGCCATTCGCCAGTTTTATGGTCTTGAATATGTAAAAAAGATATTAGATGTAGTATTATCTTATACATAAGATAAATAGAGTACCGCAGTTGGAGAGTTTTAATTAAAGCTTTATGCTGGTGACGACTGAAGATGTTCTGATAAAGATACTGTACAATTTAACGTAGATATTCTAAAATTTAGAAAAGTGGAGTCTTTTTTAGAATAGTTTTGATTCTGTTTTAAATCTATAGTATTTTGTTTGCAAAACTATTGTATAGAAACAATTGAGAATATAACAACCACTAATACAAGACATGGGTAACCATTAATTATATCCATCGGGCCCAACACCACTTTCTCATAAATTTGTACAACTTCCCTTTGAGATGATTATCTTTTTATATATAAATATATAAACATACATACACACAACTGGGGAATAATATAGCATCTTGAAAACTTTCTCTAATAATTTTAAGTTAAATAAAATTATAATCTGCCTTCATTGGAATAGATAATAAAAGTATTAATATGAGAATGCAATGATATAGAACATATGTGCAGTCATTTCTCCACCTAATTAATTAGTGAATTTGGACATGATTTGAAGGAATTTATTGTTATCAATGATAATTTTTTATGTCAAATGCAAACTCATTCAGTCCACTAATCTATTACTTTAAAATAATAATCATAATTCAGATCCAAACATTTTAAATTAGACAACTTGTTAAAATTAAATAATAAATTACTTCTTATACTGTTATGAACTGTTTTATTGTATATAAAGTATGTTTTTAAATCACCCTTTTACATTATCAAGATGAAACAATTGTAAAATTTTCCAGTTCATAACATCGAAGATGATTATGTTAGCAAACATAATTAGATAATGGTATAAATATTCCATTTTTATTTTAGAAATAATGTCTTTGTGTATCTTGGTGTTCCATTTTCAATATCTTAGAGATTCTCAAGTGATATTTACTAGTATGGAAAATAATACTAACTAACGATATTATAATAAACTAACAAATATATATAATTTAGTTTTAGTAAAACATGGAAATATGACTTGAAGTTGCAATAGATATTGCACTATGTTTCTTTTGTCCTGTTTTAAATGTAAAAGTCTCCTGTAGTATAAAGGGTTTTTTCCATTGTCAATAAGTTAATATTATTACATTAAAATTGGAGTGATTAGCATAAAGTAACTCATCAGAATGTTTCAGTCGTTTAATATATCCTTGATAACTGTGGTAGGAACTCATTGGGACAATTAAAGTAGATTTTATTTGTAACACTGCATTTAAGGAGAACATTTAAGAATCTCATTTCTTTATAGTTTAATGATATTCCTATGTAAGAAGGTAACCTAAGGAAATCATGGATCCTACATGGAAGAAATAAAAAATATTGAATTCTTTCCATAAGGCTAATAGCCATATATCTGTAATTTCTTTGTAGCTTGAGACTCCTTGGAGAGCACCTTGTTAACAATTATAATAGGAAAATAGGCAAAAAAACCCCACCAAGATTGTCCTGGGAATCCAAGATGTTTGTTCTACTAATAATCACCAATATATCAGATACTATAAAATATAACTCATAATCATACAAAATGAGTCATTATCTGTATCCAAAATCGTATATAATCATCTATAAACTATGAGTCAGAGTCAAGGACATAACTTTTATTTGAAATAAGTGTGTATTCTAATATGAAAAATCTAAAGGAAGTAAAATAAATACCAATAGACAAATGCCAATTGCTATGTCATAGTGAAAATAGAAAAAGAGAAAACAGTGCTTGCTTATTTACATTTACTTTTCTCAAGTTTCTACTGACATGACATGGACAAGGTTAGAATGAGAGCATTATACTTTTTTCTTCTCTTTTTGGTGAGGAAGATTGGCTCTGAGGTAACATCTGTGCCAATCTTCCTCTATTTTTTGGATATGGGATGCCTCCACAGCATGGCTGATGAGTGGAGTAGGTCCATGCCAGGATCCAAGCCTGCGAAACAAGGTGCCACTGTGGAGCACATGGAACTTTAACCACTCAGCCAAGGGCTGGCCAGCATTATACTGTTTTTTAAAGCAAATATCTAGTTAGGTTTAGGAATCAGCATTTGTATATCATATTTTATAAATGCTAATATGTCCTACGTATTGAATTTATAATGCTTACCTTAAAAAGGAATTTTTAATAATTTTTACGTTAAAGTATAAATATCATTTCTGTTTCCATATAACTTTGGAATTTGGGTGCAATTTTGATAGAATTTCATAGGAATCACAGAAATAGTTTATTTTTTATATGGAGTAAACTAACATGAGAAGAAAAGAAAACTAGTTGAATTTATAAGTAACTGAATTCCTGAAATTGAGCACACTGGCAAATATAACATTAAATACTTATATGCAGAAAACAGTGCATGAAATAAGTATAGAAGTTAATTTATATTCAAAATATTGTTATAGTCCTTTGTAAATTATGAGAAATGATGTGAGAAAGAAATAATGTAATTTTAATCATTAGATCAATGAAGATATGGAGAAAACAGAAAGCAAGCACATTCATTACTAAGTACTGGTGGGCATACTTAGAAACTACTTTGAAGACAAAATTATCTATAAATTTAAATTGCACAATTATATGGAGGACTATAATCAATTATTTTCCTTAGTCCTAGAGGATAGAGAAAGGAATAGACTTAATTTACCCATTAAATAAATTTAATGTGGAAAATTTGGAATATTCTTGTGAATGTGACAAAAACGTAACTTTTGAGGTAGCATATGAGATGGCATACTGTTAAATATAATAGTTTTATTAGTTGTAGTCAGACAATAGATAGTTACACTGGAGGTAATTCCTATAAAATGAACTAATGAATTAACAAAATGAGAAGAAAGAAAAGGAAAAAGGGAGTGGAGAAGAGTGAAAGTAGGGAGAATATAAATGAAAAAAACCAACAATAAAACTTCTCAATAGTTTTCATAATGGTCAAACAAAAAAGCTCTTCAAACAGGCATTTTATTTTGGAGTCCTGTTTAAAAACCCCTAGAAACACATTCTCTTTGTGATGTTTCACTGATCTTTACCCCATGACATACCATTACTCTAGCCTGGTACTTTATATAATGTGGACAGAGGCATGACTTCAATCTTTCTACTATAAAATTTCTCTCTGAATATTCTTACATTAGCCTCTGATAGATGCAACCCTTTCTTCTCTAGACAACCTTTTACCTTACCTCTACACCTATATATCTAATCACTGTTTTACATTCCCACTTTGATGTCTAAGCATCTCAGACATATGTCCAAAATCTATATAACAGTTTAAAAACCTGTCTTTTCCTGTCTTCTCTTTTTTAGTAAATTCTAGTCTTGTTTAGGCTAAAAAGCCCTGGAGTCTTCCTTGGTAGCTCTCTCACACGTTCTGTGCATGCAATAATTCAGTGGAATCTATGGCCTCTAATGTCACAAAATATCTGCAGTATATGTGCTGGTTCCTCACTACCTCTTTGCTTCTGACACAATCCAAGCCACCATCATCTCCTACCTTGATTATTTCATTAGTTTCCTCAGTTCCTGTTGCCCTCTGGCAAACCTCTCTCTCCCAGTATACCCTCAACTTGATTGCTAGAGTAATCCTTTGAAAATATATGTTGATTCATGTGTCTTCTCCAATGATGTCCAAAATCTGCCAAAGGCTTTCAAAGCACTTATCATAATCTGCCTAACCTATGTCCTTGTTTATTTTCCATCTGATCTCACTAGAACACAGGCACTACCAAGGTGGAGAAACCATGTGCATCCACAGTGCCCAGGCCTAGAATAACGGCCTGGCAAATAGGAGGCTCTCAAAATGTTCTTGGAAGAATGTACGTATTTTTTATTTAGGTTGAATTTCAGAACCATTAGTAGTAATACACAAATATTCTCAATTTTTGAACTAGGAGGAGAGGAAATAAAATATTTTAAAAATGACATTACTCTGGAATGGCTCTAGTGTTTACCATATAGAAACTCAGGGTAATATAAGAGAGAAAAATGTAGTCTATTCTAATTCTAATTAAGTGTTATCCATTAAAATAGAATATAAAGTATATAAAATGAATTTCAAATCCAGATACTGGTTTCTATTCCCATTAACTCTACTTAAATTTGGATCCTCATCTTTTATCTAAACTTTTTGGATAGACTCTTACTATAAAGCTCTTCTGGTTCTAGTCTTACCTACCTGTAATCTTAGCGTTTCCTCCACAGGCCTCCTAAAGTGAAAATTTATAAATATTTGACCAAGGAACTACCTTACTTTGCTACTTATAATCCTTCAATAACTCTTAATTACGTACTAGATAAAATCCGTGTTTTTGATTAAAGGTCATTCATCTTTGCAGCAAGCCCATCTTCCCAGGCTAGTGTTTATTCTAATTTAATGACATCTATAATATATTTCATCCATTCTGACCATTTTGCAAGTACCTCCCACAAGGGAAAATGAAAATTAAAACAAACAAACAGGAAAGTAAAAATTAACTCTAATGGGTCAGTTATTTATTGGTTGTTCGTCATTCCCACATCCGTCCTTCCATAAGCTGCTCAGACTTCTGTGCCACCTGCCTTCCTGATGGGTTCTGCATATTAGGAGGCACTGGTGAGAGATCAAAAATAGACAGGTGGGCATGTTACTTTGCTCCTTTCTCTTCTTTCTCTTCTGGCAACAACTATGGAAGTGGCTGCATTGCCTTGATGGTTCCAGCTTTCATCCTGGAAGCAGCCCTTCTTCATGGTTCTAGCAGTGGCAATGTGGTTGCTCTTCTATGGAGTCAGCCTCTGCTGGATGGCCCACCCCCTTGGCTCCAGTGTCTGTTAAATGCCACTCTTTTCCATGGGGACAGCATTGTACATGGCACAGCAGCCAATGTGTTCTGCAATCTGGAAATTCCAGCCCCTTCCTTTTTTCCTGTAGCTGTATTTCCTTCCTATAGTAAATCATTTCTGATTACTTCTTCCTCTTTGTTTGGTTTCATCTCTTCAGGTCTTTTAAAACTAGTTCCCTATATTAAATTCCTTCTGTTTATTTTTCTAGTTATATCTTGTCTGACACACAAAAATTATTAGGGAAGGTGGCTGTTTATAGGTAGAAAATCATTTTCTCATTTTTTTCCACAAAAGTTTTAGGAAGAAGGAATATGAGAAATGAAAATAATAAACAAATACGTTATTTTCAGTTACAGTTAACAAAACACTACCTTGTTGATCATAAAATTAGATCACTGTTTTACTATTGCTTTCCTTGGGTAAAAACACATTTCCATATATGATATGCTATCTCCATCAAAACTAAATGTATGTTTATGTAGTCTTCTATCACTTCTGAATAATGTTTTACTCTATACTCTCTGAACCATTAGATAGATCCTGTTGCTATGATGTATTAAATTAAATGTGATATTACCACATATACATGTGTGGCTTAATTTAATTTTCACTAACAAGGACAATCATATTACCTTGAAACGTGCCTTTGAAATTAAAATTTTTATGTGAACAAAATGCTTTCTTTGGCTACTTTTATGCCAAACCAGCAGAACTATTCTAACTAATGAAATAATATTAAATACTACCAGTTAGGAAGTTTCTGAGTGTTCAATATACATTATCTCATTATCTCCCTTAACCTATATGACTGTATATGACTTTATTTTTGTTATTCCGTTTTGCAAATGAAGAAACTGAAGGCCTACAAGGAGAAATTACTTGTTAAAAGTCACGTTGTTAGTAAATGGCAAAGCCAGAAATTAAGGCTATTTTCTTTCTGCTAACCTATGGTGAGTCTCAATTCGTTTTGGTAAATTTTCAATGAGTTGTTCAGTTTTTCCAAATTATTCTGACACTGAAAGTTAATGTGAGTACTTAAAATTAGTCCAGGGACCTGGAAATTAGAAGATCACCCTTGTCCTGAGTAGCTTCAGTGAGATGACGCATCAAATTCAGTGATTATTAACACGAATAGGAAAAGAGGAAATATAGAAAGCCTGTATTGACTTATTTTAAGAAGCTTAGCTATGAAAGAAATATCAGTTATACTGTGATTGACATTCACCGTGATAAAGGACAGTCCTTATTACAGGCTTTTGGAAGGAGAGATTGAGGCACTGGATAATAATGTAAATATTAAGACAAAGTCATAGAAGTCAAGATTTTAAATTATCATCACTAATGTTTATAGGAAGCTTTTTTTGTGCCAGGTACTGACTTAATGCTTTACACGTTCAGTCAATAAAACACTGTGAAAATTGTCTTTCTATATTCTCATTTTCAATAAAGTTTAGAGAGGTTAAATGACTTGCTCTCCTATTTATTTAGTGGAAGAATTAGAATTCAACAGAGATCTATCTGACTCCAAAATAAATGATTTCTACCAACTTAACATTATTACCACCAAAATTTAAATGTAAAATGAAGATGAAAAAAAGAAAGACATTTGAAATTCAATATTGAAAGCAAAAAATACCTTCCAATCAAAGGATATCAACACAAAAATGACTGTGTTCAAAAAAGAGTCTAAGGTGAGGTTGAAAAGAGTTATATAAAATACAGCTAAAAATATTGGAAATAGAACACTAGCTTGAGAATACGTGAGTAAAATAGAGCAGTAGAAACCAATAAAACTTTCCCTAACTTCCAAATAAAATATTTTCAGTGATAATATGACAGTGTATATTGACAGTAAATGTGTGATCAGATTCTAGAAGGGATTACCATGAGAACAATGGAACTGAACACTAGTTGATGGCAATTAGTGTCCTATGAATGCTTGCTACCATATAGAGAGAATACCAAAATGTTGGTAGAAAGAAACTATCTTTCCTCCTGTTTCTTGGATAAGGAGCACAAGATCTGTACAATTTAAAAAACCAGTCGACATTATGTCTAACATGTAGTTCCAAAGAGTTATCCTATCACAGTAACCTTCTTTCTGCATTCACTGAAAGACAAAATCCCAGAAAACAACCAGAAAGGAAACTGAGTGGCTTCTTGGTAGACCCCATCCAAGAAATAAAGCATTTTATGGAAGGAGAATGATAGGAAGAAACATGGTAGTGTTACTTTCTAATAAAACTAAACACGTTACTTGTATTTGTCCTTCTTATATGCTATGACAAGAAAAGCATATCAAGCACATCATAAATGCTTGATAAGAATGAACAAAACATTTTCTGTTAAATATTAATTGTAATATATATTTTCAGTTAAATTATGTTTTATTAAATTAACACAGTCGTGCGTCACTTAACCACAGGGATATGTTCTGAGAAATATGTTGTTAGGCAATTTTGTCATTGTGTGAACATCATAGAGTGTAGTCACACAAACCTAGATGATATAGCCTACTACACACCTAAGCTATACACTACTAATCCTGTGAGACCACAGTCATATATGCAGTACATCATTGACTGAAATGTTGTTATGCGGTTCATGACTGTGTATTAAATTGAAGAGAATTGCCATATATCTATTGCTGATTTTAAGAAATTAATGACCACAAAGCTAGAGAAGATACCCTATGAGATGTCATTACCTATTATAAAACTATAGTATTTAAGGCTGTGTGGTATTACTTCAAGTGTTAACAAATAGACCAGTGAAATAGAAAGTCCAGAAAAAGAACCACACATAAATAGCTACTTGATTTGTGATAAACTGAGCTGCAGTAGAGAAAAGATTGTTTTCTATATATGGTACTGAATCAAGTATATACTCATACATAAAAAACAAAACAAAACAAAAAATATAAACCTTGCTCTCTACTTCACACTATGCACAAAAATCAGTTCCATACAGATTGTGTATCTAAATGTTAAAAAAAGTTAGTAAATAATAATACTAGGAAAATATCTTTGTAGCCTGGAAGAAGCGAAGGTTTCAAAATAAATCACAGGGCCGGCCTGGTGGCAGGGGGCTTAAGTTTGCATGTTCCGCTTTGGTGGCCTGAGGTTCCCCAGTTCGGATCCTGAGTGCAGACATGGCACCACTTGGAAAGCCATGCTGTGGCAGGCGTCCCACATATAAATTAGAGGAAGATGGGCACGGATGTTAGCTCAGGGCCAGTCTTCCTCAGCAAAAAGAGGAGGATTGGCAGCATATGTTAGCTCATGGCTAATCTTCCTCAAAAAAAAAATTATTAAAAAAAGTAAAAAACAGCAAAATAAATCACAAAAGGATTAATTATGAAGGAAAACAAGGAAAATATTTGATAAATTATACTACTATACTACGTTAAAATTAATAACATCCATTTTTTGAAAGATACAGTTAAGAAAATGAAAAGGCAAGGCACAAAGTGATAGAACTCTTATCAAGAATATATAAAGAATTCCTACATATTGTTAAGAGGAAAGTAGACAGCCCAAAAAAAGATGGGCAAAGATGTGAGCAGCACTTTATGGAACATGATATCCAAATGGCCGATAAGCTTATAAAAAGTGGTCAACTTTGTTAGTCATTCATGGGAATGGAAAGAACACCTTTTCTCACTGAATATTTTCTTAATGAACGTATATTAATTGATATATTGTCAGTCCGTCACAGGCAGAAAAAAATTATTTCATTTGGAAAAGAATTCATATGACCTTCCGGGAACATCTTGTTATTTTTAATCTAGAATATTTTACAGTTCTTTTTAAAATTAAGATAGTGTTAAAACTAAAATAATTTTCTATCCTTTTTTTGATGCTTGTGCTTATTTGTAAAATAT
This sequence comes from Equus przewalskii, assembly GCF_037783145.1. NCBI lineage: Eukaryota > Metazoa > Chordata > Mammalia > Perissodactyla > Equidae > Equus > Equus przewalskii. The sequence continues at coordinate 58,873,051 of NC_091838.1, forward strand.
TTGCGGAATAGCTATTTAAGTGTTACACTGCCATGACAAAAGTGTAAAATATGTGCCAATGGCTTAGCAGTCAGGCAATAAGTGTTGAAGAAATAGGTATTACAGGCTAGAAATATAATGATCTATTTTAGGCAATGGCACAGCATTTGGTAAAGCATTTTTCCTTTTTCAATAATTTTGAGGGTCTACTTGAGCCTATTGAGCTTTTAATTCTAGAGAATGTGGCTGAAAAAGCCAGAAAGAGTGTGAGAAAATATTAGCTATCTTTAGAAATATGTTACAATACATTTGTACGTACATACACATATTCTACAATACAGATATATATTACCAAACAGAGTTCAAACAAGATTTGGCTGGTTTTCAAGCAGAGATCAAAAGGACTGGAGATTAGAGACAGTGGCCTTCCAAAACTGGAACGTCAATTTCTTCTGGATACAAATATTACTAAGTAAGATTGAAAAAGGATCAGAGAACAACGAGCCTCAAAGTTATGAAATAACAATCAGATTAAGAGTGCCGTCTTCCCATAAATTCTCACGTTTCTTGACTTCAGGATATCCACCAGTAATTTGAGAGAGAGAGAAAAAAAAGATGATGGAGGAAAAATAAATAAAACCTATTTTAGAATTATATTTAGAAAAGAAAACCAAAAACTTTGTATATAGTTACTGACATATGGAGCTCAAGAAAAGCAAAAAGATCATAGTCTTGGGCTGGCCCTGTGGCCGAGTGGTGAAGTTCCCTTGCTCTGCTGCAGGTGGCCCAGTGTTTCGTTGGTTCGAATCCTGGGCAGGGACATGGCACTGCTCATCAAACCACGCTGAGGCAGCGTCCCACATGCCACAACTAGAACGACCCACAACAAAGAATATACAACTACATACCTGGGGGCTTTGGGGAGAAAAAGGAAAAAAAATCTTTAAAAAAGAAAAATGATCATAGGCTTACTAAGTTATTATGGAAACTATATTGCCTAATGCATCACAAGCCAGGATAAAAATCAACTTTTGAGTGAGGCTTAACACAGACTTGAACAGGCAGGAACTTCTGCAGCCTGCAAAAAAGACACACCCCAGAATATTCACTTCAGCTGTGACCATGGAGGGTAACGCCTAAGAAAGCACATCCTTATGAATGAGCTTCCCATTCTAAGTCCACTTTCTTGCTGTGTGCACTGGACCCCATCTCCCCTTGCTTATGGACACATTTTAGCAACTGTTTCTTTTTCTTTTTCTTTCTACATCATTAAAATTTCTTCTTTACTGAATTATTCCTATTAGGCTGAAATACGATCATCTCCCATCAAATAAATATAATATATATAAATAAATATTCATGTAATCAAAATAACTTCTGTTATTCCCATATTTGCCTCTGGTATATCTTGTCTTTGTACCCAGTTTCCCAAGAGATCTGGTATGGTAGTGGGTTGTATTAATATCACTTTTCTTTTGCTGAATATTTTCAGTGATCACATCTCATCCAGAAATAACTTGACTTTTGTAATTAGAAAACCTTATTTTTAAAATGAATGAAATGAGGTTGCTGAAATTGGTCCATGCATTTTAAAAATACCCACAAATATACTGGTAGTTTCTGTGGCAAGTTTCCATCTTCTATGCATGTTTTTAGCCTTTCTGTCCACCATTCAAAGTGTCATATATTAGTATTCTGAAATTTTATTTTGATTTTAAAACACCTCAAAAAAGCAAATCTGAAACAAATATATAATATACATACAATACATTGATTTTAATATAGTTTGAAGATAACAATATTTTATCACCAGACTTTGCAAAGTTCTTACATTTGGTGTATATCTGTATACAAACTTATGACCCCTTCTATCTTACAAGATTAGTGAGAAGATTATTTACAAAATTATTACCTGTTTCTTGAATTCTTGAAATTAATTTCTTTTTGTCGTCCCAAACTTTCGCCCAAATTAGTATTATAATCTTTTATAAAATCAATGCAAGTTAAAGATTTTTAAATAACATTTTTGAATTTATTTATAGTTAACTTGTGACTTCTTTTCATAAAAATACAATTTAAATGTCTTTGATATTTCTAAAAAGATCACCTGCATGGCCGTGTACTTAATTACATATTTTTTATGTTGATAAATCCAATTATTTTTCTATGTGGGCTCAATATCTTTAGCTATCTTAAGAACATCAAACTGGAAACATCTATGAAGGAAGAGTTCTCTTTTATGCAATCATTTCTGTGACAGAAATATGTCTTTGGAAGGAGGGTCACTTCATAACAGCAAATAGGTGATTTTTTTAAAAAAGTGATCCTGCTGTAAATATGGGTCCTTTTCTTATACCCTTTAATGTTGTTGGCCATTTAATTTAGATTTAATAAAATGACTTTATAAAATAAGTGGTCAGTAAAAGTTATCTGATTCTATAGTTGTCTAAAGTAAATTTTCTAATCCATCATTCAAAAGTGGTATAGTTGAAAAATGTAAATACATGTAACTAATGAGCTGTGTTCTAACCTATTTAAATGCAAACTTCAGTCTCTTGAAAACCTAATTTTGTTATCTTGGAGAAGTTATTAATACTCATGAAATATAATTTTCTCATCTGTGTAATAGTATTGGGAATAATACCTGAAATGATATTATGAGAGTTGTATATAAATAGCCTGACACAGAGTGTTTATTCAGAAAATATTGGTTTTTAACAGAGACTATCTGTAGCTTCCCTTACAATATCTACATATTAACAAATCTAAATGAATCCACAAAGAGTTAATCTGGCATACCTAATCTAAAAATTTACTTAAGGTTTTAGATTGCTGTATGAAATTTTTGGTTATTAAAAACATTTATATTTATTAGGACATCAAGTTGCTCTCTGTGATAGTCAAGCAGGCATTTTGATTATGCCATCTTACAGATGAGAAAATGAAAGTTTGTGGAGAGTGAGTGACTTGCACAAGAAATACTGCTAGTTAGTGACTTATAACACCATATGTGGTTTGCTTTAGGATATCAAGCAGGCTAAAGGAAGTAAACCTGTCACAGACTTACAATAAAACATTGAATAAATATAATCCATGGAACAAAGTGTTTAAACTTGCTTTTTGACATCTTTTGTTTTATGTTTTAACTCCTGTTTTAATGGTTTAATTTAGTCTGTTTCTTCACTAAAAGCCACCTCAATTCTTTTTGGCCACATGCCTAGTATAAACAACAAATGATTGTGTATACTCTTGAATCCTTGCCTTACTCAGATTTGAAAGAGTCTTTTATGTTGACAAAAAGTTCTAGAAACCCCATCTGTCCTTGAGATCTATCCAATCATTAATTTGAATACTCCAAAGTGAGCAATGATATCTAAGGAGAAGAATCATTAACTGCCTAAGGTGCATCACAATTTTAATTGGCTTTTTTTCTAATTCGCTTGCATGCCCTGTGGCAATGTAATAAGTCTTTAGTAAATTAAAGTGTTGGGGAGGAGACTCCTTCATACATTCAGGATTTATCATAGGCCTAAATATAAAGTCTGTTTTTAAAGCTTCGGAAGCAAATGCAAGAGAATATCTTTCCATCTTTGGATAAGCAAATATTTACCAGACTACATAGAAAGGACTAGCAAATAAATAGTAATAAATTGGACTTTGTAAAACTAAAAACTTCAGCACATCTAGAGATAGTGTAGTAAAATGAAAAAGCAAGCCATAGATTGGAAGAAAACATTTGCAATGTGTATATTTGTCAAAAATGATATAAACATTGCATAAAGACACAATGATATCAAGACAAATGAAAGAATGCAATTAAAAATAGGCAAAATATTTGAACAGACACTTCATAAGATATATCAATAAGTGGTGAATAAGCACATGAAAAAGTGCTCAATATCATTAGTCACCACAGAAATGCAAAATAAAAACACAGTACAGATTGACAACCTCAAATGTTGGTGAAAATGTTGAGCAATCAGAAATCTCATACAGTGATGACAGAATATAAAATGGGCAACATTTGGAAACCTGTTTGGGAGTATTTTTTAATGAAATTAGACATATGCTTACCCAATAACCCCAACAATTCCACTACTAGGTATTTGTCCAAGAGAAATGAAAATACATCCACAAAAAGACTTGTGCACGAATCTTCATTGTATCTTTATTCAGGGTAGCCCAGCACTTAAAACAATCCAAATGTTCATTTGCAGGAAAGTAAACAATTCATGAAATGAAATGTACTCAGCAACAAAATGGAACAAACTGTTGATCAGCACAATGTGGGTGAATCTCAAAAACATGCTGAGTGAAAAAGACCAGAAACAAAACAATACATATTGTAACATTCAATTTATATGAATATTTAGAAGGCCGAAACTAATCCATGACGAAATCAATTAGTACGGTAGTAATCTGGGAAGGTGTAGTGATTGACTGGAAAGGAATATGACAGAACTTTCTGGGGTAATGAGCGTATTCATATATTAATAAAGTTGTGGGTTACATGAGTTTATGTATAGTTTGTCAAAACTTATTTAACTGTACACTCAAGATGTGAGTATTGAGCTGTAGAAAATTTATGCCTCAATTTTAAAATACAGTTCACTTCTAATAAAGTGTTTAATAATTTATATAATTCAATGTTTACTTTTTTAGTCAACATTGAGGACAAGATGGGCATATGTAAGTATGTATACTTAAAGTTTACTCTTATTGATTTAGGGCCATTATCTGCACAATAAAAGAAAGAATTGTTTAGAAAAAATTAAATAATTTTAACACATAATTGTTTGCATGTCATGTCTTTTAACTTTAAAAAGCACTTTTGTTCTTCATAATTCCTTTTTAATTGTTATTTAAATATGTAAACTTAGACTGTGAATTTGAAAAGTTCAAAAATAAAGTTTCATGGGTCTGGCACAGTGGTGCAGCAGTTAAATTCTTGTGCTCTGTTCCGGTAGCCAGGGGTTCGCTGGTTCGGATCTATGCATTGGACACATGCTGTGGTAGGCATCCCACATATAAAGTAGAGGAAGATGGACATGGATGTTAGCTCAGAGCCAACCTTCCTCAGCAAAAAGAGGAGGATTGGTGGCAGATATTAGCTCAGGGCTAATCTTCCTCAAAAATAAAAAATAAAGTCATGATATAGTTTTGATTTATTTGAAGGTCTAAATTATTGACAGTGGAATTACAGTCAAAGCTCATTTTTATAATGATGTTCATCTCTTCCAGTTTGAAATTTAAACTCTAAATCATTAAATGATCTATATTAGAAAAATATTCTTGAAATGTGGAAGAGATATAAAGGAACCAGATTATTAATTTTTTCTAGTGCCACTGGATAGTAAAAGTAAAAATCTTAGTAACCAAAGACTAGCAAAAAAAAAAAAAGGAAAAAAATCCTCATAACCCCATCACCACAAGATAACCAGAGTGTCATTTGGGAATAAATCCTTCATAAATACACAAACATACAGACACACATGCACATGGTATCTTATGTTATCATACATACTGTTTTATAGTCCGTTTTTTATTCTAGCTAGTAATATGTTGTGAACTCTTTCCCCATCCATAAAATGTTCTTGTAAGACTTGCTTTCTCATTGTTGGACTTTCTCCACTGGTTGTTAATCAATCTCTATCTTAAACATTCGTGATTTCGCTACTTTAAACAAAGCAAACAAAATCTGTATCTAATTTGGAGAAGGAGACATTTAAAAAGTTTTATTTATGATAAATTTATTTGAAACCTAATGCAATTATCCTTTAGAAACCGTGCCCAGACTAACATTCCTACTACTCATGCAGGAAAGTACCTAAATATCTTCAACGACAGTCTTTAAAATTTCTAGGTCTTACACAATTTTATATTTGGAAAGTATTACATAGTTACTTTCATTTACTTTTTCTGATAGCTAGCAAGATTTGCTTTTTCTAGTTTCTTACAGTATATTAGCATTTAGAATTTTTTCTTTTGTGAACTTTCTGCTCATATTTTATACATTTCTATTTGTATGACTTTAATTTTCATACTAATTTCTAAAAATTACTTATATTAAACACATCAAGCCTTTGTGTTTTATAAATCTCGCAAATAATTTCCTCTGATAATTAAGTATTTATTTCGTTTGAAGTATATTCTTATCATAGAATTTTATTTATTTATTTATTGTTTTTACTCATGGAATCATATTGTACAATCATTTTCTTTATGTTTTTTATCATATTTTATAATGATAGAAAATATCTCTCACGTTTCTCCTAAAATCTGTGATTTAATCTTCTCCTGTTTTTCCGAATTCATACAGGATTTGTTCCAAATGTCTTCTGTTCTTACATCGGCCAATACCACATTCTAATTATTGTTTTCTATTGCACATTTTTATCTTGCAATTTAAACTCTCATTATATTTAAATATTTTCCTGGTTACTTTCATGTGATAGTTTGACAAACTATTGTATCGTTTTTTTCAAGTAACTCAAAATACATTATGTGTTTTATATTACAATTGTACTATAATCGTAACACATTTGTATTGCAATTTCAAAGAACGAGAGCTTTAGAAAATGTGGTCATTTTACCCATGAATATAGTTCGGCTCTTTATTTTCTTACTTTACATCTTTTAGCCTGGATTACAACTTTTTTAATCACATGCATTCTATATAACACTTGTTGAGTTTATATCAACACATTGCTTATTTTGATGCTATTTGCAATATAATACGTTTGTAATTTTTCTCACTCAGCTTTAAGGAGATACATAAGTTCAAAAAGTGAAGGAATGGAAAAGATATTCCATGGAAACTTACAAATAAGTAAGCATCAAGTATAAATAAATTATTGCTAAAATTGTAATTGAAAAAAAGAGGAGGTAGTTATCATAAGGTCATAGTCATAGTTGGAAGTGACGACAACATAAACTTTAGCTATCTTAAATTACATACCTCTTCTTTTCTCAATCACAACTTTAAAAGTAATTTATTTAGAAAATTAAACATTCTTAAAACCTAACTTTGTTTTTAACAGTAAAATAAAAAGCATGAATAAAAATGTTTTGGCATATATTTTGTCTATTGACCGACCAGTCCTTAGCCCTCTCTGTGCCACTTTCCATGACTGAGGTTGGAATGGAGTCCTCTTTTTCCAGAATACTTTTTACCTAGGGGTGGTGATGTGACGCTGTTATCTGAATTAATCCTGATGTTGATATCTGAAATAATGCTGATGCTCATATCTGAATTAATTATGAAAGGATGAATAAAAAATATAATAGGAGAATAATTAATTGAATTACAGTATGATTAAATATAAGCATCCAATAAGTTGATGCTTACAAAAGTTCTAGTCATATGTGAAATATGTATATTTTAATGTAGGGAGCTTAAATATGGACATAAAATAGCATATACAGTATGATCCTAAATTTATAATATGTCCATCTCTGCTTCATGAAGTTAAGGGTGATTTTTTTTTTTTTTACGTTTTGGGATAACTTTCTTATTGAAAAAATACAACTGCAGCAAACAAAAAGTACACGAACCTTACAATTCCCCGAGGCATCACATAGACTAAATTTGTTTTAAACGCACCAGCATCTGTTCTAAGCTAAAGGTGTAACTATAAAGGAATTCTCTAGTGGTGCGTTGCGGCAAGTGTCACATTGAGCCAAGAATATCAATTTTTATTTAATTAATAAGAAAACAGGAAGGCAAGCAGGATAATCAATAATTGGAGTTTTAGAGAATAGTTTAAAAATATGAAATTGTGCTTACCAAACCTGATATAGCTTTCTATTTATACAGGCAAGAATGACAAGACCTACAAACCATATTTCTGTATTATTACGAGGCAAGTATAGCAAGCTATCCTAAAAAAAAAAATTATTGGAGCTCATGGAAAGTAACAAAAGATAAGTATCAAATTCTGAAAGATAGAGAACAGCAGACATACCATAAGGACATGTATTAAGTGAGAATGTGAGACAAACAAAAAGCAAGAAAACAGTGAGTCAGAGACACACAAAAATGAATCAGACTATCAGCAGCAGTTTCAGCTTCTAGTCAAACAGCTGACTGCATGTAAACACAGTCTGGAAGGGACTGCAGGGTACACAGTGGATTTTTTTCTGTCTTTCTAGTTAAAATCAGCTGTAACATTAGCAACAGTATTTCTTTAAGCATAAAGACCAATAGATGCATTTTACATTCACACTGAGCAAAATGCTATGGAGTATGTACTAGAATAGAGTCCATAAAATAAACTGGAATAAATGTGTAATTTATCTGTTTATATCTTCATATGTTATGTGTTTAAAAATATTTGTTTTTATTTCTTATTCGTTAAATTTTATCTAATACGGGTAAGAGAAATAGGCTTTAATTTATATATCAGAATATAAATCATAGAGATTTTATATATGTGTGTATATATATTTTTGTTTTGCTTGGGTTTTTATTTATTTATTTTTTTACAAGCTTAAGCTCTGAATTCAGAGAAATCTAGGTTGGAATGATGATCTTGCCTCTTGCTACTTTTAACAGTGTTAGCCTTGGGCTAGCAATGTAAGTATGATTTTCCAAATTATAAAACGATGATGATAGTAATAGAAATCTTTTCACATTGTTTGAGTGGGGGAGAAGTTAAATATGATGAATACGAAATAGTACAGTGTCAAGTACAGGGGAATCAATAAATGCTAAATATTAGATTTATTGAGCTTTCATAACATTAAAATCCTCATAAAATCTCCGTGAATTGTGTTATTATCCCTCATTTACAGTTTAGGAAAGAAAGAATGAGAAAAGTAAGTTTATTTTCACCATCTGACAGGCTTTTGACTTCCCAGAGGCCACAATTGTTTAAAAAAAAGAATGAGGGTGAAATAAAAATGCATTTTCTCATTTTCAAGGAGATTTAGAGAATAGATCCTTGTACAAATAACGCTATCAGTGAATTGATAGGAACTACCAGATAACATTTAGAGAGCTTTCTTTCTTTTTTATATTTACACCAATTATATAGCATACATTGGTGATGTAAAGAAAATATAAAAAGTCTTTGTATTTTTTCTTTTATATACATCAATTTAGCTGACTTGAAAGTCTAAAAAGCATCTTCCTTTTTCTCTTACGGCCTGTAATCTGATTGGATGTGTGCAGATGAAGGGAGATACGCACACCTTCACACCCACCCACTAGTGCAGGCAAGCACACAGGCACACACAGTGTCATGTGTCATGTGGTGTGGTTTCTGTCTTGACTTAGTGCTATGTCATTAACAAAGGACATCCAACTTTTAATGAACTGGCAATGATGATGAAATAACACTATCAGGTGTGTCTACCATACTGTGTATTTTTGAAACAGATGAATACTAAAAGAGTTTAGCAGTGTAAAAGGAAGAAGAAGAAGAAGTTAAAAATGCTCAGTAAATGAATTTAAAGCAAAAAAATATATAGAACCTAACCTATAATCAATCTAGTGACTTTCTCTTTGCATAGATGTGTAGTTTGAAACAACTCAGGTATTTTTAACTGTTTTGCCTGGAAACAGTTCAAATGTGTACTAAAAGATCTTATATTCATGCAGCTGTTTCATACGTATTTTCTCATGAGATATTCAGAAGAGTATGGAGAGGTGGAACACATTCTGTTTATTATTACCATCTTCCAGTTTAAGCACAAACAAGTGGCATGGATTGCTCAAACAGCTGGTGAGCAACAAGTCTAACACTGAAATTCAAATCTTACCTCCTGGTCCATCATTTCCCCCCCTACATTATATGATTTCCTACTAAAAGTGGAAAGATAATATATATCAGATTTGTATTTAAAATGGGAAAAATCAAAGCAAAAGAATATGGAAGACTGATGAAAATATAAAAATTTAATGTTGATAATCTGCTTCCTGTAAATCAGGAAGGCAAATACACAGTATCAACTACTAGAAAGAGTAACAGAATCACAGAATCATAGCTCAAAAATAAGCAAGTGTGCAAAGAGTCTTTAATTCTTGCAGGTTATCTGCTTAGAATATTTTGAATTATAAGTTAATAAAACAGTTTACTACAGTTAAAGAAAAATATTCATACATTGATAAAAATTTAGGACTAAATGACATATGTAATATTTGGTATTTTGAATTTGTTGGTTGAATTAGAGTTGATCTATGCTTAAAAGGAGTTTTTGATATGACAGCCAAAATACTTCATGTGTTTAGATATCTTATTTCCCAAAAAGAAATTCTGGGAACCATTTAAATAACAGTCAGGATGCCAGATAATTTTCATATCTACTTTATCAACTAGCCTAAAAATAAGTAACTTCATTTGTATGGACAGAAATGTAAATATCCCAGTTAGTGACATGAAAGATTCTATTTTTAAGATATTTAGATCTTATAAACCCATTCACATTATCTAAAATTAATGTGTTTTGCTATCATATGAATATAGATTTGTAAGTATCTTTGCATATTACTGTATATTAAAATTGGGTACATACCAATGAAAGACACATTACATGGTATGCATTCACTTTACTAAAAGTTATGCCCATAAAGAATGAAGCCTGGAGATAAGTATTTAGAAAACAAAATACCTTTAAGCTCTCTAAAGAGGTCACAATTCAATTTATATTCAGTTTTTTGAGAGATAATATTAACATACTAGTATCAGGAAGTCAGAAATACCAAGCTGATTTGTTCATGGGATGATATATTTCCAAATGAATAATAATTAGATGGTGAATATGATTTTATTATAATTGCATCATAAATGTTAAACATCCTTTTTAAAATAAACTACTTTTACCCATAAAATATTTTCCCTTCATTTTTCCATTCAAAATACACTAACCTTGTCCTAAAGTTTGTAGGATGAGGATGTCCATCATATAAGGATAAGTAGTCGTATTCTTCTTCTAGAGCAAATGACTGAAAAACAATTTGTATTCTATTTCGTTCTTCTGCTATTATTACCCACGTACAGTTTGCACCATTTGGATATCCATATGGAAAACCAGGGCTCTCTATAGTGCCATTAAGTCCTTTTAAAGTTCCACCACATGTATAAATAAATCCTGCAATAAAAGAGAAATAAACAGACATTAATATTATATAAAACAAGAAGAATCCAGGTGACGTATTTTGAAAAGGACTTTTATTTTTCCAAGAATCATGTTAAAATAATTTTGTAAATGACAGTTTCAGAACTAGGTAAATTATCAAAATTGTTTTTTAAAAGGCAAAACATAGGTAGCACAATGCTAGAAGTCTTCTCATATCATACATCTTGTGGTTAGTAACTATAAACTGGTTGATGAAATAAAATCCTTTACACTTCTGATTCATTATCCATTACGTGATCCAATAGACAGACACAATCCTAGAACACCATATCTTCCCTAATGTAGTTTCCCACCTAATTGTATACATGTAAAAACCACATTAAATTTAATGATTTTAGTATGCATTTTGGGTCTTAAAAAATTAACTGCAGTTTTTATTGGTAAAGCATGCTAACTTTTTTGTGTATCCGTGTCTCTGTCATGTAGCCTATGTGCTTTAGGAAAATCTGTCCTGATCTGATTCTAGCAGAGGGATAAATGACTCAGACCTAAAACAAAATCTGTGTAATTGCTGTGTCTTCACACCGAGTGGTTGGTCCAGGATGGACACAATCCTAAAATAAGCACATCAGAGTGAAACCTCAGGTTGGGGAGAAAATATATTGAAAAATTGAATCCTGGAACACTGACAGCAGCCATCGTAAGAACTTCCATCTTAATTCTACGGCAGGCCTAAATTATTGAGAGCTTGTCTCTTGGAGAGCCTTCGAAAACTTACCATGTTTCTTGAGGGCTTTATTTATGAATATATAATATTCTGTAGTCATCTTGGGTAATGCAAAACCCTAAAATTTATACACTGGACAGAGAAGATGGTCCTCAGATGTATCCAGACTCGTCTATATGCAATTAAACCTTAAATCTAGAAGTCTGATGAGAATTCTTCCCCCAGATGCCATTTCCACATCTGTGGGTCGTACATGAACCTTAAGCGCCAGGAAGCTGTAAGTCAGAGATACTGAGCTAAGTTAGGGGGGAGAACTCCATACTACTCAAATTATCTGTATTTGGAACTGGATGTGGAAATGCAGGAAATTTGGGGCTCCTTTCACTGAGACAGAATGAGTATATGTTATATAGTTATGGATATTTTTGAAAAGTGTGAGGAACCACGCATGGAAAATGGGAAGCCAGAGTTGTAGATTGTGGCAAACAGAGGCTGATTTGGGATGTTGTGCAGTCGTTCCACACTCTTCACAAGAGCACCTTGCTTTTGCTAGGGAAGTCACTTCTCTGTCAAACAGCTGTGTGCTCTGGAGTAGATGACTTGTCTGACTCTAGTGGTGAGGAAAGTGGCACAGGGCTGAGCTAATCAGTACAACTCTATCTGCCTAGCCATATTTACTTCAGGAGTCTACTGATTATCTCCATAAATGGCAAAATCCTCAGCCAGGGTATTCAGTATGTGATATGAAGCCCGGTTCTTGTGATTCTTTTGGCCTTTTAAAAACTTACCAGGAGCTGGGTAAGTTAGAAGTTCTACAAAAATCAATATTTGCATGGATACATATACTTTTGCTCATTCACCAAAAGTCAAATAGGGCATTTTATGATTTTCAAAAACAAAAAGAAGGAAGGTCCCTTTGAAATTGCTTCTTGCAGAGCAATTACTTTGAAGCCTTAGGTTAATTAGCTATCATCCATTTCTATTAGTTTTCTGCCTGAACAGCTTCCAATTTGAACTTCGTAACTAAATGCAAGCGTGAATCCCTTCAGCTACAATCTGATCTGTGGGCTGTTTTATATATCCTCAAGCCCCGTAACCCTGATGCTTTTAGAAAAAGGACATATGTCCTAAAAACACATGCTCAGCTTTGTCCACTAATTCTTCAATGGCCTGCTGATTCATGCATTTCAATGCTTTTCTTTTCCTTTTTTCCCCCAGGCAAATTAGAAATTACGCCTATTTTTAAGCTTTCTTGTCTGTGTTCTTCATTTTATTTTCACTTTTGTTTATATTTGTTTGATTAAACATCACATTATTCATAATAATAGAGCACATTTTTCCAACAGATTTATAATCTTCAACAAAAAAAAATCAGAAGTAAATAGAGCTTATGAAAGTAAAACAAAATCTCCCCACATTTACTTATGCTTAACAAGATTAGTTGTTCTTATCAGCTTAGTGTTCACTTTTCCAGGCCATTTTTAGGCACATGCAGATATATGCATATTTCTATGCATGTATATTTTTTACAAATACAGTCAGTCATATTACGCATATTTTTCTGAATCTTTTTGTTTATTTTTGTACAATATCACTATATTCTGAATCCACATGTATAATTGTACTACATTCTTTTTCAATGACTACATAGCTATGTGGCACTTGTTATGACTGTTCTCCAATTTATTTAACATATCTCCTATCAATGGCTTCATTTTTTGTAGTTTAAAAAATGTGAAGAGAAACTTTAGATGTACACCCTTGTGAGCTTGTGTGAAATATCCTTCAGATGGAATTGCAAAAATTGGAGTCCTGAATTTTAAATTCAGATAGCTACAGCCAAACCATCCTCAATAAATGTAAAAATTTCTGCTGCTATCACCAGGTTTTGAAGTTTCCCATCTCCAACCCCGATTTTGGCAACACTAGACTTTTTGCAAGGCAAATTTTGCAAGGCAAAATATGTTACATTAATATCTTATTTTGCATTTCTCTGATTACTCTTGGGATAAAATATTTTGTTGTGTGCTTCTCACTCATTCATAATTCTTTTATGAATTGCTTCTCCTTATCCTTCACATATTTTTTTAATGGATATTTGACCTTTTCTCCCTTCTCTTTTAGGACATAATTGCTTAGGTTTCTGGTTATTCATTGATAAGCCATATTTGCCTTTCGTATATACATTTCTAAATGAAATAGATTTGCTTATTCTTTCCTTTTTTTTTTTTGAGGAAGATTAGCCCTGAGCTAACATCTGCTGCCTATCCTCCTCTTTTTGCTCAGGAAGACTGGCCCTGAGCTAACATTCATTCCCATCTTCCTCTACTTTATATGCCGGATGCCTGCCTGCCACAGCATGGCTTTTGCCAAGCCGTGCCATGTCTGCACACCGGATCCGAACTGGTGAATCCCGGGCCGCCAAGAAGGGGAACGTGGGCACTTAACCGCTGCGCCACCAGGCCGGCCCCTGTTTTGCTTATTCTTTATAGCTCATTGTTCTCATAAATTCACAACTCCTTATTGCTCTTTATAGTACATGTGAAACATCGTCTCCTTTCCACTCATCTCCTTTGATAATCTTTCTACCGTTTTTGTTCACCTATTCATCACAAATGTCATGCCTTAGGGATAAAACAATAAAAAGGACATTATCCTAGTCTGTCTTCATGGAACTGACAAACTACAACATGAGACAGTAGGGAAGTATAGATTATTATTAGTATAGACTATGGTAACTGCTGTGATTGGGATAAGCACACCTTGCTGAGAGAATACACAAAGGCAAAACTTAATCTAGACAATTCGGTGTGTGTTTATGGAAAGCTCATCTCAAAAACTGGTGTTGTGAGGCTGGCCTGGTGGCATGGTAGTTAAGTTAGCTTGCTCTACTTTGGTGGGCCAGGGTTCACAGGTTTGGATCCTGGGCGCAGACCTAGCACCACTCTTCAAGCCATGCTATGGTGGTGTGCCACATAAAATAGACGAGGATTAGCACAGATGTTAGCTCAGTGACAATCTTCCTCAAGCAAAAAGAGGAAGATTGACAAAAGATGTAAGCTCAAGGCCAGTATTCCTCACAAAAAAAAATAAATTTGGCATTGCAACTTTCCATAGATTCAGTCTTTGAATGTATGAATGCCTTACATTGTATTTTTCACATCTTAATTTTTAGTGTCCACTTAAAATTAAACAGTTAATTTATACTTGATAAATAAAAATTTATGTAATTTGGGTCGTATTGTCAACAAGAATTTGGTGAATAATATAGATTATTAAATGTTTTTCTCTTTTTTTCTTTCCGCTCATATTTTACCTTTCCTACACAGTACAGAGCAATGCAATGACTATTTGTACAGCATTTTTTATGATTTTAAATTTCTTTTGTTTTCTTCTGTGCTAACCGTGTTCCATGATAGACAAGCATTCACACTCTGTTTACTTTTTACCTTTTTTCACTCCTGTGTTTATCGACTGCTATTGGGCTTTTGTGCCCAATTATATTGACATGACTCTTTTTTTTTCACCATCAAGAGTTCACATTTTTATTGACACACAGTACTTGTATGATAAAGACTTGTGAAGAACTTAGCAGCAATTAGCCTTTTTTTATTGTGGTAAACAACACATAATACGAAGTCTATCCTCTTACCAATTTTCGAGTGTACTATATTATTAACTATTTTCACTTTGTTGTGCAGCAGATCTCTAGAAATTCTTCATCTTGTATGAATGAAATGCTATACCTATTGAACAATAACTTCTAATTTCCCCATCTCCCTTGCCCTGACAACCACCATTCTTTCTGCTTCTATGAATTTAACTACTTTAGGTAACTCTTACAAGTAGAATCATGTAGTATTTGCCCTTCTGTGACTCACTTACTTCCCTTAGCATAATATCCTTAAGTTTCATCCATGTTGTAGTGTATGTCAGGATTTCCTTCTTTTTTAAAACTGATTTTCATTGTATATACATACCTCATTTTCTTTATCCATTCACCCTTTGATGGACATCAGACTGTTTACACTTCTTGGTTATCATGAATAATGTTGCAATGAACATGGGAGTGCAAGTATCTGACATCCTGACTTCAATTCTTTTGGATAAATACCAATAAGTGAGATTTCCAGATTATATAGCAGTTCTATTTTTAATCTTTTGAAGAACTTCCACACTGTTTTCCGTAGAGGTTGCACCATTTTACATTCTGACAACAGGGCACAATGGTTCCAATTTCTCCACATAACTTGCCGCACTTATTTTCTGTTTTTCTGATAATGACTGTTCTAACAGGTATGAGGCAATATTTAATTGTGGTTTGAATTTGCATTTTCCTGATGATTAGTGATATTCCACATCTTTTTATATACCTGTTGGCCATTAGTATGTCTTTTGTGGAGAAATGTATATCCAAGTCCTTTGCCCATTTTTTAATTAATTGTTTTTTTGTTATGGAATTGCAGGAGTTCTTTGTATATTTTGGATATTAATCCTTTATCAGACAGATTGTTTGCAAATATTTTCTCGCATTCTGTGGGTTGCCTTTTTACTCTGTTTCCTTGCTGCTTTTATTCTTTTTCTTGGTTCTTAAGGTAGGAACTTAGATTCTTAATTTGGGACTTTTTTACTCTTCTAATGCATGCATTTAGTACTATGCAACGTCTGTCTTAGTACTGCTTTAGCTGGATCCCACACCTGTTGATACATTGTATCTTCATTTTCATTCAGTTTAATGTATTTTTATTTCCTTTGAATTTCCCTTTTTAACCCATGGTTATTATAGAAGTGAGTTGTTTAGTTTCCAAATGTTTGGAGATTTTCCTGTTAATCTTCTGTTATTGATTTCTAGTTTGATTTCATTCTGATCAGAGAACACACTCTAGATGATTTCAATTCAAAATTAAGTTTTATTGCCTAGGATCTGGTCTAACTTAGTATACGATCCCTGGATACTTGAAAAGAATGTGTATTCCAATGTTATGAATAGAGTAGTCTGTAAGTATTGATTGCCTCTTGTTGGTCAGTGGTGTTACTGAGTTCTTCTGCATTCTTGCTGACTTTCACCTATAGGCAAGGTGTCCTTTTCCCTTGGTTGCTTGTAAGATTGTTTTTTTGTTTTTAGTTTTCAGTTTAATTATGATTTGCATGGCATGTTTTTCTTTGAGTTTGTCCGGTTTGGAGTTTACTCAACTCTTTCAATCTGTAGGTTTGTGTATCTCGCCAAATTTACGAAGTTTTCGGTCATTATTTCCTTGAGTATTTCTTTAGCCCTACTCTCTTTCTCTTCTCATTTCATGACTCCAATGACATAAATATTAAATCCTTTATTTTAGTCCTACAGGTCCCTGATGCACTGTCCATTTTTAAATGTTTTATTCTACTTTCTCCGTGTTGTTCAGATTAGGTAATTTCTTTTCTATCTTCAGTTCCTTCATTCTTTCATCTGTTCCCTCCATTCTACTATTGAGCCCATCCATTGAGCTTTTGATTTCAATTATTGTACTTTTTGTGTCTAACATTTCTATTTGATTCTTCTTTATATGTTCCATTAATCTTTGATGAGACTTTTGCATTCTTTGCTAACATTTAAAATTTTTAAAATTTGTTTCATGTGTGTTTGTATTTGTTGAGGGATTATTTTTTATCATGGCCCCTTTAAAATCTTTGTCAGATGATTCTAAAATTTCTGTAATCTGGTGTTGGCATTCATTTTTTGCCTTTTTCATTCAGTTTGAGCTCCTGTTGGTTTTTAGTATGATGAATGATTTTTTTTTCTTTTTGGTGAGGAAGATTGGTATTGAGCTAAAATCTGTTTCCTATCTTCCTCTTTTTGCTTGGGGAAGAGTGTCCCTGAGCCAACATCCATTCTAATCTTCCTCTATTTTGTATGTGGGATGCCGCCACAGCAGGGCTTGATGAGTGATGTGTAGTTCCACACCTGGGAGCCAAACCTGTGAACCCTGGACTGCCAAAGTAGTGTGTGAACTTAACCACTATGCCACCAGGCTGGCCCTGATGAATGATTTTTTTTGTTGCAACTTGTATAATTTCATTTTATGTTGTGAGATTCTGGGTCCTATTTAAATATCCTGTTTAATTGGCTTTTTTCTGAGACTGCCTGAGCAGGGAAAGTGGTGGTGGGGGGGCACTGCCTCATTACTATCAGATGGTGAGAGAAGCCCAGGATCCCTAACTGGCCTCCAATAACAATCAAGGGAGCAGCATTGCTACAATGGGGTGATGGTGATAAAAAAATTTAATGTCAAAAACAAAGTTTGTTCAACAAATGGAGCTGAGAAAATTAGATAGCCACACCATACACAAAAATTGGACACCATGCCATACCATACACAAAAATTAACTCAAAATGGGTCATAGGCCTAAATGTAATAGCTAAAACTATAAAACACTTAGAAAAATACATAGAAGTAACACCTAATGGCCTTGGGTTAGGCAATGATCTTTTAGAGATGACACTGAAAGCATAAGTGACAAAGGAAAAAAATAGATAAATTGGATTTAGTCAAAATTAAAACTTTTTGCTGTAAATAACATCAAGAAAGCAAAAGAAGCCACAGAATAGGAGAATATTTGCACATCATATATCTGATAAGGCACTTGTATTCAGAATATATAAAGAAGTTTTACAACAACAACGGAGGCAAACAACAAAATGGAAAAATGAGCAAATCATTTTTAAAACATTTCTCTAAAAGCAGATAACCATATGAAAAGATGCTCAGAATCACTAGTCATTAAAGAAATGAACAAAATCATTGGAAAACCAAAACCACATTGAGATACTACTAGATATCTACCAGATGGCTACAATTATTGTCAAGGATGTGGAGGAATTAAAAAGCTCATACATTGTGGTAGAAATGTAAAATGTGGCAGTCATTCCGTAAAGACTTTAGTAATTCCTCCATAGTTTATACAGAGAGTACCACGTGGCTCAATAATTCCATTCTTGGGTATTTACCTAAGAGAAGTGAAAACATGTGTCCATATAACACTTGTATGCAAATTTCCATAGCAGCATTATTTATGATATCCAAAAAGTAGAAAAAAGCCAAATGTTCATTAACTGATAAATAGGTAAACAAAATGTGGTATTTCCATACAGTAGAATATTATTTAGCAATAAAGAAGAATGAAGTACTGATGCATGCAACAACATGGATGAACCTCAAGAACATTATGCTAAGTGAAATTAGCCAGTAATAAAAGTACACATATTCAATGGTTTCATTCAAATGAAATGTCCAGATTAGAAAAATCTATACTGACACAAAATGAGTAGTGTTTGCTTAGGGCTTGACAGGGATAAGTGGTTGGGTGGGATGGATTGTGACCACTAATAGGTACAAGGTTTCTCTTTGGACTAATGACAGTGATCTTAAATTAGATTGTAGTGATATTGCACAACTCTGAAAATACTAAAATCTATGAATTTGTACACTTTATATGAGTGAAATTTATAGTATATGAATTATATTTCAGTAAAGCTACTAAATATTCAAATTAAATGGTTTCTATGAGTTAAAGTGTGTGTTTTATTTCATTAAAGCATTCCTTTTTTTTGTTCAGTCTCACCTTCAAAAAATATTTTGAGGTGCTGATTTTCTCATAATTCTTTTCAGAAGAATGGCTTGGAGATGTCTTTGTTTATTAAAATTACTCTGTTATTCAGTATATACAAATCTTTAAAATTGCTAATATTTGGGTTTGTATTTATGCATGACTTAAATTAGAAACTGATCTACGTGGGTTGCATGTAACTTATGAATGATCATCACTAGTAAACCAAATGTGTATTTTCATCCTGTTTGAAAACATCTCCATAGACAAAAAGAAAGATATTCTCAAGTGAACTAAAATTTTTATCATGACCAAGTGAAAATGGGAGAAAGAATAAATTAAATGATGCATCACTAACCACTATCACTATTTTGCAATTTTTCCAAAATCTTATTCTCAGCACCACCCGTTTCTCTCATTTTTTTTTTTTTTACTTCACTCTTTATTGAAAACTTTTAGGTCACAACTAAAATTTCTTTCCCTGTACCACGAAAACTTTCCTGTGTCATTCTCTATTCACATAGCTCTTCCTCTGATCTTGAAGTAGGGAATTTCTTCTTTCTAACTTAGACCTATTCATTATTTGTAGAATTTCCTTCAAGACAACAATCGCTATTTATGGACACATCATAAAATATGTAAAAGTAACTACAATAAAATACAAATATTCAATACTTGTTACTTAAATTGTTCATAAAACTTAACTATCAGAAATTTTCCAGGTAGCTGCTCATCTAGGTATTTTCTCCTATCCTTATTTAGTCAGAGAAATGAACTTTGGTGAAATATACTTGCAATATTTCTTGAATTTATGTTATATGTGGCGTTATATAACTAAAGTATTTTTGCTATCGTTACTTTTTTTTAAAGCAGTGAAGGACCTTGCTATGTGTTAGGCACCGTGCTGAGCTTCTTTCATACAAGCTGAATGCATGGTAATTGTTGTAGTTAGTATTTCTTTCTTTCCTTTTCTGACAAACTTTTCAATAGAGTCATGTGAACTTATTGCCTCCAATCTTTCATTTCTCATTCATGAGCCTCCCATTTCAATCTAGCTTTTATCTTTTCACACAGGCTTTGATGTTGTTGACCACTGACATTGTTGACATCTTGAAACTTCTAGAATATGTATAGTGTTCTTTTCTTAACTCTTTGGCTAATCGTGATTTTCACAACCTTCTATTCATTTACACATTTATTTAATCTATGACTAGAATGACATCATATGTAGGTCCTCATATCTCATTTGGATTCCTTCTGTCAACATGAACTTCTGTGGTGGATGCTGGGATGTCAGATCCCCATTCAGGTGTAAAGGACTATTCTCACAGCTGCCTGGAATGCTGCTGGAAGATAGCTCTCAGCTGTCAGCCCTCTTTGACAATTGCCTATGCTAAGAAAACTGGCTAGTCCAAGATCACACCATCGTCCAGGGCAGCCCACATCAAATGATTGATAAATGTGAGAATATAAAGGCCTGAGTCATTCATTCCAACACAGAACAGTCTAAAGTGATATTCCAGCTCCAATATTATCTATGGGATTGGCAGAGCCCTTTTCTGGGATGAAATAACAGCTCAACTTCTCCCTCTACCCAACACTCTTCCCTTCCATAGGTATCGATCTAAAGAACGACTAATAAACGTCATCTCCATTATAGAAAGTGCTTCCTGGGGGATGCACCTGTGGCATTTCCTCCTCCTCTGTCGCTTCTGTGCCCAATCCTTTCCATACATTGTCACCAAAGACAACCTCCTAGAACAGAGCTGACTCCATGGAAAAACCCAAATAAAGTCCTTGACTTACAATCCAAGTTATGTTTTTACTATTATCTCTCAAAATTGTCCCCCATAAATGGCACTGAAATCTGTGCTTTAGCCACATAATTTACTCTCCTTTTTTTGGATTAAATCTAGAACTATCTTGTCTCCACTTCTTTTAAACATATGGATTTCCTTAAATGAAACTTACTCTCCCTTCAGTTCTGCTAAGAAAAAATTTCAGGTCCTTCAGTTTCAAGCTCAATTCATTATAAACAGTGAAAAATCCCTCTAGGAAAATTTTTCTCCTATTTTTCTAAACTCTTCAATTATCTTATTTCTACATGTACTTTCTTTTATTGTTTTCTTTCGGGGGAGTATATGATATATGACATCTTCAAATAGATTGAAATTTATAAAGAAATTGGTTTCTAGATAAAGCAAAGAGAACAATAGAGGTAACGAACATCATCAAAAATGTATTGAACCATAATACATAATAAAAATACTTCTTATGTATTTTGTTTTAAATTATATAATTACCAACCATTGATACAGTTTTTGATTTC
This sequence comes from Equus przewalskii, assembly GCF_037783145.1. Taxonomy (NCBI): domain Eukaryota; kingdom Metazoa; phylum Chordata; class Mammalia; order Perissodactyla; family Equidae; genus Equus; species Equus przewalskii. The sequence continues at coordinate 58,894,749 of NC_091838.1, forward strand.
AGTCACATCTATGCAATATTATTGCACTTGAGACAAGGAAGTTTACAATAGTCATGAAAAACTCTTTTTAAAATTTGCACCTGGTTTCATTTCTCTAAAAGATCATTGTATTTTTTATTATATATTCTCTAAAATAAGAATTTACTGAGAACTTCTTGTCTACATTCGTCTCTTTAAAGTTTAAAATGTAATTCTTAGTTTCATGGAAAATACTAGTTTTTCAACAAGCCACCGATTCTGAAGCCATGCATTCTTATTTCACAATCTAGCATGACTTCTGGGGAAATTACTTAATCTTATTATGTCTCAGCTTCCTTGTCTATAAAACAGGATAATACGAGGACCTATTTTAAAGATTTAACATGTTAACAACTGCAAAACTCATTGAACAGTATTTTAAACATAGTGAATGTTATATATGTTAGCTCCTCTTTCTCTTTTTCCTCTTCCTCTTATTTATTACTGTTATTGTTATTTTTAGCCATTAAATTATCCATTACATAACTTAACTATCGTGTTGTTTCGTTGAATTAGAGCCTACAAATTTAAATAAACATACTAGAGAATCCTATTACCAACTTGTCAGAGAATGAAAAATACCTATTGCCCAAATGTATCAAATATGCTAGCAGATGGATGTCATGAAATATAATTCCATGACTCTAGTTTAGGTTATCAATAAAAACATATCAAATTATTTTAGTCTTTTCAGAGTAGGAGGACACTTTAGATCTCAGACCATCACACAAATGTTAATGTTGAAGAGTCTGCCTCTCTTGAGGGGGAAAATGTAATCTGATAATGGTAGATTTCCCATGCAGACTTGTAAAGAATGTGTATTCTTCATTTATTGGGTGAATGCATGCCTGTTGTGTCAGATCTTTAAATCTTTATTACTCTTACCAATATTTTTTTCCTGTTTTCTTAATCTCTTACTGAGTAACTGCTAAAAATCTCTATGATGAGCATTTGTCCCTTCCTTCTACTTCAGTTTTTGTTTTATATATTTGGACACTAAATTATTAGGTTAATACAGTTAAAATTTTTTTTTATTATATAGTCCTGGTGAATTTGCTTGTCTACCATTATGAAATGAACTTCTTTAGATCCATCAATGGCCGTGCCATAAAGTCTACTCTATCTGACATTAGTATAGATACACTGTTATTTATAAGTTACTCTCTATACTTATGATTATTATAATATTATAGTCAAAGTGGATTTCATGTAAGCAGTGTTTAGTTTTCTTAGCTCATGTGACAGTTTTTACTTTTAAATTGGAGTACTTAATCTATTTAAACTTACTATAATTATATATATGTATATTTGCTTTCTCTTTATTCCATCTGTTATTTATTCCTTTTGCTTCCCCTTGTTGCTTTCTTTTGTATTAATCGAGTGTGTATTTTTATTGTGTTTATTCTCTCTATTAGTTTGTTAGTTCACATTCTCTTAATGGTAACCCTAGAGAATAAAATGTGCCTCCTTGCTTATTAGGGTCGGTTACAAATTAGTACTCATCACTTCCTAAACACAGCAAGGACATTGGAGCATTATAACCCCACCCCCATCCCCTGGTGTTTGTATTATTGCTTTGGTAGACTTTAATTATACATATATTATAAACACCCAAAAGACACAATTATTATCTTAATCACTTAACATTCATTTACATTTATCTACATATTTACTTATTTCACCACTTCAGTTCTTTCATCCAATTTATTTTTCTTCTATCTGAAAAATTTTCTCCAGTGTTTATTACAATTTAGTTCTAACAACAACTTTTTTGTTTGCTTGATTTTCTTTTTAGGTTTTATATGTTTTTTATAATTGTTTTTGATGAAATAGTTGGTCCAATTAAGCTGTTTTACCAGAACCAGAAGTAGAAATTGCACTGTGTTGCTTTACCTTTATTTCTTATCATTTATTTTTCTTTATTCTCTTTCACACCAACCACCCTCTCAGTGTCTTTTTCAACCACATAAATTTTCATTCTAAAAACCTATGTCTAAGCTATATTACATACTGAACTGAAATAATCATTCAGGATAAAACAATTCACAATTAATTCAATAGTTCAAGGCAATCTCATTTATTGAGCATGGGCTAGTTGCCAAACACTGTACTGGATATTAGGTCTTATAAAATTTTTATGACAGTGTTTCAACCTTTAAGTTTCAGAATCTAATAGTAAAAACACATAAACAAATAAACGTATATGATAATTACTATAACAGGAGTGCTTGAAAAGCTATCTGAAATATAGGGGCTGGGGAAAATAAAGAAATGTTAAAATTTGAGTCAATTCATTGGTGAGTTAAACTTGTTATTTGATGTTTCATTTTTATTCTACTTTTACTAGTATCACATAAATATAACTTTTAGGTTTAAGGTAAAAGATGAGATTGTCCAAGGCATATTTTCTGAAGTGCATCAGTCATTCTGCTCCACTGGCATGTTGTAGACCAACCTTACATTTCAAACTTTTCTACTCAGACCATTTTGCGTATCCACAATATCTATTCCTTTGCTTCTTGAAGGCAAGAAAGAAATACATAATTTTTCTTTCCTGAGAGCATTGAACTCTTTTTACTGTCACATCCCTTGTTGATTTGTCTGTTTAGTCTTGGATTATGTAGGATATTCACCATTTTCCATAATAATGGAATTACCAGACTTGTGGAATGGCCAAAATATTTCCAGTGGTATTTGAAAGATTCTAAAGTAAAAGCATCAAGGGAAAAAATGGAATAAATTAATCATTGATGAAAGAAAAATTAGGGACAGAATATGACTCCTGAAATTAGAAATAATCAAGCAATGGAGGAAAGCCTATCAATTCAGCAAATGAAATTATCTTAGACAAACATGATCAGATCCCATGTAAACACTAGCCTGAAATGTCAAAGAAAGGAAATCAGTGGTCTCCTGTTGCTTCCTAGTTTTAATACATGATTCTCTAATGCAGTCTCAAAAGCACAGAATTGCTACTGTAAATGGATATTCCATCTGAAAAATTTGAAAGCTGAAATATTTCTACTGCTTCAATTGTAGACTTATAAACAGTTCATCAGGTCATTATTGTAGAATTAAGGTCAAGAAAAAACTACAGTGAAGTTGGAATATAAATGACTTTTAAATTCATCTGATTAAAACAAAAGAAATATTGAATCACAAGGATAACTTATTTAGTCATCAAGCAATGTAGTCAAATAAGATTTCATGTCAAGATATAGTGGTGCTGAAAATATAAACTTTCAGAAATTGTGGGTTATATCAGATGTTGATAAAGATGTCACATTCTACCTCTAATGACTTATGCATTACGTTTTTTTTTCCCCTTGGATTAAAATAAAGTCTTTTTTTAAAAAAATAGTCCATTAATATATGCTTTTCATCATATTTTTATGTTATTAATACCTTAATTTTCTTCTGACCTTTAGCCGCTAAAATAGATTTTAATTATTACTGATCATACCCCATGAACCATATGTGCTCCAAACTTAATGTCTTTTAGCGCAATTCCAATGCCTTTAAATAATGCAAAAACTTCCTAAAACCCCATTCTCTCCAGACTGTTTTATAGGTCTTCTGGACAAATTATAATATTGATTTTTAGTTTATATTATTCTTTTCCTCTTTAAATGAAACGTCATCCACTTACATCAATCATCTAATTACTTTTATTGCATTTCACACTCGGTAGATTGCACTATTGAGAAAGTAAATTTTGGATTTACATAGAAGTGGCCTTTATCGCTTAATAGCTATGTGATCCTGGGATATTTAGTTAGTCTTTCTGAGACTCAGTTTCCTGCCTTGTAAATTAAGAATGATAATAATGCTTAGCTTAGAGAATTCTTGGGAGCATTACCAAAGCATGAATAGCTCCTAGAAAATTGGAAAAAGTGACTATTATTTAATCTTCTAAAAATTATACCAGTTATGCTTATCTGGCTTGAATCTTTCTTCTACAACATTTTTAGAGTTATTCAAGCTCTAAACATTTGGAAAATCTATAGAAATATCAGTTTATATTCCTCTCAATAATATTGAGCCATTTTTGTATGTATATATTTTTATAGCTCAAGTTAATAAACTGGATTTTTGTGTAATTTTCACAGTGCCCTAATGATTACATAAATATGTGAGTAAAGGTATTTTTCCATTATAAATTTAAAATGATTTATCGTCTCAAATGCAGAAATGTCTATATGCTGGCAATTCCTTTCTCCACTCAATTATCTCTGCCTCTTTCCCTATGCTACTTTTTGTCTTGAGAGGCTGGCCATAGACTGCATCACTAGCCCTTACCCTCTAGTTCATCTGCTTCCATTTGAGTTTGGCCAATGTGAGATGCAGCAGGAAATAAAAGTTTAGGAGAAAAGAGAGGTCATTATAATCATTGCCCTTACATGTTCCATACTGGAAACTGGCAGTGGCTGTCAAACTCTTCCTCCTTTCTTGGAAGAAGCTCTGTTTGCAAAACAATTAGCTCCCTGTATTCCCAGAACAATGTTTTCTGCTGTGGTACCTTCAGCCCTAGAGCCCTACCAACTCTCTGTTGGGAACAACTTCCCAACAGTGGTTTGGAGAGTTGGAGTTTGCAGAGAGTGTGGTGATCCCACTGAGTTGAGGGGGAAGATTTCAGAGTTTGGGGCAAAAAGAACAACTAGAGTTTGTGGAATGGAGCATGGAGAAAATAGAGTTGTGCAGAGAGGGGTGTCTATGTGCATATTCACTATAAGTTGATGGCTCAAGACAATGCTATAGATGCACAGACATGGTCATCCAAACATTGTCCAAAAGCAGCTGCTCTGTGGTTTATTGCCGGAACAGAGAAAGTAGAGGTTGAGCAGTACCAGGGAAGGGATTATTAGCAGATCATTAGAGTGCTGGTCTTTCTAGAGCAGCAAGATCTAATTAACCTATTGTTACCATCTCTAACATCCAACCGAGACACCAGGAGCCTTGAGAATATGAACCCACTCTCTAGACTAATATCCACCCTAGAGCTACTCCAATAAAACCTAAAAGTAAATTTTGACAAGATCCACTGAGACACAAAGTTTGGAAACTGAGTCCTGTCAAGTTACAGGGCTTGGCAAACACTTTGAGCTTTCCATAGATTACAAAGTATAAAAAATATAAAGTATAAAATCAAAACTACCCAAATTAAAAATGATAAGCAAATAATTCACATCCCTTCTAAATAAAAACAATCATAATCTTTGGAGGACAATGACAGAATCTAAAGTCTCTAAAACATATTATTCCCAATGTCTCACAATCAATCAAAATTTACTAGAAATTCAAGTAAGCAAGAAAATGTAATTCATAGTTGAAAAAGAAGATGAAGAAGAGGAGAAGGAATAAAAAGAATAGGAGAAACAGGAGGAAAAGGAAGAAAATAGAACTTAACTCAAGTAGAGCCCAATATTGGACTTAGCAGAAATGATTCTAAAGCAGCTATTTTTAAAGCTGTTTAAAAGCTTTTAAAGCTTTTGTTTCATAAAAGCTTCTAAAGCTATTCTAGAATATTAAAAGAAAATAGGAAGATAAATAAAAGAGAACAGATAGAGAGTCTTACAGAAATGGAAATTAAAAGAGAATCAGGGGCCAGCCCCATAGCCGAATGGTTAAGTTTACGCGCTCCGCTTCAGCAGCCCAGGGTTTCGCCAGTTTGGATCCTGGGCGCAGACGTGGCACCACTCATTACGCCATGCTGAGGCAGCATCCCACATGCCACAACTAGAAGGACCCACAACTAAAATATACAGCTACGTATGGGGGGCATTTGGGGAGAAAAAGCAGAAAAAAATAAAGAGAAGATTGGCAACAGTTGTTAGCTCAGGTGCCAATCTTTAAAAAAAAAAAAAAAGGAATGAAAGCAAAATTCTAGAAGCTACTGGATGTACATTGCAGCCAACTGGAGACTACAAAAAGAAAAGAAGTGCGAGCTTGAAGACTTACCAACATAAATTATCCACTTTGAAGATCACAGAGGGAAAAAAGTGAAACAAAATGAGCAGAATTTCAGGGACCTGTTAGGTCAATGTCAAGTGGTTTAAAATAAGTGTAATTGGAGTTTGGAAGGAAAAGATAGCAAGTTTGGGATATAAAAATATAGACAAAATGATGGCACAGACTTCCCATATTTTATATAAGGCACAGACCTATAGATCTACAAAGGTCAGCAGGATAAGAAAAAGAGAACCACAGCTAGGTAAACCATAGTCAAAATGCTGAACTTAAAGAGAAAAACTGGGGGGTCAACCCCATGACCAAATGGTTAGGTTTGCATACTCCACTTCAGCGGCCCAGGGTTTCGCCGGTTCAGATTCTAGGCATGGACCTAGCACCCTCATCAAGCCATGCTGAGGTGGTATCCCACATAGCACAATCAGAGGGATCTAACACTAGAATATACAACTATACACTGGGGGGTTTTGGGGAGAAGAAGAAGAAGGGGGAAAAAAAAGATTGGCAACAGATATTAGCTCAGGTGACAATCTTTAAAAAAAATAAAAATTTGTAAGTAGCTGGAGAAAAAAAAACATGTTACACATAGGGGAACAAGGCTAAGAAAAATCACAGGCTTCTCATAAAAAATAATTGCAATCAGAATGCAATATAAAGAAAATTTTAAATTGATGAAAAAAAGCAATTCAACTTACATTGAGCAGAAATAATCTTGAAAGGGTGAATTTAAGATATTTTTTCAGATAAATGAAAGCTGCAAGGAATCACCTTCTGCAAACCTGCACTACAAGAAATGAAAAAGGATTTCTTTCAGGTAAAAGACAAATGATACCAGGTGGAAACTAAAAAAAGGAATGAGAAAATATAAATGGTAAATAAGTACCTATTTCTAAAAGACTGCGTTTCCTTTTTTCTCATTATTTCCTTAAAAGTTAAACGATTGTTTATGGTGGTTTCTAATGTATATAAAAATAAAGTATGTTATAAAAGTCCTATAAAACAGGGTCAATTAAATGGAATTATACTCCTTTAAGTTTACTACATTTGTTATGTTGACGTCAGAATTGTGAAATAAGAAGTCAGGATGGGGAAGTGTCAGGTGCAGAGTGTGAAAAGAGGAGAAAGAGGTTGGAACTTTGAAGTTAGTATGATTGATTTTTAACATATTATTTTATAGAAAGAAACATATTGCCATATTCTCACAGTTTACATAAAATGTTTCTATGATTCACCTATCTCATATTTCCACCTTTTTCTCCAGGTTAACTTAACATTTTCATATGCTGCAAGATTTTTGCTGGTTCATGAATTTAATTGATTAGGATTATAGAGTCAAGAACAACTGTCATGTATTATTTATCTTTTAAAATTTCCAATGCCTATTGCTGTACAAAGTAGAAGAGCTAACCAATAAACGTTTATCAAAGTTTTGAAAAATAGTATCCATAATGGATTTTATAACTATCCTATGATTCAGAAAATAATAGAAATATAAATAAATTATTTTAATTAATATATCATAATTTGATCCATACACTTTGCAGCAATTTTATATTGAAAAGCTATAAATTGGCGTACTCCTTTCTTCATATTCTATGTAGGTTTATAGGTCGGCTTGTACTAATATACTGAATCCTATGTTAGCATTTTTCATGCTTAAGTGAGTTAGTCTCTGAGTATGGAAATGAGAATTTCCAATGAATAAGTAAAGTGAGAAACAAAACATAATCTTAAAACTTAAAATGTTCTATTGCTCTTGAACTATTTTGTCATCTCTCGGTTCCATACGTGAATTCAGCCCTTCTTACAAAAATCCCATTAACTCTGACCCCTTTTGATTTGTAATAGTCTAAAAACCTAAAACCAAAGTTTTCTAGTGATGATAGAGTATTTCATTGCTTACCAGTTGAGTCACATGCATTAATATTTTTTTCTTTCCAGTTGTATCCCAAAGCCCTTGAGAACAAAATTATGCTTCAGATATACATATATATTTTTTTTCTGGCCACGGTACAAAGAATTGTGAAAATATCTGTTTGGTGGTTATATGACAATTTGAACTCCTTCAAAGAACAGAATTAGAGTAAGTCCATGTTTGCTTTAAAATAAAGTGAAAGTCTACTTCTGATTATATTATTTTCCCACATAAACTCTGACTCTCTAATCTTTTTTTATTTTGCTTCATATGAATTTACATGTGACATTTACATTATATTTAAATATCATTTAGACATCAAACCAACAAAAAACAAAGCAAGTATTATGAAATTAATGCAAAAATAATTAGCATTGGAAGATGTAGTATCATACTCCAGCAACTGGTGCTTATGCATCCATGGGCAAGCCACTAAAATTGTCTCAGACTAAATTCTCTCATCACTAAAATAAAAGATAAATTTTAATCACATAAAATTAGCATTTTAATGAGCAAGAAAATAGACATTAAAATAACTTTACATTAACTTTTCCTGTCTTCTGGTAGAATAATAGTAATTAACATTGCACAGCTCTCACAGTTTACAAAATTTTTATGTTTTCGTCTTTGGATTAACCATTGGCTTTCACCACTCCTGCTGTGGATAAGTATTATACGGGTTTGGAGCTCACTTTAATAACTAAAACTACAGAAAATGGTTTTATAAGGAATAAAAATAATATATATAAAGTGCCCAGCACAGATATGAAGCATAATATTCACTTAAAGCAGCATAACCTTTAGTAGTTATATAATTATTCTCAAGTACTGATAAATATTAGAACAAGAGGTAGTCTATAAACCCAACATACTTTAACATCAAATTCAAGATATGCTAACTATGAAAGGTAAAATGATGCTGGCTTTCTATGTAAACTTGAATAAAGATGCTTCAAAATTACTTCTAAAGCACACTATTTTTCTGCTACCTATGTAAATTTTAATGCAAGTTACAGAACAACTTTATCACACAAAAGTAACAAATTTTGAGCGTCAAAATTTCTCTCAATAAATCTGTACAAAACGTAATGTTCTTAATATGATTGTGGATACTAAATATTATATTTGATGAGTAGGCTTGCTAGTAATTTCCAAAAAGTCAAATAGACAGCTATAACCATAAGTTCTAATAGATTCAGGATGCTTACCCAGTAAGGAAGATCATCTTATATGTCTCACAGAATTTAGAGCCACTCATGCTGCGCCCCATTTGGATTATCCAAGATATATTCTTCATTTACTATTTACTGGTACGTTTATAGAGAGACATACCTAGTGTTGAGATTTACTTCTATTTATTTTAAGCACTTTGTATGTAATAACTCCTTTAGTCCTCTCAACTGCCCTGTGAGGTAGTCCTGAACTTTTCTCAATTTTCAATTGCGGAAACAGGCACAGAGGCAAGAGTAATTATACCCCTGTCATACCCCTGTCAGATGGCAGAGTTGAGATTTGAGCTCACTACTCTGGCTCCAGAATTTGTTTCCACAGCTAAGCTATTTGGTTGTTTTTCGTTTTCCATTTTCAGTCAGTCCTCCTCTACCATGCTGATTGGGTCCTTGATCTTTCATTTTTGTTCTAGGCTTGTTCCGCTCTCTTCTCACTCCTACCCTTACTTGATTTCTGGGAAGATTTGTTTTTTTAATTTTGTATAATTTTTCTTTGAAATTGTACACAAATTTAAATAGTTATTTGACCTTTCTTGGTAGGTTAACTTCTGAGTTTCCAACACCTTTCTTCTTTTAATTTCTTCTCTGATAAGAAATATAACACATTCTTTTAGACCATAAATGTAAAATAAAGGGCCTTGAAAAAAAATTCTGGGGTGTCTGTTCCAAAGATAGTTAATAAAATTAAAGAATCAGAAAGCTCTTCTCATTCTCATGTCACAATCCAAATAAATGTGTTTTTCTGATTGTGGAAACACTAGCTAACAAGTGCCAAGAAAACTAGATTTTTTTAAAAAATGAAGCTCTGTATGTCTAACCATATACAGTTATCATGTGCAGGGCAAATTTTTCAGAATGTGACTGTGTGACTTACGCAGCTGTGACTTCTGATTTCTATATATATATTTTTGTTTTGTTTTGTTTTGTTTGAGGAAGATTAGCCCTGAGCTAACATCTGCTGCCAATCCTCCTGCTTTTGCTGAGGAAGACTGGCCCTGAGCTAACATCTGTGCCCATCTTCCTCCACTTTATATGTGGGACACCTGGCACAGCATGGCTTGCCAAGCGGTGCCATGTGCGCACCTGGGATCTGAGCCCTTGAACCCCAGGCTGCCGAAGTGGGACGTGCAAACTTAACCGCTGCGCCACCAGGGCAGCCCCACTGATTTCTACATTTTTACCCCACCTTGTTAGAGTGAACTTTACACCATTCAATCTGGATATTACTCAATTTCCTATCTTCAATCAACTATTAAAGTAAGAAAATGACGGTGAGGAATACACAAGATAATCACCACAAGGTATAGAAATTATAAAATGATTTATAGTTATGTCACAATGAATATTGCTTTAATGATCTTGTGCTTTGCCATGGTTAAGAATACAAACAGGTATTCTTTTCTCCATTGTTTATAGAGAATTTACAGCTTTGGAGTATCAAAGAAATACTGAGCTATACTGAGATTTTTGTGTCTGACATCTGACTTGCTTTCCCATCATTTCTTCAGACACTCTGGGCAATAGAATTCTTCCAGATTATCATATCTGGGGGCACCATGAATTAGATCACCATTCTCCTCATACTTTACAAAATCCAGAGGTGTCTTACAGTTCTCCAGACATTAGCCGCCTGTCATGTTTATTGCCTGAACATTTCTATTAAAAAAAAAAAAAACCCTTGCAAAAAGGCATGATCTGGAAAGAGCAGAGAAAATATTTCTGTATCAATAAAGTAGCTGAAAAGCTTTCATGGTTGTATTTTCTCACTTATCTTCCTTTTGACACTTATTTTTCTTCACTGCAGCAGCAACAATATGATTTTTCGTTTTTTTCCTCCCATTGTTACCCGACACATTTTAACCTAGCGCTAATAATAACTGTTCTGGTTATTATCTCCTTTCACACCTCCGTGGCTCTTCCTCTAGGCCTGGAGTCACTGTTTCCTTTGGAAGGAATAGTACACTGAAAGACACGTAAAGGTGAAAATCAGGCTTTTTGCGATTCCAAAGAGCAGTTATAGCCCTTGGCACATCAGCAAACAAATCACAAAGACTTCTGAATTCCCTTGCAGCCTTTCTTTCTTGTGTGGTTTGGAAAGCAAGAGTGTGAGTGACAGCTAAGACGACATTACCATTTGGGGGACACAATTCTGTAGGTGGTGTAGTGCAGGGGAATAAAGGGAGGTGAAAGATAAGTTGTTGTTGAATTGGTTTTCACACCACTGAAAGAGTATTTTAGTTTAACGATAGTGACAGTCCAGCTCCAACCTGCTGACAGATGGCTGCTAGCAAGAAGATATATTTGAGACTTACTGTCAAGATACAAGCTTTCAGGTTAACCAAAGAACATTCTTTAAAAGAGTATTTCAAAGGGTGATGAAAATAAAAAGAAATGATATTTAACACATACATTGCGAAAAGAATATCTGAAGGCCCAAAGCAGGGTGTAAATTGACAAAGGGTAGATAACTAAATTTCCTAGGGGTGAACACCTCCAAGAATAAAGTAAATCTTTAAGAAAAGGGGTTGGGCACAGTGGGTGAAGGGGAGCACTTATGTGGTGACAGACAAGAAATAACGTACAACTGAAATTTCACAATGATGTAAACTATTATGAATCTCAATTAAAAAAAAAGGGGGTGAATATTGAGCTTGGGCATCATACGAATAAGAGATCCCACTGAAAATGGCAAAGGTTACCAGATAAGTACAACTGAGAAAGACAGTCGTCTCTGGTTCTCTAACCAGAAAATTAGAAAAGATGAAGAGCGAGGGTAGTTTTAGTGTGCCATGACCATAATATGGATTTAGCTGTTTATTGTTTTCTATTCATTGGAACACTGAATTACCATTAATGAGATTACAGGCCATTGTTAATTGATATATGTGCCTAGTGCTCTTCTAAAGTGTTTAATATGCATGAACTTCACCTGTAGTTTTTATCACAGTACTTTGAGTCACCTACTATTGTTACCCTCATTTTACAGAAAAGGAAACAGAAGCACAGGGAGTTTAAATAATTTCTCAAGATCACACAGTGTTAATAGGTAGTGTGACCTTGTATCAAACAGAAGGAAAGTGAACCTATGGACCCTGCTCTTACATATTTAGTGCAGCTTCCTATCCAAGCTATGAAGTCAGCCTAAATACTAAGATGCCTCCCTTTAACAAGACACGCAGCTTTGGGAAGCGAAGGTGAGGAAGAAAAGAGATACCTTGATTATCAGGAATAACAAAATCAACCCTGGAGATCAAGGGGATAGGTGGATGGGGCAAGAAGAGGGGTGAGGAACTACATCTGTGTTGTGCTTATACTTAGTTGAAAAGATTTTGGTCTTCCGAATACGTAACATGACTGAACCAAAAGAATTAGTCATGATATGCTCAAGGACAGAGAGTTTTTCGTTTTCATTTTTGTTTTACTTTGACTCTTGTTTTTGGTGTTTGTGTGTGTGTGTTTTAGGGTTAGGTTTATTAAAATCTGTCCTCTTCAATTTTAGGCTTACACTTATCACACAGAATTTTCAGTGTGTTTATAAATTAAAATGCATTCATTTTAAGGCCCTTAAACAATACGCAATACAATGCATACTTTCCTGTAAAAGTGTAAAATATGTTTATTAATTTCAGATTCTGAATACTGTTACTAGTTTACTGTTATTTGATTTAAAACATAGGAAACCAAACTGGAATGACCATGAGGGAATCAGAGAGAGGGGAAGATGACAGACTTCCCTAGTCCTTCTTAAATGAAATCATTACAAAAAATTAAAGGCCCCTCTGAGCGTCACAACTAAATATTTTGGTCTGGGATAGAAAAGATTCCTTACTGCTCTAACAAAATTAATGACTTCTCATCTTCCATAGCTTGTTTTATTTCCATCTACCATTTGCTAGCATTGACCAGCACATATGCCAAAGAAACATATAAATCACTCCTTTTAATGTTTCTAATTGGAAAATACTACACTACAAGGAAATTTTTCTCCCTGTGTGGGATGGTTACAAAATTTATGTCTTATAGCAAAGGAATTACAACCTTATGAAATTTATCATCACTATGAAACTGGAGAAAGTACAAGAAATGGCATAGATGCTTAATGCGTTTGTAGAGATATCTAAGCCATATGTCTTAAGAATATCTTATGGGCATATACAAAGAAAAAATAATTTCTTATATACCTATGTTAAATTGTCATTTTGAGGAATAATCTGTTTTATTAACATTTACATGTTACCGTATGCTCTTAAATTGATATTATCTACTTCAAAGAAGATAATAATTAGAGAAAAATATCTACTTTCAGAGAAGATCTGCAAAATGGGTCAGCACCAATGATGTAGCATGGTAGAATGCCTCAAATAATTCCTCTCATCACTGTATACACATGCCACTCCTCCCATCAAGAAGAGAAATCTATTTCTCTTCCTTGAATCAAAGTAGGATGTGAATTGCCTTTTTTCAATAGAATGCAGCAGAAGTAAGACTGTCCCAGTTCTGGGCTTAGCTCTTGAGAAGCCTGACAGTTTCCAGTTTCAGTCTTGGAGCCCTGGGCCACCACATCAGAAATCTAACTCCTTGATGAAAAGAGACGCGGCCAACCACAGCCTTTCCAGTGATCCCAGACGAGGTCCAGCACATGTGTAAAGCCTTTTTGAATGTTGCTGTCCCAGCTGGGGTCCTGGGTAAGGGCAGCTCAGACAACACCACATAGAAAAAAACCCACCTAGCTGAGCCCAGCCAGCCCAGAGAATGGTAAGAGATTAATATATTATCATTGTTTTAAGCCACTAAGTTTGGGTATAGTTTCTTTTCCAGCATTAGGTAACAAACATACAGGAAATGAAGAGACAATCACTGAGTGTAAAAAATTAACTTCACACTCTCCTTAGGGATTCCAGACCCTAAAATAAAGATATTTTTCCAAAGGCAGCATGATAAGATCTGTTACTCCAAATTAGGAAGAACTCTATTTAGAGAGTGAACAATTACTATCCAATGAACTTAAGCAAGTCACTTAAATGCATGGAGAAGTGACATCCAATTGGATGCCAAGTAGTAGTCACTTTCTTAATGTCATGTAAAGCTATTCCCTTCTTTTCAACCTCACTTATAAGGTAAAGATCACAACCTTCTGATTTCTCTCAAGGATTACCAAAGAGCCCCTATTCTCCGACTTCCTGTTTAGCTCTTCTCCAATGTATTTCTAGTGTCTAACTTGCTGCTTTCTAAAATGTACATGACATTATGTCACATCTTACCTAATATTCCTCAGTGGCTTTCGTTTATCTTAAGAATAATGCCCAAGTCTAAGGCATGACTTTCTAGCTTTCTAGGATCTTCCCCACTCACAATTTGTGCAATCCCTCTCCTTCAAAGACAGACAGTCATATTAAGCCTTCATGCCTTTGCATCTGCTCTCCCCTCTTTCTAGATTCCTCTTCTCCCTTTTATGCCTAATTTCTGTGTATTAAAAGAACAACGAAATAAAATTCCTTTGGCTGACAATGCTCCACACTCAAGTCTGAACCATTTATCATACTTTAAAATTACCATAGCACTTGGCATATATACCCATTGTAGCACTTGCCTCACTCCATTAGTAAAGTACTGGGGGATAGTTTTTAGCTCTTTACCGCAGTGCCCATCTTAGTGCCAAGAATGCTAGCAAAAGCACTGGTTGTTGGATGAGTGGGTGACTAATAGAGGAAATGGGTGATGTATATGAAAGTATTTATAAAGTTAGAAGTGCTTTGCAAATATTATTTTGATGATTTTTCCATAAGAATTTATAAAAAATTGTTCCTATAAAAAGAGACTGAAACCCAAAAGGGTTAAACGAATGTATCTGAGGGAAATAGGGAAGTGATTACATTTTATATATATATATATATATATACCATAGAAGTAGGCCTGAGGATTGCCTGTAAATATAAAAATAAAATACATTTATTATATATATATATTTGCCTATGAAATAAATATAAAAATAATTTTATACTTTTATTTAAAGACACTGGGAAATAATGAAAAAAAATAAATGTTAGGGCTGGGAAGTGATCTTTCACCTTACATTGTATTTGTCAAAAACATTAGATTATGTACAACTTGATCATGGTAGTTTTAAAAATAACTTGGGAAAAATGAAGATAGAGTAAAAATAAATTGGGTATATTGAATAGAATCAGAAGCATGCATTTAAATTAAACAATATTTCATTTGGTCATAGAATTGAATGTATTCATCATCAGAATGAGAAAATATTGAGATGCAATTGTTGAGTGTTTCTTAAATACTAGCATTGTACTAAGTGCTTTTCACACATTATCTAGTTTAATTCTTGGAAAAACCTATGAGACAAGGATTAGCATCCTCCTTTTAAATGTGGAAATTAAATTTGTCCATGTTGACACAGTTAATAAATGGCAGAGCCATTGCCAGATTTCTGGTTTAAACCCATGTTTTCTTGCTGTCAATGAGAGTGGAAAATAGAATGAAGCTCTGGGTTTTCCTGCATACAAGAATCTTGTAGGAAAGAAAATTATCATTTCTCTTCAACTGCTTAATGATTTTTATTATTATAGTAACGCTAATCCTGTTAGCACCATACCTTTACTTTAGCTCTAACTTCTGTGAATGTCTATCACATCAGGAGTCACAATCCTGGGAAAAAATCCACGCTCCTCACATATTCCAGTGTTTACTTCTTGCTATTCAATTGCCACAAAAAAAGCACCTGTGTAGAGGTTTGAGTAGTGCCCCTGAAAAAAGATTTCCACTCAGAACCTTGGAATGTGACCTTATTTGGAATTAGAGTATTTGTAGAGATAATTAAGGTAAGGATCTCAAGATAAGACCATCCTGCATTAAGGTGGGCCCTAAATTCAATGACACGTGTCCTTATAAGACACAGAAAAAGAGCAGACAGGCAGAGACGCAGGGGAGAAGCCATATGAAGACAGGCAGATTAGAGTTATGTTGTTACAAACAAAGCAACACCTGGCATCACCAGAAGCTGGAAGAGGCAAGGAAGCATTCTCCCCGAGAGCTTTCTGAGGGAGCACAGCCCTGCCAATTCCTGAATTTCAAACTTCTGGCCTCCAGAACTGTGAGAGATTACATTTCTGTTTTGTTAAGCTGCCAAGTGTGTGGTAATTTGTTCCCACAGCCCTAGGAAACTAATAGAACACCTATTTCCCATTCTTGCACACCTGCCAAGGGCAGTGCTATGCCTAGGACAAGGAAGCAAGTGACTTCCTTTGTTGTTTCGATACAGTAGTTAGTGCAGGCTCCCTTGAGGAGGTGACATCTAAGATTATACCAGGAGCATTTCAAGCAGGAGGGAACAGACAATACAAAGACTAGAAAGAATTTAGGAGTGTTTGCAAGACAGAAAGGATACCAGTGTGGCTCAGAGCATAGGACTGAGGTGGTTTGTGGGGAGGTAAATAGGAGCCAGATCATGGAGGTCTTTGTACAGTTTATCAGGGAATTTGGATTGCATTTTCAGTTCAAGGTAAAGCCATAAAATGATTTCATATTTGGGGTGGAAGGGAAGGGAGACACAGACTGAGGAATGTATGATCTTAATATGTGTTTTAAATAGGTAATATGAATAACTGGAAGCTAAAAGGGTAGAAGTGGGGAGATGAGGAAACAGATTTTGCAACTGTGCAGGAGAGGTAAAAGTGGGTTTTTGAGTAGTAACAGTGATGATTGAGACCTGCCTTCTTTGAGGAATTTTATGGCAGTGTTACTTGACTTGCTTATAAATAAGAGGGAAGAAAAGTAAAACATTAAATGTCTGTGATGAGATACCAGAGGACATGGGATGAGTACAAAAAGTGAGTAAGTTGGAGTGGAGAGAATTAAGAAATGTTGCTTGGAGGAAGAGATTCTTGTGTATATGAATGATCGTGGCTATTTCCTAATTAAAAAAAAAATTGCATATGAATGTTGGAAACAAGGCTGTAGGGAGAAGAGTAGATAAAGAATTTTTATACTAAATTCTCTTCTAACAAGACCAATTTGCAGTTGAGCTGTTTATATTCCTTTGACTATAAAGAGCAGTAATTATATACAACACTGAAACACTAAATTATTCAATTGCCTTAAATTTGTTAACCTCAGATTTTTGTACTGTGAGCCTGTTTTATGTCCCTTCTCAGCATGAAGACATTTTTAGATTTCTTTTAAATTTGGCATTATTTTATTCAGAGTGAGTTTATTCAAAACTATTCCTGCCTGATTCCCAGAAATATTTTTGCTTTTCTCACCAGTTCTACACAATGACCTTATAAGGGTCCTGTTAAAGTGAATTTGCTCTTTAGACAAGGTTTCTTATCAGTTTTTCACACTTTCTGGAGAAGACATTTTTATTTCCCAAATCGTGTAACAGTTCTCTCTATAAATAGTACTTTGTGATTTTGAGTCTTAAGCTATTCTATTAAAAAAAAATCACTGGCTAGAGTATATCTTTTAAGAATTACTTCATTTTTTTAAAAAAGAAATTGCATATTTTCTGCTTGTCTCAGTGACCTACTTTGCTTTTTAAAGCTCTCCACCAGCTTATTTCTCTTATCTCCTAGCTTTCTCATATTATCTGCTTTCCTTTTAGCAAAACATTCTAGTTTGTTGTTATCATTAATTAAGGAATACAAAATTATAAATATCCATAGGTTGTTCTTTGCACATATATGAATCACCTACTTAAATTAATGAAAGACTACTATATACATATTCAAGGAGATGCCAGGTAAAATCAGAACCTACTGTGTCAAAGAGAGAGAAAATGTCTCCTTGACTTCTGCTTTTTACATAATCCTCTCATTCCAGAGCATAAAATGATTTCAGTAGTTCACTTTTCAAAATTAGTCACCTTAGTTTTGCATTTCTGAATTTGAATGCCTGAATGAAGAACTCTGAAAAAAATTTTTAAAGTGAGAAGACACACAGCGTTTCATAACAGAGTTGTTTACTCTATCTAGGGGAATCTCCTTGAAGTTTAAAGGAAGAATGCCTAAGGCATATAAAAGAAAGGATAAGTCATACAATTATTTTCTGGAAAAAGAAGTAAAGACTAAGAATGGAAATAAATTATTAAGTCTTATATAAATTAAGGGATGATACAGGATGATCCTGCTAAACGTGGATATTTTGAATGAAAGCTCTATACTTCGGGGGGGAGGGAAGGCTACTTATCAATGTCAATGGGCATCTCCAATGTAACATAGCACAGAAAAATCTCGATATTCTCCATTTTACTTCCCAATACAAGGTGTCTTCTCAAGTGTTCTTCCTCTCAATAAATGGCAGTACTATTCTCAGAGTTACACAAGCCAAAACTTTATGAATTTTATGAAATATAAGATTAGATGAAAAGGAAAATATTTCAAAATTTATTAATTTCAAGTTATGTCTTATGTGGTTTTAAATATATGTATAAGGTACAACAAATATTGCATTTAATCACTTGGTTATTCCATCTATATTCCTAAAAGTGTATGTGTGGGTGTATAAATATATGTACATATTGTTTTGAGTTCTAACCTTGTAATTTTGGCCAGCTACAATTCTTGCACAAGGTATTGGCCAAGCAAGTCAAATGTTACATTACATTTTTAGTTCTCACTTTAACTAAAGATCGCCTTTCCTTAATTGGGAAAACACAAGTCATGGATTTGTGCCTTGGCTCTCATAGGTAGTCATTAGATCCCAAGTGGATTTGAAGTTCTTTATCTGTAAAATACTCAAGATTCTCTGGAGATATTCCCAAAGTCGTAGGAAAGTAAGTGGATGCCTTAATTGTCTAGTAATGGAAGAATTAAGTATAACTTTTCTCTAGAGTGCTTAGAACCTGCTGGATCTCTGAGGAGGGGATGAATTAGGGGAGGTTGTGGGTGTGGATCAGATGAATGGGAAATGAATGGGTCCTCTGGGACAGCTAACGCCCAGCTCATTCAGTGCTGGCAACTCAGAAAGAGGGTGTGGAGGAGATAACAGCAAGTGGATATCTAGCCATTGGCAGTATCCAAATGGGAGAAAGCAGTTAGTCATCTTTCTAGGCTCTGATTCTGAGACACCCATTTCCCATAATGCATAGCAGTTGGTGTAAGGAATGATTTGCCCTAAATTTGAAAGGTTATAAATTTGAAAAGAACTAAAGTAGTTCTGTATTCTACATTCTACAATAGACTGAGGCACTAGATGTACTTTGAATTAGGAAAAAAGTGGGAAGGATGCATCCTACATATTTATGGAAAGAGCACTCAGACTTAAGATTCTGAAATCAAACGGGTGTACCTTAAAAATGAAATAGGCTGTCGTGGACTAGCTTAGATATACTCACTACTTTCTCTATGGGAAATTAAGTTCCAAAATGCAAGCTAAAGACACAAAGGAAATGTTTATGCAAAGGATGAGTAGAGGGTTTTATTATTAGGTTTATAGGTTTGCCTTAGGTTTGCATATGCTGTGAAGCACAAATCTGCCCAAGGGATCAATTCTTCATTGGTCTTGTATTTAATAATTTTCATGTATACTTTGAATGTTTTATTTTTATAATATTTATATTACTTCTAAAGGAGTATTTTTGGAGAGCCCAGGTAGGTGGAGATGGTTGTGGGGTGAGGAAGAGATAGCTAAAAAGTTAGAGAGGCAGACTCATGTGAGTGCTAAGTGTATTAGCTCTGGATTCGGACTGACCAGGGTTACATCCCACCTTAGTCCCTTATAGCTAAATGACCTTGAGCTTTTTCCTTAGTCTCTGTAATTCTGCATTTTCTCAAATAAAAAATGGTAATGTAATAGTATTTATCTCATAATGGTTTGTAGATAAATTAGAACATATCAAAGAATTTACAGAGTGCCTGCCCATATTGATTTATTTTGGTTATGACCACACGGTGGAATACTGCATGCATTTATGCTTGAAGTGATATATCAGTAAACACTGGGACACATGTAAAATTTACTACATTATAAACATTTATTACCTAAGTATCATAACACTGACAAATAACTAGTGTCTCAAAATTTCCTTGTATAACCAGTGATACAATGCTTGATGGACTCACAGAAACTAAAACGTGCATAATTAAATGATAAGGGTATTTAAATGTCATTTCATTGAAAATAATCTGCTTTTTACAAGTAGTGATTGAATAGTTTTAATTAAAAAAAGGACATTTATGCCATTTCTAAATTTCCTATATTTTGTTTTAGTAGCAGCCTTAACTAAAAATTACATAACAGTAACTGAAAAGCTCCATCTGCTGGCTTTTGATTTCACTGCAAATTCATTGTGATTGTGGACTTTTTGGATTTAATTCCCATCCTCGCAACAGTTACAGTTCACATCGTTGCTTCTCCATTCACTAACAATTTTGTACTATGCTACAGTGTTGTATTTCAAATTCAGCACTCATATATTAATAAACAAAATGACTGATAGAAAAAGACTTTGTGCCGTGATATAAACTTATGTTTTGAAGCCGTGACACTTTTGTAACTAGACAATAAAGCAGTGGAATTAATTATGTCAATGGAAGAAGACTTTATGATGTATAAATATCCCTAAACATTTAATGAGGATATTTTCTTATAATGTTCAATGAACACCTTCATTATATTTGAATGATTCACTTGTTCTTATGGCAAAAATAAAAATAATTTGCTATATAAAATCTACTTTCTTGAAATTCCATATTTTCAATAAATTGTCAAAAAAATTTAGATAAGACTATTCTTCTTCTATCATATGGCTTTAAAAATAATTCAAAACTAGTGTAATTTTAGTAATACCATATGTCATTTAAAATTTGTATGTGTGAAATTGTAACTTTAAGCAAGTGAGCATTTATGACATTTATAGGAACTGTATTCATTTATAAACCATGAGGCACAATTTATAATATCAATCATTTGGGCAGAAAACAGTATCACTAGTTCATCAGCAACAGGAAATATAGTCCTAATACAAGCTAGTCATAGTGTTTCATTGACCAATTAAAGCTATGCTCAGTGTTACTTCCAATTTTACATATACATGTATATTAAAGATTAGACTAATCTCAAAGGGGAATTGAGATAGATTTTAATAAATATATCTGTAAGCTCTGGTTGGCCACAATCCGTATGAATAAGTTATCCAGAAGAGTCTGTATCTCTTTAAAGCATCCAGGAAAACAGCATTTGTAGCTAAAAATTGAAAAGGATGCGTTTGGAGTTAGAATTGAACATCGATGTCCTGCTGGGATTCAAAAAACAATGAACAAAAACCACATGCTAAGGACTCTGCTAGGTTTGAGAAATATGAAGATAAATAAAACACAACTCTCAAATTTCACATCCTTTAGACCAGAAGGGAAAATATGATTTGGTAATTGTGGCAATAGAAGTAGTTCCTGAGTTATATGAGCTGCAGACAGGAGTCAAAGAGGAAAATTGAAAATATTTCCCATTTGGTAACCTCCATGGGCAAAAGCAAGTATATTATGTTTCATCTTCAAATGACACTTTCTGGCATACTTTTCAGTAATAAAACTTGCATAAAAGTTGAGAACATTTTCCCTCTGGTTAGAAAGTCACCATCCTTGTTGCTGTATGGGTAAGAAGACTATGACAGTGTGAAATAATGTCATTTAATATTTTAATGAGAACTTTTATCTCACAGCAAATTGTATAGGAAGGCAAAGCAGCTTGCTATCTTCACTCAATATTTTCACCCTTTTCCAAGTATTTCAGGATGTACCTCTTCTGTGCTCTTGAGATTTTGTTCTTGTGGCACCTGTTTGTTCTTTTAGTGTAGTGTAGCTGTCCCCTCTCAATGCTACACTCTTAGTTCCAAAGAGAGAGGAAGTGACTTAACCTGATTGGTGTGTCTAGAAGGAGAAAAAACGGGACATGCACATCTTCCTCCCCATCTTCTTCTTGCGTGTTAGTTGCTCTCTTCTTCTCTGGCACAAATTTTAAATGCAGCATTTGCCTCTACAAGCCAGGAAGCCTGAAGTTTGGTGGTGTTAACTTTGAATTTTAACACTAAAGAGATGGAGATGTTGAATCTTCTCTTCCTTGAAAATATTCCCCAAACCCCAGCCAAAATATTGACTTACTTCCACCATCTTCCTCACAGTTAATTTCTGTCTTGTGTCCAGTTTTTTTGAATCTTGTGATTTCTATTAATTCATAAAGTGTTACTTTGAAGGTGTTAATTAGTTTACAACATAATGTTTGTTTTGCCTATTTACACCACATATTTAAGGAATGAGTACTTTGTATTAAGTAGTTAAATGCATATTTAAGTTCATAATTAAATTGTAAATGCAAATGTAAAAATAAGTTTAAAAGTATTAGAAGACATGTGTGAGATGTTTCTTCATTATCATTTGGGGGTGGGAGGACCGTCCTCAGTCAGGAGACTCAGAACACAAGCTGGTTCAGAATGCCTGAGTCTAGCGCTCATCATACCGCTCACTGCCATGTGAAAGTGCGCTCTAATTATGATTTCCCAACTGGGAGTAGTGACTATTAATAAAGCTACCTCATATGATCACTGCGAGGATTAAATGATGACTTAGTGAAGATCAAGTGAGCTAATATAGGAAAAAGATTTAGTGTTGGCACTATAATATACTTGGTTATTAAATATTAGAATACATTGTGTAAATTAATCAAAGAAAATAGAGAAATCCACATCATATTGTGGCTTTTTTAACTTACTTGGTTTTGTTTTGTTGTTTCGTCACTTCGCAAAACTTTTGTGGAAGTTGTTTTTCCTAAGTATGAAATTGTATTCTTCTCCTCATAATGTAACTATCATTTAGTAAATTATAAAGTAATTTTAAAACCTATTTTATGTTCTGTTATTTGATATAAACCTCTATTGTTTTTCTTAAATCATGGCCTTTGGATTTACTTAAAAGTTGGAGTTTTTGTTAAAAGACAAAATGCCATGTGTGCAAAATCAATATGCAAAAATATCATAAATATGCTTATTTTTGTAGTTACAGCTTTATCTTTTTCTTTATTCAGAAAATGTAAAAGACACGAAAGAAAATTTTACCACACAAAAATTTAAACTTTGTTATAGCAAAATATAACACAAATGAAAGAAATTGATGGCAAGAAAATATGTAACATATGTTTCAAACACAGGAATACCTGATATAAAATGAAACCTTATACATCAGTGAGAAATAAAGACAGCACAAAAGCACAAAAATCTTAAAATTTTATCAGAAATATAAATTAAAAAATAAACACTTGAAAAGGACAATTTCACTAATTAAGAAAATGCAAAATAAAATGAGATATAATTTTTAATATCAAGTAGGAAAACATAAGAATATGCGGTCTCAACAAAGAGTGCCACTGAAGTTGTGACAATATACACGATCTCACAATGTGTTGGGATATAATCAATAAGTATTTGGGGGTAAGGGAATACTGAAAATTATCAGACATTCATACCCTCAGCCTCTGCAATTCCACATCTAGGAATGTATCTGAGAAAAACTATCATGATTACAACACTTAATTATATACAGGTATATTTTGCAGCATAATTTATAATAGAAATAATTTTAAAACAACTTATGTGATCATGATAGAAAGATAGTAAAATAATATATAGCGTAACCATGTAGTGGAAAACAATCTAGCATTTAAAATAATGAAATAATACACTTATATGTCTGACTTGGAATTTGTTAAGGGGGAAAAAGCTACTTGTCAGAAAACTTTCAAAGAATAATCTTATATTTATAGAAGAATATTTACAAGAAAAATGCAGAAAAGGGAAAGAATTTGCACTATAGTTGTATTTATCCGTATGCAAGTGGAACTGTGAAGTGAAAAAACACTAGTGCTGATTGACTCTAGTGGATGGAGGGATATTAAGATGGAGTTTGTGGTGAAAATGAGAAGATCGAGACTATCACTTCTTATTTTTAATTTTCCAAAATTCAAAAGAAACAATAATATTTACTTTGTGTGGCGTACATGTGTTCGAAATAAATTTTAAAAGGTGAAAACTTGTTATATGGATGAATACAAAAATAAGCAATAAAAAAGCAACAGAATAGCTAAAAACAAAAGAACTTCATAAAATCAACAAATTTGCATGCCATTTTTGGTAATGGGGAGAAAGAAAATCCCCTACGGACGCTAAACATGAAGTTCTAAGCAATCTTCTGTCACACTTCCCTATCACACTTCCAGTGAAGGAGTGACAAAAAAATCAACAGCAAAAAATGAGAGTAGTGATTCTTAAAACGTAAAATTACTTTAGAAAATGATTTTTAACCTGAGCAGCAAATGCCTTCTAGTTTGTCACAGCCATACAAACGGAAGAGAGAATTTCTCTTCATTTCAAGGAAACCACTGCCATAATTCCCAATCCTCTTGGCTAGAAAATAGAATTCTTAATTAAGGTGCTATCTCCAACACTCTATCTCATGTCCATTCCTCTCCCTATGTAATTACATCAGTATGAAAGGACTTCACTTTAGATTGATCATTTTTCATGATGATCCATATATGGCTTGAAGGATAGATTCATTTAGCAGAGTTCTGTAGGACACAGATACTGTATTGCCTTAAATACATCCCATCATATGAGGAATGCCAGGTTCCAGAGGCTCCACTGGCCAAGACACCTGCAGCTCCTTGGGGCAAGTATACTTCAAGTGCACCTGCAGAGTGATTTCTATGTGTTTACGTCTGCCAAAAATAAGTATACAAAAAGTGCAGGTGCGGTGGTGAAGAACCATCCCGTTATGCTCTCTGATTCTAACTTCCCAGTAGAAGGAAGCCACGTTAACGGATTCTGAACTGTTTTGCAACTGTAATGCACAACCCCAGAAATAACATTTTTGATTCATGAGACAGTAATTCTGTTCAATTGATCTTCATGGGAGAAAACTAGTTAACCTTTTTTCTTATTCCTAGTAGCATAGCATAAGAATAAATGTAATTGAAATATTCATGCATAAACTCCTTCACCACTCAAGTCCTCTTCAGTGAAAACCTTTAAGAGCATAACAGAAAGACCTATTATTAATTATTATTATTATTATTATTGTTGTTGTTTTTGCTCCAGCTACTCATGCTACCACAAAATAGAATCCATAGAATAGTAAAGTCTTCTTTTCCAAGCACAACAGACTATTCATTCAAGGTTATCAAATTGAAGTTGGAATTTACGTGTAAAAATTTTTTATGAATTCTGATTGACTTTAAAATGTGTATGAAAACTATAACATAACTATCAACTAACATTATCATTTTCAGGTGTAATAATAATATCATTGATAATTGAGTATGTGCTTAAATTCTTATATACTTGATCTTATTTATTTCTTATAACAATCTCCTGTTATAGCTACTATTACATTCCCCTCTTACCAATTGGAAAACCTCAGTTGAGGAAAGTTTTCAATTTGTAAAGGGAAACACAGCTAGTAGGTGTATAGCAAGTATTTGAACCCAGATGTGTCTAGATTTTGAGTCTGATTGCTTTACTGTTAAGTCACATTGAGTCCTATAAGGTTAGTCAATAGTTATGGCTCAGTAGAGTCTTGGGTCACAATTCCTGCTTTTGAAGTTTAGAGTCAAATGATACAAAGCAATTTTTAGACGTAATAACACATCAGAAGCCCCCTTCATTGCTAATTAATTGTTCACATGCATCTTTGAAGATTTTGGATACAGGTCCTGTAACAGATATGTATTTTGTAAATATTTTCTCCCAGTCAGTGGTTTGTCTTTTTATTCTTCATAGTGTTTTTCACAGATTGTATTAGTTTCTGTTGGCTGCTGTAAAAAAAATTACCACACAACTGATGGCTTGAAACATCAGAAATGTATTTTCTCCCAGTTCTGGAGACCAGGACATCAGTTTTACTGAGCTACAGGTGTCGGCAAGGCAGTACTCCCTCCAGAGGTTCTAGGGGAAAAAGCTCCTCTAGCTTCCAGCTTCTGGTGGCTGCCTGCATTCCTTTGTGACCAGATCACTCCAATCTCTGCCACCATCTTCACCTTCTTCTCTTCTTGTGTATAATCTCCCTCTGCCTCTTACTTATAAGAATTGGATTCAAGGAGACCATCTGGATAATCTAGGACAATCTCCCCATGTCAAGATCGTTAATCAGATCTACAATGGCGCTTTTTCCTTATAAGGCAACATTTACAGGTTCCAAGGATTAGGACCTGATATCTTTGGATGGATATTATTTAGTTTACCACACAGAGCAGAAGCTTTCAACTGAATAATGTCCAACCTATCCATACTTTTCCTTCCTGGATCATGCTTTTGGTATTATATCAAAAAACTCATCGCCAAAACCAAGCTTACGTATGTTTTCTCCTATGTGCTCTTCTAGAAGTTTGATAGTTTTGCATCTTACATCTGTTGAGATTTATGATCCATTTTGAGTTAATTTTTAAAAATCACTTTTTTGAGGTATAATTGACATGCCACAAACTGTACCTATTTAATGAATACAACCTGATGAGTTTGGAGATAAGTATACATCCATGAAACCATCACCATAGTCTATGCCACAAACATATTCTTCACCCTCAAAATTTCCTCCTCCTCTCTTTATTTATTATTATTATCTTTTTGTGATAACACAACATAAAATCCACCCCTTTAGTAAATTTGTAAGTATAAAATAAGGTTCTTAACTATAGGCTTATGCTGTACAATGGATCTCTAGGATGCATTCATGTTGTGTAACAGAAGCTTTGTAGCCTCTAACTAGGAACTTCTCATTTTCTCCTCCCACCCAGCCACTGGCAACACCATTCTACTCTCTGCTTCTAGGAGCTTGACTACTTTAATGTCCTTAGATAAGTGAGATCATACAGTATTTTTCTTTCGTGTCTGGCTTATTTCATTAAGGTTCATTCAGGTTGTTGCAAGTGGCAGGATTTCCTTCTTTTTTAAGACTGAATAATGTGTGTGTGTGTGTGTGTATACATATATATATATATATATACCACATTTTCATTATCCATTCTTCCGTCAGTGGACATTTAGTTTGCTTCCATCTCTTGGCTATTGTGCATAATGCTGCAATAGACATGAGTGTAGAAGTATGAATATGGGTGTGCAAGTATCTACTATGAATAATGCTGCAATAAACATGAGACTGCAGATATCTTTTTGAGATCTTGATTTCCATTCCTGTGTGTATGTACTCAGAAGTAAGATTGCTGGATCACATGGTAGTGCTATTTTTAATTTTTAAAGAAACCCCCATACTGTTTTCCACAGTGGCTATAATTTACATTCCCACCAACAGTGTGCAAGGTTTTCCTTTTCTCAGCATCCTCACCAACACTTATATTATTATTATTATTTTTTGGATAATAGCTATCCTAACAGGTGTGAGGTGATATCTCATTGTAGTTTTGATTTGCATTTTCCTGAATATCAGTGATGTTGAATATTTTTCACATAACCGTTGACCATTTGTATATATTTCTTGGAGAAATATCTATTTAGTGACTTTCTCAGTTTTTTAATCATTGTTTAGTTTTTAGGTATTCAGTTGTAGGTAGTTTCTTATATATTATAGATATTAACCATTTATTATGTATTTGGTTTGCAAATATTTTCTCCCATTCCATAGGTTGCCTTTCATTTTGTTGATTGTTTCCTTAAACATATCCATCAGCTTCAAAAGTTTCCTCTCACCCTCTTTATTTATTATTATTATCCTGTAGGCTTTTTCCCTCTTTAACTCTTTTTTTCTTTTTGTTACTCTGACTGGATAATTTCAAATAACCTGTCTTTGAGTTTGCTGATTCTTTCTCCTGATTGCTCAAACCTGCTATTGAAGATCTCTATTGAGTTTTTCAGTTCCGTCATTGCATCCTTCAGCTGCAGAATTCTGTTTGCATCTTTTTTATGGTTTTCTCTCTTTGTTGAACTTATTTTGTCCATGGATTATTTTCCTGATTTTATTTAGTTGTGTATCAATATTCTTTTGTAGCTCACTGAGCTTCTTTAAGAGAGCTATTTTGAATACTTTCAGACAGTTTGTAGCTCTCCATTTCTTCAGGGTCAGTTACTGAAGCTTTATGTTGTCCCTTTGGTGATGTCATGTTTCCCTGATTCTTTGTGTTTCTTATAACCTTCCACTGGTGTCTGCTCATTTTAAAGGAGTAGTCACCTATTCCAGTCTTTACAGACTGGCTTCAGCAGGGAAAGCCTTTCAGCCAGAAATTCTGGGTGGGCTGGTTGGCAGAGTTCAGGGGTGGACAGCGTCAGCACCATAAGACACAATCAGGCCCAGTGCCAGGAGCCAGGAGTTAGCTGTTGAGATCTGCACGCTAGTTGTTGAGAACACCCTTCCCTTTTCCTTGTTCTTAACTACCCCTTGCTAATCTAGCCATGCTGATTCCCTCAGTGTTCCAGGTGAGGTATGACAGAAGTAGCTTTCTCAGGTGGTGCCCCAAAAGGCTGGGGAAGATGAATGCTCACGTCACTCTCTTTCCCCCATGGGAGAACTTCAGGCTGAGGGGATCTGTCAGTGCTGCTCTGTGCAGGTTTATGGGAGGGATGATGTGGGTAGAGTGAAACTGTTTTTCTTACCCTTTTCAATACAGTTTTTCTCAATTCTGTGCCCCAGTGGTGTGCTTTAACTTTCCATCTGGAATCTGAGCTCTCATAAAGTTATTTTCATCTATGAGTGATTGTTAAGTAGGTATTTCTGTGGTGGTACAAGGGCTGGAATCTCCTATTCTACCATCTTACTAAAATCACTCATTGAACTAATTTTTGTGAAGGGTGAAAAGTCTGTATCTAGGTTCCTTTTTTTTTTTTGCATGTGGATATTCAATTGTTATGGCACCATTTGTTACAACATCCCTATGTGTCTTTAGAAGACTTGTTCTGTATGTCTTCGCTTGCTTATTCTCATTATAGTTGGTCTTTAAAAAGAGCTATTACAGACAATGGATAAAGCATGGGGACAACAACAGAAATGGAAATAATATCAATCTATGTATAGTTGAGGATAATCTTATCACCATACTACCTTACCTTTACATTCATATTCTCCAAGATATTGACTTTAAACAGAATATATACTTAAGAAGAAACAAATATTTCCGAATGTGAAAATGTTATTCTAGCCTGATAAACATATTTCACCAAAACATGTACTTTAGTCCCAACAAGTTCTGGCCTTCTAACAGGAAATCCACAGATGAAATTTTCATGATGATTACATAAAGGAAGAAAATGGAATATCTGGACCCAAATGAATCTTTCAACATTATTAGCTACATTTGAAGCTATCTTGCTACCATAATTAGAAATTTTGAATATTTTTCCTTATTGTTCTATGTTCTCCAAAATGCATACAATGTCTTATAAAATTTGCTGTATCTTGGAAATTTGGAAAGGAAAACATGCAATGAAAGGCTTTGTTTGTGGCTGTGGTCCCTGTTCTATGCTAAAACCATATTCTGAAAAAAATGCATCAGCCTAAAAGTATGCCATTACATGTTAGGTGGAAAACCTTCTGAGATCAAATATTATTGAGAAACTTAAAAAAAAAAAACACAATTATTTACCACAAATTTCTTAAAACCTGTAATTTGTTACTCTGTTCTGTGCATCTTAAAGTGGGGATTTATGGTACGCCATATTTCTCAAACTAGCTGTCCTTGAAACCCTTTCTTCATGGAACTCCTGTTAACGTCTCTCATGAGACCAGTGTTCTGTAGAATACATTTATGTGAAATGTTGAACTACAACAATGCTTAAGGCAAAGACCTGATGAGCTTTCCTTAAGGGAAGTGAGCAAGGACATATGACTTTTCACAGTAATTAGAGTAAATGTAAGCAGAAGGAAATTTTAGACGACTTATCTTAACATGGAAGAGTCAACCACAGGAGCTGAAAAGTAACTTGCTATTAAGGATTCAAAAATGTCAGACTCTAGATCATTAGGCTTTGAGAAAGTTACATTAAACATAATTCATAAAGTAGTTATATCTAAAATAATATATTTTCATAATTCAGGAGTTAAATAAATTTACAGTATTACTATAATGAATTGAATTTTCAAATCAGTAAAAAGAAGAAACATGTAATCCTTTGGAGATAAAAATTTATATTAAAGTTTCGATGTTACCTAATTCCATATAAGTTCACTGAGAATTTTTTGTAAGAAATTCATAGAACTAAAACTAATATGTTGAAACTCAGCATCACAAAAATTTTCTCTTGTATTTGAATTAAAAGAAAACTTTCATGTGTATTTTTTCACTCAGTATTCATAAACCATAGTGGTTGGCAGAGTTGTTTTTATTATGATGATTTTGTACAAGAAATAATGTTCACTGCCAGTAAACAAAAGACAGACTTGAACATGGATTTTCTATGTGCAACATATGTGCCTTTTCCACTGCTACACACCTGCTCCAGAATGACTCTGTACAGGTGAAGTGTATCAATAAAATAATGAGAATGTTTTTCGTGTTTTTGTTGTTTTTGTTTTTTGTTTTGCAGGGAAGGATTCTTCCTAAACTAACATCTGTTGCCAATCTTCTTCCTCTTTTTTTGCTCTCCAAAGCCCCAATGCATGGTTGTATATCACAGTTGTAAATCCTTCTAGTTCTTCTATGTGAGCCGCTGTCACAGCATGGCTACTGACAGACGAGTGGTGTGGTTCCATGACCAGGAAACAAACCTGGGCTACCGAAGTGGTGAGAGCACTGAACTTTAACCACAAGACCATCCGGGCTGGTTTGAGAGTGTTTTTTTTGCATGGCCTTTGGTTTCAATGTGTCATAATCATAATTCCATTAATCCATAAAATCTATAATTTTAATAAATACCCCTTTTATTTTGTTACAATAAGTGACTTTTCAAAGTTGACTGAAAAAAACAAAAAATGACCCCAAAACACCACATTATGCATATATTCCTTAGAATTTATAAAGTGTCCAGTTTAACAAATAGTTTACTTTAATGTTAAGCCAAGAATACTTTTATCCATATGTTATGCAATTGGTGTATTCACCATGTCAACTAGTCCTAAGTCTGTAGCCGTGACTGCATCCATAATTTCTTCCAAAAAACAAAAGGAGAAATACTCTAGGATTTGATACCAAAACAATGGTCCTGCCTGTTATCCTTAATAGACCAGTAGTCCTAGCTTTTGTTATTTTGTTTTGTATTGTTTGCTTCTATTTTTGCAGGCAAAATTCTTTATGTAGCTCTTGGCTTACATTTCAGACCTCACCAAAGAGCTCTCTAAATTATTTTCAGAAGTATGCTTTATAAGACACAAGTCTGAAGGCAAGACACTGCTTGCAAAAATATCAATTTGTTCCCATAAAGTAACTCAAGCCTCTCCCCTCTGCTTAAATTTCCATATTTATAAAGAAAACTACATTGAAATATTATGGGCAAGACAAAACCAAATATCATTTTTTTTTTTTTAAGATTGCCACCTGAGCTAACAACCATTGCCAATCTTTTTTTTTTTTTTTTTCTGCTTTATCTCCCCCAATCCCCCTAGCACATAGTTATATATCTTAGTTGCAGGTTCTTCTAGTTGTGGCATGTGGGCCACCGCCCCAACATGGCTTGACAAGAGGTGCCATGTCCATGCCCAGGATCCGAACTGGCGAAACTTGGGGCTGCAGCAGCAGAGCGCTCGAACTTAACCACTTGGCCACGGGGCTGGCACCAAACCAAATATCTTGTTTTTTAGATTTTTTCTTTTTTTTTTTGACTAAGATTAGCCATGAGCTAACTGCTGCCAATCCTCCACTTTCTGCTGAGGAAGACTGGCCCTGAGCTAACATCCATGCTCATCTTCCTCTACTTTATGTGTGGGAAGTCTACCATAACATGGCATGCCAAACGGTGCCATGTCCACACCAGGATTCAAACCGGCGAACCCTGGGCTGCCGAAGTGGAACATGTGCACATAACCGCTGTGCCACCAGGTTGGCCCCAGAAACCAGATATCTTAATAGGAACTGTAGCTGGTTTAAAATACTGTTTTATAAAACTGTTTTGGTCTATAATATGCAATAGTGAGAATAAGCAGTGCTTCCTCATCCCCCACCTCCTTAATAATTTAAAATACAGTTTTTTTTCCTGTTTGGCTCAGATCAGAATAAAAAACAGCCAAGAATTTCTATGCATATTTAAATGTATTCCTCGTCTTCATAATGATTTCTTGAGAGAACCGAAAGTTTGAGTGTCTAATGTGTATGTTTACACACCTACAAAATTTGTCTGCTGATTTACAAGGTTTACAATGCAGAAATGAAGCTGGAAACTTTTAAAACTCTCCTAATCATAATCTGCTATGTCTTATTATCTACTGTATCTTGGGATGATGCATTAACCATGAAAAATTATGCTTACACAATGATTAAACTAGGAAAAACCAGAGTTATGTAAATCATTGGTGTTAAAGCAAAGAGGTTCTCTTTTCTCCACAGTATTTTAAAATACAACAAAACCTTATTTATTGAAATTAAGTTATTCTCTTGAAGCTAAGGTTTCAAAAATAGCTTTCCAAATACATTCATATGAGCACTTTCTAAGGCTGAAGCTAAAATATTCAAGATCATCTGTGTGATTGATTAATTTAAATCAGATTAACAACTCACTTCCGGGGATGAATGAGTCTAGTTAGTGTTTCCCAAAATTGAGTGAATGCTTGCTAATCAGATAATAATTATTATAAAATAAATTGTCCACCCTATCAAATTTCCAGTACATATCCTTGTTTAGAAACAACAGCACATTATCTGTGTTTTCTTCTTCTTCAACACGAGTTCTGGTATATTGTTTTTGAAAATTTTTAAGTTTTTCATGAAAATTTTGAGCCAATTGTGGAGAAAGTAAAATGAATCCCTATCATAATTTTTGCACATTTATTTTATCTTTTAATATTTTGGTTATTTATAAGTTATAGGTTTCTTTGTTTACATTTCCTCCAAGCCCAGATGTTGCTTTACAAAATCTTGTACATAAACGTCTATTATAACTTAAAAGACAATTCTGATTCCTGCAAGATCATGAACCTCCCTTACTGAAATTAAAATAAAATCTGAACTCGTTACCATGGCCTAAAAAGACATCCCATAATCTACTTCCTACTTATGTTTGCAACTTCATTTTACACCTTGCACCCCTTGCTGTCTACATTCTTTGCACCGACCTCCTTTATACTTCTCAAGCAAACCCAGGTCTTCCCATGCAGGACCTTTGTACTTGCTATTTCCTATGTCTCTAACACTCTGTTTTCCTGACCATTGCATGAGTTGTCTTCTTTTCATAATTCAAGTCTCAAATGAAACTATATCTCCACAGAATAGCCTTCCTAGGCTGCCATATCAAAAGTGGTCTTTACCTCCTCACTGTATGCTCTCTATCACAGTGCTCTTTTATTTTTTTCATGGTAATTGCAATATAAATTATTTTATTTACCCGTTTACATATTTATTGTCAATTTCACCAATGAAATGGAAACATTGTTAGGACTGAGTCCTTGTCACTGCCTTCTGATTTGATATTGCCTGGCAAGTGTTCCATAAATGTTTGTTGAAAAAAAGAACGAAATTATTAATTACACTTCCTATTTGTCCTCCTTTGGAAACCAGTCAAATGGAAAATTTCTTTTCTCAAATAATTTTACCCCCGAATAGCATAAGTTGGCCAACTGCCAGACTCCAAAGGCAATATTTCCTCCTTTTGACTACTATCAACTTGGTTCTCCCAAGTTGTTACAAGAAAAATTTTTCATCTGGTTGATTCACTTATGAGATCAACCTCAAAGGAAATGTGTTGAGTCCCAAAGCAGATTTTCATTTACGAGAACAGAATAGATACGCTAGATCTCATCTTGGATAAGCTTGGATTACTGGACTCAGTACTGGCCTTTAAACCAGAAGTTTCACACTTAGCAACATTAAGTAATATCACAATGTGTGTGTCTGTATATACATATTATCTGTATAATGTCATCTGCATCTGTATGTCTTCTATATATTAGCAGTTTCCATCGCAGTAAGTTTACCAGTGGAATGTGGATAGATAAGTTCTTGAAGATCTTGATGTGTTATCTTTCCTTATATATCATAATATTAATCTGCCTAAATGCTAAAGTTTAAAACAAAATCTAAGTTTTCAAGATTTCAAATTCTTTCATCTCAGGTTATATGGCTGAGGAGGAATAACCTTAGCAAAGAAAATGTTGACCTCACCACACATTGTCAGTACCCTTACCCTTTAAGACTGTACTATGAAGACCTGATTACACATCCTAATAATTGTCTGATATTTACTTTAGTGTTTTAAAATGTTCTATCAATGCACGCCATATCTAGATAACATCTAGTCCTACTTTGATTCTCCATTCATCTTTATTTATCTGAATTGTTCTTTGATGAAGTTAACATACAGTGGGGAAATGGACTCTGAGATTGCTGGGATTGACAGAGCACTATAGAGAGTCAACTATAGAGAATCACTAAGGAATGGTGGGTGGTTTTCTGTCCCCAAAATTAATCTTATGAGATAGACACATCCACTGAAGTATAATTTAATGAAAAATGTCCCACAAAAATTATTCATCAATAGAACTTAATACGCTTACTGGTGGCAAATGAGGCAAAGAAAAGGATAATATTAATCATTTTCATTCTTGGGACCAATATTAGTGTCTTTACTATAGTTAATCTCTATTCATTCCTTACCATGTTTTACATGAGAATAACGATTCAGGTAGAAAATAATTTCACCCTTATTTTATTCAGTGCATAGTAGTCCCAGAGAACCTGTGTGCTATTAATCATAGAGCTAAGACTAGGATTTTGAAGAGTGAAATGGAATTTTGAGATCCAAATTCTCTGATGAATTCTTGCTGTCTACATTTATCTTGAATCTGTTTTGGTTGTCTTGAGAAAGAGAGAAGTTTCTCACTGATAAACACATTAACAGATTGTTGACAAGAGGAAAAAGACATCTCCAGCTGAGAGAAAAGTGTTTTCAAACAGAAGAATATAACAAACTACAGTGGCAAGTATTTGAACGTGAATGGAACATAAGCTTTTGACTTACCTTCCAGCCATTTCTTCAAAAGCTAGGGTATAAAGGACATTGTCAAGTTGTACTTAGGTGTTTGACTTTGTCTTATACACAATCATAGAATCCGTGAATTGTTACTAAAGCTTATAAAAGCATATTGTGAAAGATCATTATAGATTATTTATTGAATGCATGTATGAATTTTCTAAAAAATATATTTCTTTCCTTGTAAGAAGGAAATTCAAACTCCAATGTGGCATTAAAGCCCTCTGCAAATGCATTTTGTCCTACCTTTCAAGGTACTTTCCCCATTCTCTCTCTAAACCATTAGTGCTTTCCTAAAAATATTATATACATTCATTTCTCAGTGATTTGACTATGCTTCACTGACAAGAAGTCTCTTCTATAATTTCCATCCCTATTGAAGCTCCTCATTCTATGAGCCCAATACGCCATGTTTACTGACCTTTTACCATTAGGTCTACTCTAATTCTCCCATAAAAATGTCCTTTTTTAAAAAACAATTTCTAAAGCTCTAAGGAGTTTGGCTTTATCTTGAAATCAGATGATATAAAGTTATTATAAGATTAATAGTGGATTATCTTTATTCCTGGGATGTATCCCAAAATAATCTATAGAGGGGAAAAATAATTACAAGTATAAATAAAACAGCTTGGCTCCTTGACATTGGTCTTGGCAATGAATTTTTGGATTTGACACCAAGAGCAAAGGTAACAAAAGGAAAAATAAACAAGTGGGACTACATCAAACTATAAAGCTTCTGCACAGCAAAGAAAGCCATCAACAAAATGAAAAGGCAACCTGCAGAATTGGAGAAAATATTTGCAAATCATGTATCTGATAAGGAGTTAATATCCAAAATATATGAAGAACTCACGCAACTTGATAGCAAAAAACCCAAACAATTCAGTTAAAATATAGGCAGAGGAACTGAATAGACATTTTTCCATAGAAGAATACAGATGGCCAACAGGTATGTGAGATGGTGCTCAGCACCACTAATCATTGTTGCAAATAAAAACCACAATGAGATATTATGTCACAACTGTTAGAATGGCTACCACCCAAAAGACAAAAGTGTTGACGAGAATGTGGAAAAAACGGAACACTTGTGTACTGTTGGTGGGAATATAAAGTGGTGTAGTCACTATGGAAAACAATGTGGAGGTTCCTCAGAAAAGTAAAAATAGAATTACTATGTGACCCAGTAATCCCACTCCTGGGTATATATCTGAAGGAAATGAAATCATTATCTCGAAGAGATATGTACTCCATTGTACCATTATTTACAGTAGCCAAGACATGGAAATAACTTGTGTCTATTGATGGATGATGAATAAAGAAAATGTGGTATATATACACAATGGAATATTATTCAGCCATAAAAATAAAAAAATTCTACCATTTATGACAACATGGATGGACCTTTAGGGCATTATGCTAAGTGAAATAAATCAGACAAATACTGGATGATCTCACTTATATTTGGAAACTAGAAAACTAGAAAAACTATAGAAATAGAGAACAGATTGATGGTTTTCAAAAGCAAGCATTGGAGGTAAGGGGTGAAATGGGTGAAGGTGGTCAAAACGTACCAACTTCCAGTTACAAGATAAATACATTCTGGAGATGTACAGCATGGTGACTATAGTTAACAATACTGTTTGTACATACATCAAATTATTATGTTGTATGCCTTAAACTAACACAATGTTATATGTCAATTATATGTCAAAAAAACTGGAAAAAAACCTCCTAGCTTAGCCATGAGATTATAATTCTCTAACCTGGGTTATGGATACGTGGAGGTTAACTGTATTATACCCTCTTCTTTTGTATATGTTTGAAATTGTCAATAATATTTTTAAGTATAATCTTCTCAAAATTCATGTTATTTCACACCAATGCAGATAATTACTAAGTTAAGGTACTATTCTTCTATTACAGTTAATTGCCTACAAATTTGTCTTCTGAAACATATTTACCAACTATATCCCGTTTGAGGATAAAGACAGTATTCTATTAATTTCTATGTTATTTTTAAGACCATTTTTGAAATAATATGAATATATTATATGGAATACTGACAATATCAATGAGAGTTATACCTTTAATTTCTTTTACCTGTGTTTATAAATTACAAAATGTAAACATTAAATATATATACATCTCAGCATTATCTGTTACATAACAGAGGCAGACTTGTTATATTCTTTAGTTTGTTTTCTCAAATTTGTGTTCCATGCAAATCAAGCTTATAATTACAGTTATTATTTTCCTTTGCATTGCTTGGATGACGGTTACCCTGAAACTCAGCGACAGTGTTCATAGGCTTAATGTGAGCCAATGATATTGGAAGGTTATCAAAACAAAGAACAGTGGGATGTAGGCAAAGAATCACAGATGAATTACTATAAGAACTGTAAAATAAATCTTTAAACAGAGAAGAACAGTGTCAGCTACTTAATTTGGAAAGGGAAATAAACACACTCACGAGATTCCAAAGAGATCACCAGAAATATTAAAGGATTGTGAAATAGGCTCTATGAGAAATGGTTGAATGAATTGTGGTTATTAGCTTATGAAGTGAAAAGCAAAGAAGGAACTTAACGCTTTTCACTGAAAAGTGCTCATGTGGGAGTATTCCAAGGAGAATCAAATTACAGCAAATAGAATTTAAAAACCAGGGAAAGGATTTTAGATGCATGTGAGTATTAGGCAAAGGCTAGTGATAGTCTACAGAGCCATAGTAATCAAATGAAATTAAAGTGAGGTCAAAATGATTAAATCCCTTGATTAATTGTTCATTCAGGATTTGTGACTCTGCACGACCAAGAATAATTTTTTCCTGTTTGTTAACTATTTGGCAAGAAACTTATGTGTAAGAGAATATGTTTGTTTCTCAAGATATCTTATAATTTAAAAATTCTATGGAGTACCATAACAATATTATTTGAATATGTTCACATTAGTGACACAAATCCACAATTAATATCCTTTGTTCTCTTAATATCTTTACTAATAACCACATTAATTTGGTAAACTTTTACTTGGTTTGTAGGTTAGCTGTTGAGGCTACAAGGGATGAATACAAGGATTAATCTGTTAATATCTTGGGGCTCAATTTCCTAATATATAATGTGAGAGGCTGGATAGGATGATCTTAATTTTTCATTCTGCTAAATTTTTACTGTTTTATGAGTGATTTATATGGTGATTTTGATGCAAAAGAAACAGGCATGTAGCCAGTAGGGGGAGTCCTGTTCTTATCCCCCGAATTATACACCCTCTTAAATTTTGGCAACAATTGTACGAAATCTGGCTGCTTTAGTTTATACCATCCTAAAAGCACGGAAGAAGTATGTATATGTCCAGGTTTTAAAATTTTTTTTAAATGTAGAGGTGTATTATGCTGTAAAATTTCTCTGATAATATAACAAAAATTTTAACTGTTTAAAATTAGCATTTTCATTTAATCTTCATCAGGATTAGCTACTGGTCGCAACAGCTACTCTGAAGCAGAATCAAATCCTCTAATCTTTCAATAACAGTAAAGGAAAAGGTTTTGGCTGGAATCAGACACACACAGATGGTATTCCAATATTCTGTGCCTTCATACATAACACCTGCTACAAATCCGTACTCAAAACTACTCAAGAAAAAAATAAAATATTTTTGTGTTGATTTATTTGAAAAAATAACTTTCTTATTGATTTATTATAAAATACAATAATTTCTGATGTTTCATTTGTTTTTACGGGCAAATAAAGTCTTTTATTTTGGCCCCCGTTCTAATCTACTGATGCTATACATGCCTTCTCCTAATATTTTCCAATTTCATATGTGGATTTAAAGTTGCTTAAATATGTATGTGTGTGAGTGCACCCAGGCCAATGCTTTCAGCTTTGATATATAAATTGAAGAAATAAAAATGTTTGTTATTAACTTTACTATTACTTTAAAATATTATCAATCTTTTTGTTTTTTTTTAATCTTCCTGTAATAACACAATAAAACTTAAAAGGAACTTAGGATCCACCACTTTTAATTGATACGTTAACAAGATCAGATAGTCCAGAGCATTAATTACTTATCTCAGGCACCACGTGAAGTTACTAAAAGAGCTAAAACTATGTCCAGATCACCTGACTCGCATACCAATGGAGGTCCACTATGACATACTGTTCCCGTAATCTATACTCCTCCTCTTGGTGGAGTTCTCCACCTCAGTTTCATTAAATGTATGAGAAGGAAGAACTATATGATACCTCATTTCTGTGAATCCACAATGGAGATTTAACATAAAACTGAATACTTCTCCAAAATTCGTGTGTAAACAAATATTTTCCTATTAGGAGGGCTATTGCAAAATAGTTCTCTCTCTACATATATGTCTATATCCATATCACTATGTATCCATATTTCTATTTATATAAAAAGTACTTATATAAATAGTAAACAATATTCATACAACTTAGAACAGTAATCTACATGCATACACACAGACACAAACATAGTGTACACATATACATACACATATATTTGAAAAAGCTTAATCTCTGATAAATAGATTATGAAAGGCAAATAATATATGGAAATGCAAACGAGATTTAAAACATTTTATAATCTATACAAAGAATATATTGCCATATATTCCTTGCCTGTTTTTAAAGTATTATTTTGATGAGTGAAAACAGTTTGAATTTTTATTCAGACAACACTACTTCTACCCCGGCCCTCCATAATTTTTCTTCCTAGAGATCAGATTAGGGCTAAGAAATATTTAGAAATAGAGAACTTTGAATTTGCCTCCTTCACCCTTTATCTGACTTCTCTGGTTTTTCATTGACCCATTATGTATTAAAATCCTAGTGTTTTATATTTCATTATCTCTAGACTTTTTCTAGCTAACTAGTTTATTAGCTGCAGATAAGTCAATTAGCATTAAATGTTTTCAGATTAATTTTTTATATTTCCTTCAAGGTTTTAGATTCTAAAAGAAAAATTGAGAGCCAATGCAGTAATTCAAAGTGTGATCTTTCATCTATACTAACATTAAGTAAATGTGAATAAATGGATTAAGGGTGAGAATTTCAGGCAAATAGAAACTAGTAAAGCGTATATTTTTGGGACAGAACACATTCATGCTGTTTTTCAAATTCAACATCTTTATTACCTATTAATATTTTGAGCCCAACTGTGGAGGAATTGAGGGTGTCTGAAAGTATTCTTAACAAAGCTCAGCAAGAGTTGGTGATTTCATCATTTAACTCCCATTGGAATTCAACTACTTATTCAGTTCTTCTTTGTGAACACTTCCATATGCACTTTGTTGTTAAAGAGTGGAAAATGTTCAATAAAAGAAACGCCATAATACAGGAAGGATTTAGCACGAGGGTGGGATTAATGCTGCTTATATCCTTATCCTGCCTGGACATTATTGTAAATGCTTTCACAGTCGGAGGACAGTGTTCTACAATACTGACATTTAAAGCAACAATTTTTTGAAAGTTGTGACCACCCAGGTTACCATAAATAAGAAAACAATGGGGCTTTATATTACATATAAAAGTTTATCAAAATCTTTGTATGGCTTTGCCTCACGAACAAAATCAATCTCAACACAACGGTGCAAAAAGATGTCATCCTAACAGTGGAACACCACTGAATAATGGGTATAGATAGATATTTTCCCTAAGAAAACCTCTTGTGCTTCTCGAATCCTTGCTAATATACCCACAAAATAAAAAGTTTCCACACTAGAAGAAAAGCTTAATAGCATATAATGTGCCCATGTTGCTGTAGGTCAGTTAGTCAACAAATATATATTAAACATCTACTCTGTGCTAGTAGTTGTTAAGAATATATTTGCAATGTGGAAAATTCAGTTTAAGCCTAGACTATAATCTGGAAGTTATTTTCCCCCCACTGACGGGAGCAGGCAGAATTCAAAGGCAGCCAGTAGGAAACAGTCCAAAATAGATTAAAAGTCTAAGACCATCTCACACATAAACCCATAAACGCCCAGGAAAATAAGAAACTATCAATAAATACTTTGCAAAGAGTATCAAAAGAAACAAACCTCCTTAGCTATAAAGATAAGAGACAATATTCAAAAGGAAAAAAAAGACTGTTCTAGGAATACCACATAGAATATGTAGCAATTGGTCTTAACGAGACAAAAAAATCTGCCAACATGAAATAACTGTGAGGTATATAAGAATCTAATCTGAGAGAAATGGCTTACATAAGAATTAGATGAACTTGCAAGTGAAATAAGAGCAAGTCACATCATAACCAAGATAAGGGTCTTCATGAATTAGTTAGGTGAGGGAAACTGAAAATTAGTGGAAGTCACATATAATTAAATTTGTTTATGACTTATAAAAAATTTCCAAAATTTGAGAATAAGGCTAAAAATGGTTGTGTCCTTTTTTAAATTTTTATTTTTTTCATCTACATGAATTTTATTTTTTATTGCATTACAT
Organism: Equus przewalskii; assembly: GCF_037783145.1. NCBI lineage: Eukaryota > Metazoa > Chordata > Mammalia > Perissodactyla > Equidae > Equus > Equus przewalskii. The sequence continues at coordinate 58,936,461 of NC_091838.1, forward strand.
TGGTTTATAACATTATATAAATTTTGGGTATACATCACTATATTTCAATTTCTGTGTAGATTACACCATGTTCACCACCCAAAGACTACAATCCATCACCATACACATATGCCTAATCACCCCTTCCACCCTCCTCCCTCCCCCATCCCCCTCTGGTAGTTACCAATCCAAGCTCTGTCTCTACGTGTTTATTTGTTGTAGTTTTTATCTTCTATTTATGAGATCATATGGTATTTGACTTTCTCCCTCTGACTTATTTTGCTTAGCATAATACCCTCAAGGTTCATCAATGTTGTCACAAATGGTGAGATGTCACCCTTTTTTAAGGATGAGTACTATTCTATTGTGTATATATAGCATATCATCTTTATCCATTTGTCCCTTGATGGGCACCTAGGTTGCTTCCAAGTTTTGGCTATTGTGAATAATGTTGCAATGAACATAGGGTTGCATATATCTTTATGAACTCATGTTTTCAAGTTCTTTGGATAAATACTCAGCAGTGGAATAGCTGGATTGTATGGTAGTTCTATTCTTAATTTTTTGAGGAATCTCCATACTATTTTCCACAGTGGCTGCACCAGTTTGCACTCCTACCAGCACTGTATGAGAGTTCCCTTCTCTCCACATCCTCTCCAACACTTGTTATTTCCTGTCTTCTTAATTATAGCCATTCTGTCAGGCCTGAGGAGATATTGCGTTATAGTTTTGATCTGCATTTCCCTGATAACTAATGATGTTGAACATGTTTTCATGTACCTGTTGGCTATCTGTATATCTTCTGTGGAGAAATGTCTGTTCAGATCTTTTACCCATTTTTTAATTGGTTTGTTAGCTTTTTTGTTTTGAGATGTATGAGTTCTTTATATATTTTGGATATTAAACCCCTTATCAGATACACCATTTGCAAATAGCTTTTCCTAATTTTTTGGTTGTCTTTTCGTTTTGTTGATGGTTTGCTTTGCTGTGCAGAAGATTTTTAGTTTGATGTAGTCCTATTTGTTTATTTTTTCTTTTGTTTCCCTTGCCCATTGAAATTATGCTGCTAAGACTGATGCTGAAGAGTGTACCTGTCTATGTTTTCTTTTAGAAATTTCATGGTTTTAGGTCTTATATTCAAGTCTTTAATCCATTTTGAGTTAATTTTTGTGTGCAGTGTAAGATAATGATCTACTTTCATTCTTTTGCATGTGGCTGTCCAGTTTTCCCAGCACGATTTATTGAAGAGAATTTCCTTTCTTCATTGTATGTTCTGGGCTCCCTTGTCGAAAATTAGCTGTCCATAAATGTGTGGGTTTACTTCTCGACTCTCAATTCTGTTCCATTGATCTGTGTGTCTGTTTCTGTGCCAGTACCATGCTGTTTGTTTACTATAGCTTTGTAGTATGTTTTGAAGTGAGGGCGTGTGATACCTTCAGCTTTGTTCTTTTTTCTCAGGCTTCCTTTGGCTATTCAGAGTCCTTTGTTGTTCCATATAAATTTTAGGATTGTTTGTTCTACTTCTGTGAAAAATGTTCTGGAACTTTGATAGGGATTGCATGGAATCTATAGATTGCTTTAGGAAGTGTGGACATTTTAACTATGTTAATTCTTCCAATCCAAGAGCACAGAATATCTTTCCAGTTCTTTGTGTCTTCTTCAATTTCTTTCAACAATGTTTTATAGTTTTCAGTGTACAGGTCTTTCACCTCTTTGGTAAAGTTTATTCCTAGGTATTTCATTTTTTTGTTGTTGCAGTTGCAAATGGGATTGTATTCTTAATTTTTCTGTTACTTCGTTGTTAGTGTGTAGAAACGCAACTGATTTTTGTATGTTGATTTTGTGTCCTACAACTTGACCATATTCATTTACTATTTCTAAAAGCTGTTTGGTGGGTTCTTTAGGGCTTTCTCTATATAAAATCATCTCATCTGCAAGTTGTCACAGTTTCACTTCTTCTTTTCCAATTTGGATCCCTTTTATTTCTTTTTCTTGCCTGATGGCTCTGGCTAGGACTTCCAATACTATGTTAAATAAGGGTAGTAAAAGTGGGCATCCTCATCTCCTTCCCATTTTTAGAGGGATAGCTTTCAGTTTTTCTCCATTGAGAATGATATCAGCTGTGGGTTTGTCATATATTGCCTTTATGATGTTGAGATACTTTCCTTCTATACACAGTTTTATTCAGAGTTTTTATCATAAATGGGTGCTGTATTTTGTCAAATGCTTTCTCTGCATCTATTGAAATGATCATGTGATTTTTATTCCTCATTTTGTTAATATTGATTGATTTGCAGATGTTGAACCATCTCTGCATCACTGGAATATATCCCACTTGATCATGGTGCATGATCTCTTAAATGTATTGTTGTATTTGATTTGCTAGTATCTAGTTGAAGATTTTTGCATCAATGTTCATCTGTGATATTGGTCTGTAATTTTCCTTTTTAATGTTGTCTTTTTAATGCTTGCTTTGAAGAATGAGTTAGGAAGCTTCCCCTCATCTTCACTGTTTTGGAAGAGCTTGAGAAGGATAGATATTAAGTATTCTTTGAATGTTTTGTAGAATTCACCAGGGAAGCCATCTGCTCCTGGACTTTTATTTTTTGGGAGGTTTTTGATTACTGTTTCAATCTTCTTACTGGTGATTGGTCTATTCAAATTCTCTATTTCTTCTTGTTCAGTTTTGGAAGGTTGTATGATTCAGAGAATTTACTCATTTCTTCTGCATTATCCAATTTGTTGGCGTATACTTTTTCACAGTATTCTCTTATAACCTGTTGTATTTCTGAGGTGTCCATTGTAATTTCTCCTCTTTCATTTCTGATTTTCTTAATTTGAGCCTTCTCTCGATTTTTTCTTGGTGATTCTAGCTAAAGGTTTGTCAGTTTTCTTTATCTTTTCAAAGAACCAGGTCTTTGTTTCATTGATTTTTTTCTTTTTTTAAAGTCTCTCTTTCATTTATTTCTGCTCTGAATTTAATTATTGGCTTCCTTCTGATTTGGGGCTTTGTTGTTTTTTCTTTTTATAGTTCCCTTAGTTGCACTGCTAGGTTTTTTAGTTGAGATTTTTCTGGTTCTTCAGGTGCCTTGCATTACTCTAAACTTTCCTCTTAGAACTACCTTGGCTGTGTGTCATAAAAAGTGGCATGTCATACTTTCATTTTCATTTGTCTCCAGGAATTTTTTGATTTCTCCTTTGATTTCTTCATTGACCCAATCATTGTTCAGTAGCACTTTATTTAATCTTCACATATTTGTGGCTTTCTAATTTTCTTCCTGTAGTTGATTTCGAGTTTCATACCATTGTGATCATAAAAGATGCTTGGCATTATTTGATCTTCTTAAATTTATTGAGACTTGTTTTGTGGCCTAATGTGTGATCTATCCTGGAGAATGTTCTGTGTGCTTTGAAAAGAGTGTGTATTCTGTGGGTTTTGGGTGGAAAGTTCTGTATGAATCTACTAAGTCCATCCAGTCTAACGTGTCATTAAATGCCAATGTTTCCTCTTTAATCTTTTGTTTGGATGATCTATCCATTGGTGTAAGTGGAGTGTTCAAGTCTCCTACTATTATTGTATTGCTGTCTATTTCTCCTTTTATGTCTTTTAATAATTGCTTTATATATTTAGGTGCTTCCATATTGGGTGTGTAGATATTTACATGTATTATATCCTTTTGTTGGATTGTTCCCTTTATAATTATGTAGTGCCATTATTATTTGTCTCTTGTTACAGTTATTGTTTTAAAGTTGATTTTTTGTGATATAACTATTGCTACCCCAGCTTTCTTTTCATTGCTATTTGCATGTAGTATCTTTTTCCATCCCTTCACTTTCAGCTTGTGAGTGTCTTTGTCTGAAGTGTGTGTCTGATATGCAGCATATATATATATATAGGTCTTGTTTTTTTATCCAACTGTCCATTCTTTGCCTTTTGAGTGGAACATTTAGTCCATTGACATTTAAAGTAGCTATTGATTAGAATGTACTTATTGGCATTTTGTTATTTTTTTCTAGTGTTTTAATACTTCTCTTTTCCTTTCTTCCTCTCTTGCTGTCTTCCCTTGTGTTTTGATGGCTTTCTTTGGTGTTATATTTGGGTTCCTTTCTCTTAATTTTTTGTCTATTTATTATAGGTTTCTGGTTTGTGATTACCATGAGGTTTATATATGATAACCTATGTAAATAGCAATCTATATAAAGTTTATGGTCTCTTTAGTTTGACCTCTTGCTAAAAGCTCTACTCTTTTACTCCTGTCCTCCAATATTTTATGATTTTGATATCATATCTAACCTCTTTTTTTCTGTGTGTGTATCCATTACCTTCTTATCATGGAAATAGATCATTTTACTACTTTTGTCTTTTGACTTTCATATTAGCTTCATAGTGGTTGATCTGCCACTTTTCCTGTATATTTGCCTTTAACAATGAATTCATTTGATTTACTTATTTTTTTTGATGATTTTCTTATTCCTATTTGTGGTCTCCTCTTTTGCTCCTAAATAAGTCCCTTTAGCCTTTCTTGTAAGACTGGTTTCTTGGTGCTAAACTCACTTAGGTTTGACTTATCTGGGAAACTCTTTATCATCTCTCCTTCTGTTCTGAATGATAACCTTGCCAGGTAGAGTGTTCTTGGCTGTAGGTTTTTTCCTTTCAGCACTTTGAATATATTCTGCCACTCCCTTCTAGCCTGTAAGGTTTCAGCTGAGAAGTCAGCTGACAGCCTTATGGGATTTTCTTTCTGTGTAACTTATGGCCTTTCTCTTGCAGCTTTAAGGATTCTGTCTTTATCTTTGATTCTTGGCATTTTATTTATAATGTGTCTTGGTGAGGCCTATTGGGTTTATCTTGCTTGGTGCTCTCCATGCTTCCTGTACTTTGCTGACCTTTTCCTTCCTTAGGTTAGGAAAGTTTTCAGGCATTATTTCTTCAAATCAATTCTCTGCCCCTTTGTCTCTCTCTTCTTCTTCTGGGGCACCTATAATATGGATGTTATAATGCTTGAGGTTGTCCCAGAGGTACTTTAGACTGTCCTCATTCTTTTTAATTCTTTTTTCTTTTGTATGTTTAGTTTGGGTGATTTCCTCTAGTCTTTTGTCCAGTTTGCTGATCTGTTCTTCTGTATCATCTACTCTGCTATTGAGTCCCTCTAGTGTGTTTTATTTATTTTCACCGTTGTATTCTTCAATTCTCATTGGTTCCTTTTTATATTTTCCAATTCTTTCTTGAAGTCCTCACTGAGTTCATCCACTCTTCTCCCAAGATCAGTGAGTATCCTTATGATCATTAGTTTGTACTCTTTGTTAGATAGATTATCTCTATTTCATTTAGTTCTTTTTCGGGGTTTTTTCCCCTGTTCCCTTACTTAGAACATATTTCTTTGTCTTCTCATTTTGCCTCTTTCTCTGTGTTTATATCTATGTATTAGGTAGTTCAGCTATATCTCCCAATCTTGAGAGGTGGCCTTATGTAAGAGATGCCTTATGAAGCATAGCAGTTTGCTTCCCTCTTTTCACCAGTTCCAGATGTTCCAGGAGTGTCCTCTGTGTGGGCTACTTGTGTCCTTCTGTTATGGCAGGGTTCCTCTTGCTACAAGTGCCTGGGGAGGCTAGGCTGTCCCCCTGGCCAGCTGGTTGCAATTTTCAGCCTCATGTGGCTGCTATGGTCACTTTAGTCACTTTTTTGAGTGTGGGAGCCCACAGCACAGTTGGCTGCAAGGCCTAATAGCATATTCCTGTTGCAGATTTTATGTTAAGTGAGTAGACTCCCACCAGTTGCCAGGCTCAGGGTCTTAAAATTGCTGTAGGCCTCTGGCCTACAAGGCTGTTGTCACCTGTCTCAGGATTGCAGCTGAGTGGGGCCGGCCCCAGTCATGGGAGCACCCAATTGTTTCAGGTTTTGGAAAGTGGGGCCAATCTCCTATATGGCAGTTTGAAAAGCAGAAGTCTGCTACAGCTGACAGGCTCCATTGCCCTCAGGGCCACATACCCTATCAACATAGTTCTGCCCTGTGTGCACATCCCAGCCCACTGAAGCGGACTCAGTTCTCCCACTGCAGAAGCATCACAAACTCTGCCAACACAGGCCTGTGTGCCCTTTTAATGTCATTCTGGAGTATTGTTTAAGAGGCTTGCCCAAGAATTATTTAATTATCTATGTGAATGTTATTTCTATTGATTCAACAAGCAAATGATTGAAAAACAGACTCCAAAATTATCTGTCAAATTGTTAGTCTATCTGGTAAACACGCAATTATTTTCTGTCTAGTAGAAAAGATAACCTCAGAGGTGACAGTTTTATTGTCCTGTAGGATATTAGCCAGTTCTGTAACTAATCTCCCAACTTATTTCAACATTTTTTTCTTCAGAACTCATAAATTCTCAATATCTTAAATGCTTTCTGAACCAGCTTAACCATTGTACGGGTTTCTTCACTAATAAGTTAAATAAAATTTTGACATATGTATATTCTATACTTGAAAGGGAATGGTGGTTTTTAACTTTTTGAAAACTATACTTTTGTTATTTAGTAAGTTCTAAATAGTGAGTTTTATTTAAGATATGGTGTCAAGTCACATTTATCCAACCATTTGATTGTCTTCACACAGCCAAAACTTCAAATGCCCTTAGAAATATGGTTGTAATATTTGCCTTGACTATAGTCCTAATAATGATTGAAGTCTGACTCTTTTTACCATTATGAAAAGACATATAAGTATCACCTCATAAAGAAAGTTGTTTTGTTGGATGACATAAATCTTAGTTTTGTTTTGACATGTTATTAATTAATTTATGTAGTATTATAAGTATTGTTACTCATGTTAGAGAAAAATGAATAATGTTTTATAATTCATTGTATTGTACATATATGAGAATTTAAGTTTATTTAAAACTACTTTAAGAATCAAACAGTTCTAAAATGTAAATAAAACATATTTGATCTAGCAACATCTTTCTTATTTAAGATTATCTCAAGCTCATCATTTTAATAAGATGATTCAATGCCTTTCATAATTACAGACATTTATAAATGTGTACATTGAACATAGGAGTTGAAATTTAATTTTTTTTTAAAGGTAGGATATGTATGGCAAAAAGCAGGTTCTTCCAGTAATACAAAAATACGTCCAAATAGCCTTTGAAACATAAAATTTATTTGATTTGACATAGAAACTTCTAATGCTTAAATAAGTATATTTTATTTAATGTTAAGTATTAAAGAAACATCTTTAATATTTGAGTATGATTTTTTTATGGTAAGAAGAGTATTTAAAAGTAAATACATGCTCTAAGATTATTTTCTTAGTAATTCATATTTTACGTAAAATGATAACAAATGGATATATTTTATTCAAAATTCATTTTAAATATTCAACAAAGTGGGGGGAAAATGTACAATATACTTAACAGGTGCCAAATTTTGCCTCCTGTCATATCATATTTGGCTTTGTTGTTAAAATAAATTAATATGTAAGAAATCACAATTTGAAACAACCATTGATATCAATTTTAAAAAATCCTCGTTAAGTGAAAGTCTATCTTCATGAACATTGTTGGGTTTTTAAAATACAGGGAAGAATAAATTATCTCAGTATGTATATAAATAAGACATTCCACTTATGAAATAATGTCTGAGTAATTGTTTCTTAATAGTTTTTAGGAGATGTTGATAAGTCAAAACTAAGATCTACAAAATGAAGATTGAAATTTGAACTGAGAGTTTTCCTATGATTTTTGTCTTGTGTAACAGGTGTCTGAGAGCTGAATTTTTAGTTCATTTGGACTACATTTTTATTCAAAATAAAGCACATATTTCAATATTTATATCTGAGTTTGTGTTATCCAATTTTTATAAAACATGCAAAATATATATTTTCACAAAGGATACAAACTCTATTATTTGGAAAAGCACCAGACTTGGAATGGAACCACTTGCATTTCATCCAAATTTTTCTAACGACCTTTGAGATCTATATTGGAATTAAATGTCTTGACACATAAAATAAAGCTTCCCACACAAAATTATTAAAGCAAATTGTATTGAGTAATGATTTATCCATCAAGAGTTATTCAATTCAATACTTTCCCAACGTCTTTCTTAGACGAAAAATTTTCAAAACAGATTATTTTGTAAAAAATAAATATGAGGGATGTGCATGAAACCAAAGTGTATATGTTTTTGTGAATGGTGTTCAGAATCATTTTATGTTCAAAATGATCATTTAAACTGAGATTTAAATGGTTAAACTACTCAGGGAATAAAATAAACAAATAAACAAACAGGTCTGAGACAAAGACAGCATGCCTCTAAATTAATAACACAAAATTCCATATATTTTTCTGGCTTCTATAGAATTTCCAGTGTGGAGATAAAATAATAATAATAAGCACTTGTATGAAATATGATGTTCTCCACTGTAGTAATAAACATCAGAAAGACATTTATTGTTGGTGTCACAAATTTGCTAAGCACAATAAGACATTTAAGAGCTTCCATGATATAATGTGAAAACCCAATTTGTAAGTGGGGAGACCAATTCCAACTTTAATTCACATATTCATGAAATATGTATATGGTGTTTCCTCTATGTCAATCCTATGCCAAAATCTGAATGTACAATAGTGAAACAAACTGACATATTTTCTCTCTGTTTGAGCTATACTTTAGTTGAAGAGGCAGATGTTAGATAAATAAACACCTAATTGTATATTGTGATAAGTTACATTAATAAAAGTATAGGGTTTAATCCTGAGGTATAAGAGTGGATAAAAGTTTTAGATTTAATGGACAAGGAAGGTGTCCCAGAATAAGAGATGTTTTGTTGATATCTGTACAAGGAAAATCTGGCCATACATAAAGCCTAAAGAAGGGCCTTTCTTGTAGTGGAAACTCATATGTAAATGTCCAGGTACAAGAAAGTTTGGTGCTTTAAAGCAATAGTTTTCAACCAAGGGAAATGTTGCCCACCAGGGGACATTTGGCAGCAAATGACTGGAAACATTTTTGGTTGTCACAACTGAGAGGGATGTGTGTATGTGATTGATGCTGGTGTACAGTGGATAGAAGCTAGGAATGCTGCTAAGAATCCTCCAGTGTACAGGACGATGCCTCATAAGGGACTGAGCTTGAGAAACTTTGCTTTAAAAGAATTGAAAGAAGCACAATGTGTGCCAAGTTGCAGTGCTACAAGATGAAAAGAATTTGGATTCCTTTGTGTGAAAACTGTATTGTCATTAGGTTTTAAGTAAGTTAATTATATCATTTCCTTTACATGTAAAAATCATCACTCTTGAAAACACGGGGCCAATGAAAAAGTGTCTTTTTTTCCCCACAGAAGGAACATTTGAGTTTAGTCATAAGGTGAAGAACTCAATTATAATGAACATGAACCCATTTGGGTAAACAAAACATGTTAATATTTTCTTTTGCCTGGAATGGAAATAAAAATCAACCCACATATCTCTTCTTGGTAATAAAGAGTTTTCTGAGAATTGCAAACGCACACACACACACATACACACAGACATGCACACACTCTGAGTATTTTGTGAATAATAGAATAGCGGGAGATAAGAGCAAATACAAGAGTGCCAGTAAGGAAGCTATCACAGTAGTCCAGGGGGAGTATAAATGCTGCTAGGTTGGTCTAGGAAGGAAGCAAGAAAATTGAAGTGAACTGGTTGGATTTAAGACAGGCAGTGTCAGTAAAACATGAGGACTGGGTTATAGGCTGAACGTGTAGCATGAGGAAGAAGACCTAGTCAGGAATATCTCCCAAGTTTCTGCCTTCAGCACCTAAACAGATCAGGTGCCAGTAATCAAGATAGAAAGGGTGTAATTATGAAAGAGCTTTGCAATGAATTCTATGTCTTCAAATGCTCCATCCCCTCTGTAATTCAATAACATTTTAATTTAATTTAGAATTATTCTAATAAAATAATCTTTGTGTATTTTATTATATTTGAACGAAGGTTAGATTTATCTTATAGCTAGAAAACAACGATTTTATACTTTAGTGGCCCTGTATGTGTAAGGAAAATTTGTGCATCAATGGAAAACTATGCATTATTTATACGCTAGGGTACACCCTTCCAGTTTATCTGATTCCTATTCCATGGCAGCTATTTTAGCATTCTGCAAGTTGTAGAAAACTGATAGCAATGCAAATGTTGTCCTTCCAGTGGATGTTCAATTGACTTCCCAGTTTTGCCTCTATTTGCATATCTGTTTCAATATTCCTGCTCTATAAGTATTTCTAGTCTTTGAAGAATTCTTTTTTTAACCAGTTGTAACGTCTACCTGGTTTCCTCATTGATTAATGAGTAAAATAAAATCTTTAATGTGTTTGTTTTGACACTTCTATGACAATTGTAATTTTATCTTTTTTTGGAGAGTATTTTTTCACACATTTATTTTATTACATTTTAATTTAGCAAGACATATGTTTTTCCAGTTCAGTTCAAGTTAAAAGAGAAGGAAAATAATTAGAAAAAGAGGTACCGCTGTAAATTCCTTTTATTGGAATGGATCTTAATCCAAGCCTAATGTTCCCACAACTTGCTGATGAAGAAGAACTGCTCCCAGTTTCCCAGAGATTGGCAACGAGAATCGACCGCAAACACTAACACACCCAATTTCAAAACCAAAGTGACCCAACAATAACCTTCCATTATAGCAAAAAACAAAACTATTTTAAATCATATCTGTATTCTGTGAATGAAACAAATAGACATTGGCAGCAATTACTTTTAACTTATAAATGTCACCAAATGAAAGTTTCATCTTGCCCAAGGAATGCTTTATATTCTCTTGCTGTCTTTGACGTATGCTACTCATAAAACAAATGCTTTGCAAAATATGTGATGTAGCAAGAAAACAATATTTGGAAGTCCTGCAGTCTGAAGTAAAACACATAAGCCAAAAGAAAGAGAAAAGAAAGAAAAAAAGGCAAATCTCGGAAGATTGCTTCTCACTTCTTCCCTCAGGCCTTTTTCAGGCAGTCAGCTCTTTCGGCTAGGAACAGATCCAAATTTTGTCTCCATATATAAATGCCAAACTCACATAATGTTTCTTGACTTCAGAAATAGATGTTTCTCTTCAATAAGTTGTCAAATTATTTTAGGAGATTTTCTTTTTATTTGGCACAACTGATATGAATTTATCACTACAGGTAAAGGACAATGTTTTCCTGGATGCCAGTGGAAAGAGATACATAATTAAATAGTTTTCATAGAATAATTAAGGTGTAAGTGGAAAAATTCAACTTATATAGTATATTTGGGAATTACGGAGGCTTGTACAAAATGAAACATTAACGTATGAAAGACAAATTTATGAGAATAAAGAACATTTGAGGAGCATAGACAAATCTAGGCTTTTAAGGCCTAAAGTTTATTCTTTTGGGGGAATCTCACTTTAAGAAAAAGAATGCAAAATTACAAAAAGAAAATTATTAAGGTTTCTTCTGGATTTTTGAGAGGCTTGAGCAAAGGCAGGGATACAAAAAAATTTCATTAGACTAAATCCATCTCTATTGAAGAAGGAAAATTCTTTTCAAACTCTATCCAATTATTTATTCATTTATTAAACAAACATCAAAAGCACCTAATGCCCCTCACATGGCAGTTTCTGGGGGGTACAATGAGGAATGAACAAAGAAAAGTACACGTCCTCTTGCAGTGTAGGGTTTCTGGGAGGTCAAAAAACACATTAATTAAATAATCAAATGATCACTTTAGTAAAGGAAGTAAGATATAAATTTATGAAAGAGACTATATTTCAAAAATTTAAAAATATACAAGCATATAGAAAAAAATACCCATGGTCCCACCACACAAAGATAATTTATGATACTATTTAGAAATATCACTCCTATTTTATTTTTGCCCATTCATCAATAGATAATTTTGGTATTCTTATGATCATACTGTATATTCAGATTTATATCTCTTTATGTTATTTACATTAGTGCAGCTAAAAATTACTTACTAATGTATTTAAATATCTAATTAGATATTGTAACAAAATGTGTTTAAACATCCTCCTTTGCTGGGGAAGTTTGGTTTTAAATTTTACTCATAAATATTACCATAATAAACATCTTGAATTGCATATCTGAATGTCTGCTGAGAGTATTACATATGGAAATATTTGTGCAAAATACGATGTCTTTTACATATTGTTATTCTCAAGAAATATTTTACCAATTTAAACTGACAGGAATTTTGAATGAAGCCAATTTCAATTTCACACCACACTCATTGGTTCTCATGATTTATAAACAATCAGAACTTGATGGTCAAAAAAATTACTACAGTTTTACTTTACCTAAATCTAATTCAAGTTGATGGTGAGTCACTTTTTATAATCGTTAGCCTTTTATATTTCTTCAGTGATTTGTCCATTTGAGTCCTTCAGCATTTTTTTACTTTTGGGTTTTAGTATTTCTCTTTACTGTTTTTGTGATCATTTTTGTAAAAAAAAAAATTAAGTCGTTCTTTACATAATGAAGATATTTTTACTTTGTAAATGTTTTCCTGCACCCTTAGTGCCACACACTGAAATGCTGAGGAATTACGACTGACTACTAGAATCAGACAGTAAAAATAACTGGGGAAAATCCACTGAGTCTATATTACACGTCTCACAAACCCAGTGATTCTATTCAGCAAATAGTTATTAGGAACATCTACACAAGAATAATACGGTTGGAAGAATAATTCTGAACATTGGAATTTCGTAAGTGATGTGATGTTGAGATGAATCTTGAGAGACTTGGTGTGGGTTAGGATGAGAAGGAGGCACAGATCCTTCACAGAGAGGGGAAAGCATTTGGAGAGGCACAAAGGGACAAAAGCAAGGATATAAGAGCTAGGAAATTCAATTAGCTGCATACTGACAAAGAAGAGAGAAATTAGAAAAGTTGATGCATGAAAGTAGAGAGATGGACAGGGGTCAATGAATGACAAAAGTTTTTAAGCAAAGCACCTGTTAAATTTGTGCTGTACAAAGATTAAATTTCAAGGATCTAAGTTGAGATTTAACAAAAAAGCAAGGAGAGCAGTTATATGTTTACTAAAACCGTCCACACTACAGCTCTGAGGAAGGCTTGACCCAGGACCCCCAGTAGAGGTGGAAGTGAAGAGATGCACATTTGAAAGAGACAACCAAGGAAACCGGATGAGTGGAAAGAGGCAAAGAGGAGACACACCTGACCTTTAGAGATGGTAGCATTATTCAACAAGATGAAGTTTCTGAGAAAAATGAGAAATTTGAAGAGACAAAGTGAGTTTCATTTTGATCATGTTGATTTTCAGTCCCTGAAGATCATCAGGTAATAATATCCAGTCAGTAGTGATGTTTTTAGGGTTACTGGAAAAATGTCATTTGATAATTGACTTTTAAGTTATTTATTATAATTGAGAAAGTTTCCAGAAATTATTTGAACCAAATGGGAGGTTTCTCACACACTGACAGTCCTATCTTACATTGTTTATAATTCTGGGCTATATCTCCTTCTCCCCATTGTAGCTGTCACTCCCTTCATTCAGGCATTCATTTTGCCTCATTGCTGGGTTGCCAAACCTCCCTAATTAGTCACTCTGGTTTCAGTCTTGCCTCCTTGCTAAACATTCTCCAACTGTTGCCAAAGGGACTTTTTTAATGCACATGATTAAGGTTTACTACCTTATTATTTCTCATAGTCTTTAGAAAATGACTTAGAATACAATCATTTATAGGATGTGTTTTGCCCTCTAACACTCATTTCTTACTCTAAACTCTCACCATACTTAGAAACATGTCCTGATGCTTTATCCAATGTTCATTCCTTAAAGCTAAAATATGAATCTATAGTCAATATTATAATTATTGACTTTTCTCTTTATCCTCTAATAGACTGTAATATTCTGGAGAAAATATTTTTATTTACCCTAACACTTAAGTATCCCTAGCACTTAACTCTGTATCTGACATTTGGGGGGCATTTAAAAAATATGTTTAATAAATAAATTCTATTTCCTCTGAGAAAATACACTGTTCATTTTTGAAAAAGGTTTTGGATGAGAACCTGTGAGTACAGCGTATCAGTCAGGATCTAGTCAGGAACGTAAAAACCACCCCAGGTGTTTCAACAGGAAGAACATATAGAGTATTAGTTAAACGAATGTTGGAGGCAGATAAAGTGAAACACTGAATCATCATATAAGAAATATAAGCAGCTCCTACCCGTTGAACTGGAGTAACGAAGAGAAGAATTTAGGTCTATCAGAGCCTGAAAGCTCATTGAAGGGATCCCAAAGATCTGGGAATCCAATCTCAGAGGAGAGGGCATTACTTAGCTGGTTCTGGTGCATCTGAGAAAGCATAATGAGGCTGCTTTGGGAAGTGCTAAAAGAATCTGGAGAATTGAACGAAGGGCAACTGCTGAGGAAAAAGTCCACACTAGAGCTTTACTGTCAGGAAAAGCAAGAAAACAGGAAGATGCTAGGGTCTTCCTCTCTCCTCTGTCTTTACATCTGCTCTTTATTACCCTTATTTGTGACACCTAGTAGAAAGCTAGTTGACAAAGGATAAATTGAGTTTGCAAAATCCCAGTTGCAGCACCTAAAACAGAGTCTAGATTTTTTTTATATTTAATGCAGATGGATAAATTTGGAGCTTAGCTTAATAACCAGCAGAGGCATAAACCAACTCGGCCTTAAAAATTTACTCTAGGATCCCAAGAAGTAAAAGAAATAAGGATTCTGAAAAAAAAATAATGAAAACTATACTCATTCAGAAAAGAAATAAGAAAAGATGACTTACCAATGTCCTAAAACATTAAGGACAGATCTTTCTTATGCCCAGAGGTAATGATGTAATGTATACAATAAAAATGAGCTCACTGAATTCATAGATGCCCCCGGGATGCTGTGACAGGTTTGAGGACTGATCAAGAGTACACTATCAAGAAGAGGTGCTCAATAAACCTTGTGCTGACTTCACACCATGGCCTTGCCTAACACTTTTAACCTTGACTTTCCTTGGGAGAACAGAAGTGTTGAATATGAGTCTGTACCTCAGAGAAGAGGCCAGGGCTGGGGATAGAATTTGTGAACTCTTCAACATTTACTTGAAACCATGAGAGGATAAAATCTCCCAAGGGAACTCTGTAGAAAAATATAAAGTTGCCAAGATTGTACTTGAGAAGCAATAATATTTAAAGTTTATGGCAGGGGATGGGGAGAGAAAAGAAGAAATTGGAAAACATTAAAAGATGCAGTTCAGGAAAGATGGGTCCTGCTATCACATTGCTGTTTTAATTTGCATTTTTATTAAATCCAATTGAATGTTTTTCTCATTTTTAGTGGTCATTTGTTTTATCTTATATGAAGATTGTCTATTTATTTCTCATTAAGTTTTATTTTCGATCTTTCATGGTTTTCTTTTAGACGTTTCTATAAACCTTTAAATATAAAGTTGGATCGTCAGATAGTAGAAAATCTTTAATGACATCATTCTAACTGCTCCTCTGAAACAGCCTTGAATTTTAGTTGCATTTTAAGAAATATTGTGCTAAAAATACAAACTGTTTTGGAGGAAAAGCCCAAATATATGGAAATGCAGCAGAAGCTCTGCCAGTATTTTCTTCTCCTCTTTCCTCTCCTGCCTTTGTTATTTTGGTAAGCAGAACCCAAACACAGTTGTTAAGGGTGAGGAATGGATGTCTCTATAGCAGACTTTTTGGATTTCAATCCTATGGTGACCATTTACAAGTATAGGCTTCTGAGCCAATTACATACCTTCTCTATGACTCACTTTCCTCTGCTGTAAAATGAGAATGAAAATACATGTCATTAAATAAGGTGATTGTGAATGTTAATTGTATTGACACATGAAGACAATTTAAATGCCTGCACACAAGAAACACCTAATAAATAGACGCTTTTGCATTTATTCATCTCTGTACTCCTTTTGTCCAGCATAATTTGGCATATACTGTTAAGATCTCTCTCTCTCTGCCTTACTCTCTCTCGATATAATATAAAAACCTTATATTTTGCAAATAAGAAACTAAGGTCTACAGATGTTGATATTTTGACCCAAAAAGCACCAAATGGGCATTTAGTGACAATCATAGATGTTAGGCTACATTTGCTAACCTTTTTAAAAATGTGGTCCACAGACCACTGCGTTAGAATAAGCTGCAGCGCTTGTTATGTAAGATTACTGACCCCCACTTAGTTTTACTGAACAACAATCTATGGGCATTAAGCCCAGAAATTGCATTTCAAACTACTTCAAATACTTCACAAGCACACTAAATCAGAAAATCTTCATACAGAAAAAGTATGATCCAAAATTTCTAAGAAAGGGCAACATGAAGAAAGAGAGCTTCCAGTAATGGCATATATAGAACACATATATGATGAAAGCTTTCAGATCTTTTCTTGTAACTAAACCTTGGAAAAATTCCCTTTTTGATCCAGAAAGGCAAGGAATATTTTGAATTGGAAGTATTCCTTTACAGCAGAAGACCATTCTGTTTCAAAACAAATGAAGTGATGATTTGGATGGCAAAATTCAAGCTGTTTTTCGTTAAATTGGACACATACTCGCAGGTTTAATTGTTAAGGATCCAGCAGTGGGAAAAAAAAACAGACGAAAATGACTCCTCTCATTTTGGCATAGTTGTGTTTTACCTTTACAATAACTGATCTCACATCAATGAGACTGGAATGAGATAATGTCTGTAGACTATAAAATGTAACGGACTGAAAAATGGTTGTTATTACTCTACTTTATGAATACAGTAGTACTTCTACATCACGTGCCCACTTTATACATGGCTTTAATAATCAGCAGATATGTTAGTAACCTACTATATTTCAAAGACTAAATAAGGCATTGGAGCAACAACGATAAACAACGTAAAATTCATGTACACAAGTTGTCCATGATCAATTCAAGAGTTCTAAAGACTAGTAGCATAACTATAATCACAGCAGTGATTAGACATAGCGCATGTAGAGTAGAGAGGAGGGGATTTTAAATCTTCTTGAGGGCAGTTAGATAAGGTGAAATATGTGTGGGAAGGTGAGGAGGACATCATAATGTGAATGTGATTGAGAGAGAACAGAGCAGAAGAGCAGTAACATATAGAAGAACCAGAGTCATGTGATATCATGGTATATTCATCAAGTCAGCAGCTCTGTTGGGCAAGATGTCCTGCTTTTTTGAGGGAAAGTGAAAAATGAGCCTGGATTGGCCAGTAGAGAATAGATTCATTCATTCAATCAGTGTTTGATTATCTTTATATGTTATGCTAAGGGGTATAGGTAATACAGAGCTAAAATACAGGATTTTAAGCAGGGGACACCCCATAATCAGATTTTTGTTTTACCTGCAGGATTGAGATGAGGAGAGAAGCAAACATAATTGTTCTTGTGGACAATAACACCAGCATGAAGTAAAAAGTGGGGGCCCAGCCCCGTGGCCTAGTGATTAAGTTTGGCATGCTCTGCTTGGGTGGCCTAGGCTCAGTTCCTGGGTAAGGACCTATACCTCTTGCTGGTGGCCATGCTGTGGCAGCAACTCACATACAGAATAGAAGAAGATTGGCACAGATGTTAGCTCAGGGCGAAACTTCCTCAGCAAAATAAAAAGGCTCCACTGGGATATAGTGGAGATAAAAGATTTTAATGAATTTTAGGTGGAAAATGAGAAAGAGAAATCAGTTTTCTGATTTGGATGAATGATTGAATAAATTGTGGTATCATCCCCTTGGAGAAAACCATTTCGAATAGAAGGTGATTAATTTGCTTTTATACTTTCCAACCATCTATTTGGCATGTTATCCCATTGAATTATAGTTATCTGGTGTCTTTTCTGAACCATCTAACTGAGTTTGAGTAGGAACCTGATATCTTTGACATTTCTGTAATTTTTAATTCACAGCACTTAAACCAAAGTCTGGCACAAAATAGGTACCCAGACATGGTTGTTGTATTGAATTGAATATCTGTACCATGGCCTTTAAAACATACTAACAAACTAACAAAATTATCCTCAAGGAAATTCAACCCAAAGAGTAACATTTACATGATTACAGTTGCTAAAGTTCTGAATTTACCAGCATGCATTCCTTTCAGAAAAGGCATCTTCAGCTATCTGAATTGCTCTTTTCACAACTTTAGCTTCATTGACTTCCATTTCAGAGATATTTTTAGTACACAGATATTAGCTACTGAGGCATATTTGTTAATCAAATAAGATACCTGTTTATCACGAGCTCTAAAGCACCATAGAAATAATTGCAGCATGAGTGTATGAGCACTGGAAGGTTTTTGAGTTACAGCTGTCTCGGAGGACAGTGTCACTCCTCTTCCTATTCTCTTTTTCTTTCTCTGCCTCATTACTGGGTGATATTTATGAAAATAAATCAAGGTGTAAAATGGCAACTTAACACATAAACGTTGTTAACAAAATAGAAAAAATCCACTGGGATTAATGTTAAATTGGCGTGACATAGCATTATGAAGATCTGTCCACCTGCGGCCCAATTCCTACTGTTAACAGGCTGCAATAGACTAAGAACACATGTGTAGGACAAAATGAATATCCTTTTGCATTTCAAATTCAGTATTTTAAGTGCAAATCTCATTATTTCTCATAAGTAAATCTATTCCTCTTTAAATTCTTCCTAGATTAATAGAGTTACTATCTAGCCACTCTCTAAACATTAACAACAAAACAGCACCAACTTTAACAACAAAAACAACCCCTCCCCCCACAAAACTTGGGTTCTCAGTTCACTCTGTCCACTATCTATCATCAGTTTATTCTCTTATCTTTCCTACAAAATATTCGTATAAAAATAGGGCAGTTATGAATAAAGTGGCTAACATGTATTGAGCTTGTTTGATATGCTCCACACTGGCCTAAGCATTTCTATGGAATACGTCATTTTACATTCATCATTAAAATACTCTATAAGGTGGAAATTGATGTTATCCTTACTCTGGCCTTGAAGAAACTAAAGCATAAAAAGATTCAGAAACTTGCCGAAGGACATACATGTTTCCAAAGTAGGATTGTCTGAATTTAAATTCTGGCTTCACTGTATGCTAGTTGTTTGATCCTGGGTGAACTAACTTAATTAATTCAAGGCCTAGGTGACCAACAATCTGTTTGCACTAGACTGAGGGACTTTCTGGGACAAAGGATCTTTAGGGCTAAAAATGATACAGACCTTGACTAATTGATCACCCTTCCATATCTGAAAAAGGAGCATAGTAAAAGTCCCCACCTTTAAGAATTTTGTTGAGTATTAAATGATAATTTGTAAACTATTAACATAATGACTGACTCATAGTGTTCAATAACTGTTAATTCTTATTGTCATCATTGCTATTATTTTTTTATCTTCTTGTCCTAGACTCCCCTGCTTTACTCTGTTTTGTATATCGGTGCCCGAGTGACCTTATAAAACCTAGACTGATGATGCCACTCTAATGTTAAAAAATGTGGTGACACCATATTGCCTAGTTAATAAAGTATCTCTTATTTAATGCAAGGTTCTTTGTAAACCATTCTTTACACTCTATAGTGAACTTCTTGAGGCAGTATGTGGAGTGGAAACAGGGCAAGCTCTGTGGGCAGACATTCCAGTCTTGGATCCAGTCCTACAGTTTCTGAGCTGTGTGGCCTTGGGAAATACTAAAGCTCTCTACACTTTAGACTTTTCACTTTTAAATGAGGGGCCATAATATCTACTTCATTGAATCTTTGAGAACATTATGGAAAATAATGATTGTAAATTATTTTGCCAATAATAGGTCTTGAATAAAAGCTCATATATTTCTGTCCTCTGAGTTTTTAAAATCTGCCATCCCTTTCAAATCTGTCACTGCCTGAATACCTATACACTGAACACAACAATGTCAAAATAATCTCAACACAGTATGTCATTCATCCATGCTGTTTCCTTTGTGTATAATTTCCCCTCCCAACTTCTTAATTTGGAGGTCTTAATTGTTCTTATACTTTAAGACCCAGGAAAAAAATGTCACTTCCTCTATAGAACATTTTCTAATTAAGTTCCAGATACATAGAGCTTTCTATTTATCTCCATTATAGAGCTCTTCATATTTCAAAATTATTAATGTATTTATGCAATTTCTTCCACTGCCATGAACCTCTTCAGAGGTTCACATGGTATTTTGTAATTATGGAAAATAATGCTCCCTTAAAGATCAGGAAAATTAATCGATAAAATGAATTGTCTTACTGTTTTTTATATATGGACTTGGGTTCAAAGATCTGACACCTAAAAAGGAACTCACAATTCTTAATTAATAAATGACTAAATGAACGAATGAATGATGTATTCAATAGGCATTATCCTTTGGTTGTTCCCTTATGAGCATATATATTTATTCTAAAGATACTTTTATCTCTCAAAATATGTTGTGAAACTTCTCTAGGACCTATTTATAAATTCTAAAGCTTGGGAATCTTAAAAGAAATCAGTCCTATGACTGCAAAGTAACATTTCTAAAGAAATGTTTGGAGAGATAAGGAAAAGATTCCACACATTGCAGCATAACTGGGAAAGTATCTAGATTTTCTGAAGTTAACAAGCTTTATGCATTAGACAAATAGGAACTACAAATGGATGCAAAGAATACTGGCAAAGAACACTACTGGCAAACTCTCAGACATACCATCAAAATTATATAGACTGAGTTTAGTATATACATAGTAAGATATTTAGATTCAACAAAAAATATCTGGAAATATTAATATTAAGAAAGTAGGCAGGAGAAGATTCATAATAAAGTAAAGCAAAAGTTGACCTAGATACAATAGGCACTACATACTCACATTTCAAGTGTTCAATTATTCTAAGTGTTCCTCAAATTGGTTTGTTATGATGAAACAGTATAATAATTAGAAAAGCAAATCAAACATGTATAAATGCTCCTGTTGGTTTCCCATGGTGGTAACATGGGATAATTAGTTTGTATATAAGACTTTTCATAAATTCCTCACAGTGTTCTATGGCTTTAGAAGCAATTATTTATGTTAGAAAAGCAGTATTGCAACTGTGACAATGCATGGCATTAAGAAATTATGGGAAGTTATGACTAGTTTGGGGGATATTCTAATTAGTAAATAGATCTGTTGATTAAATCTGAAGTTCTATTATACGGAAACGTGAAAGAGTGTATGATAATACTACTGGACTTATGAAATAAGGGCTCAATGTGAATGACACCTGCGGGAATGAACGGAGAATAAAGTATGGGTGAGAAGATGCAGTGTATACATTGATAGAGCTGGATGTGGGATGTGAGCAGAAGAGAGGATTCAAAAAGAGGATCCAGGGGCCGGCCCTGTGGCCGAGTAGTTAAGTTCTCATGCTCCGCTGTAGCAGCTCAGGGTTTCTCGGGTTTGAATCCTGGGCGCGGACATGGCACCGATCATTAGGCCACACTGAGGTGGTGTCCCACATGCCACAACTAGAAGCACCTGCAACTAGGATATGCAACTATGTACTGGGGGGATTTGGGGAGATAAAGCAGAAAAGAAACCCCAAAAAAACAAAAAGAGGATCCAGAAAAAGAAAGACTATGACAATGATGGGCAGAAGAGGATGAAGAACAAGAAGAGTGAAAAACAGAAGAGGAAGTAAACAAAAGGGAATATAATAAGGAAAAGCAAAAACAGTCTGAGCAGCAACAGTAGAGCAGCAGATGTTAACATATAGTGCTTCCTAAGTGTGGGGAACCGATCAACATGTATTACCATCATTTTCTAAGGGAAAGTTGCACATCTAATCTAGGAACTCATGTGATGACCCCTAATGCAACTGAAGAAGATTGACTCAGATATCAATACCTAATAATTGGCAGAACCAACACTCAAACTCTTGCTGGATATCACTCTAAAAGCAGCAAAGTATCATTAGTTTTGAGAGTAAAGTATGAAGAATCTTTGTCTAGGGTGCTGGTTGGTTTAGATTACAGCTGAACTATAGGATATCAACCCACAAATAATACAGCATTCCACAGTAAAGAGGTCAGTATTTCTTACACCGAATCAACAAAGAGTGCTGATACGTCTCCCCTCTGCTGCTCAGCAGTTGACAGGAGAGTGGGGACAAGATAAGACGGATGAATAGACAGAACCTAGGTGTCCTAGATAGGTTATGGCAAAGGAACATAATTTACCCTGAGGCCAGCGCCTATAGAGCTTCTATTGTATGACTCTAGGAGGTTTACTCCCTTTTGTCCTGCAGCTTTCTGATGTTAAAACAGCATCTAATCTTGGAACACCATCCCAACAAAAGTAACTAACAGATTTTGAGTATAGAACCATGTGACAGGAGCAGTTCTTAAGAACTTTACTTATATTAACTTATGTAATCTTAACAAAAACTCTATGAGATGGGCCATACTATTATCTTCACTTTATAGAAGAGGAAAGGAGCACAGAGATTAAATAACTTAAACAAAATAAAAGCTAGGATAGGAGGAAGTCTGGCCTGGATGTCACATCATTAACCTAAAAGAGTTCTAGAATAACGTGGATCACTAGATTCTGAACTATTGGAAGATGAGCATAAAATAAATTCAGGATCTTATCACTATAATGATTTTTTTTGCCAACAAGTATTCAGAAAATAATTCACAGACTTACAGGTGATGATACTAACAGTTTACGTGTTTATAGAAGATTACAGTTAGGAATCATTTTCACATGTATTATCTCAGATGATCCTTATAAGAAACCTACAAAGTCACCAGCAAGGAGACAGCACATCATAAAGAAAATTATTTGCATTTTCATGAACTGATGATGATGACTTTCTAGTCTGCCTTTCCATTTGCTGTCATTGCCTTTGAGTCAATTCCAACTCCCAGTGACTCTGTGTACAGCAGAGCAAAACCCTGCCTGGTCTTTTTGCACCATCTTCTCACATTCCAGGGCTGTATCAGACAATGCTCTCCTGCTATTCATAGGGTTTCCATGGCCAATTTTTTCAGAAGTGGGTGGGTCAGACCTTTCTTCCTAGTCAGTCTTAGTCTGGAAGCTCCCGTGAAACCTGTCCACTATGGGTGACCCTGCTGGTATTTGAAATACCAGTGATATAACTTTCAGCATCACAGCAACATGCAGCCAACACAGGATCACAACACACAGATGGGTGGTGGGATTTCCTTATTGGGAAATGAATTCACTGGTGAGAGCACCAAATCTTAACCACCAGACCACCAGGGTTGGCTAGTCTTTCTATTGCACACTGAATATTCTCTTCTCTCTCTTATTTTGCCCTCATTTTCATGTATTTTATCATGTATGCTATATTTTCCAATTCATTTTATAATTAGCTGATTTGTTGTAAGAATGTATAATGCTATCATGCATCATATAGACGTGCTTTGAAAGTATGCATCTTATCTCTCCATCTAGGTCAGAACAAGCCTTATGTCTTATACTTTGTTTCTGTGCACCATAGAATCCAAAGGGCATATTGTGCTTGATAAATACTGTTGATAACTTGAGATTTTTGTTAAGCAGCAATTTGAAAGCTTGGTAGTCAGGGCCCTTTGATCTCCCTTTCTATTGCACAAAACTCAGGAAACTATTGAGGCTCACAGACTTTGCACTGAAAAAGGATTCACAAGACACAAAAATGACTTATCTGGCGAAAACAAATTTTTTTTTAAATAATTCAACTCATCCTTTATACTGACAGAGGTATTTAACCTGAAAAGCAAGATGAAGCTGGAGAAGTCATGATGAATATGTTTCTTGATAAGGTAGCTATCGTCTCCACTTCCATATATTGAGAAGAAATTGAAATGCAATCTTCCCAAGGTTAGAGTGGGCAAATGATGCTACTTATAGATTACCAATCCTGGTTAAGTTATTAGAGAAGGAAAAAGAGACAGCTGCACGACAGTTTCACAGTTGGTGCAATTTCATTTAGCTCCAAGGATAACAAACACAACTCGAAAGCAGGAATAAATTACAATAGATAATAAAAGCTGTTAGCTTTATTCGTGTTAGCTTTCCTGTACATGGACAATGAGAAGAACTCATGGTTGGAGACTCTTTCAAGGTTAAGAAAGCTATCATTCTGTTCTTCAATTTAATTTTTTTAATAAAAATCACCCAACAAGAACATTTAACTTTTGGGAAGGCTTTGTCACTGCATCTATCCTGAAAAAGAGGCAGACTCCCAGATCCACATTTGTAGCATCAAATGAGATACTGTGTTCTTAAGTGTTGTGAAAAACACTTATATGCTTTATTTTATAGAGAAAGGTTTAGTATAATAACAGATCTTTGCAGTTTTAAAGTATACTTAGAACGTATGGAATATGCCTTCTGGAGGTCATTTTGCCCTCAGACAGTTTGCTAGCAATAATAAATATACTCTAGCATTTTTATAAGTAGGTAATAAGGAATTCTATTGTTTCTTTAATCATAAAAAATGTTTCAAACACATTTGGGATATGCTAAGTTAGAGTTAAACAGGATTTATTTATAAAAGCGTTCAGAATTTTAATATAGTAACGTGCACTGTGAAATTTCCAAAAATAAGCAGACTATTGTATTTACTGTCTAAAACAAATTTGTCCTTTGAAATCCTTTTTCACTGAACAGCTATTAACTTTGTTTCCCCCGGAACAAAATTCAGGAAATCCTAAATTATTCATTTAATTCATCTAGATTGAGTTTATGTTTCTAAAATGGAAATGCACTAGAGGGAAAATTTCCTTGAAATGCTATATAAAATAGGATTCCAAAGTATCTTCCAAAAAAAATTCTAATTCTGTGTTTCTAAACTTTTGTGAAAATCTTTACTTCATTAAAAGGTGTTTTCCATTTTTTGTAGCAAAGAAAAATTGCAAGCCAAATCTTATAAAATTGTTTACTAAGCTACAATCTTAGATGCCTTTGTGCTCTTTGAGTTAATGAACTTTTGTTTGCCTACAAAGTTATATGAAATTTTGCTAAATGATATCCATATGTAGATTAAAGTCATAAACTCTATCTTCAAGAAATTGAATATATTGGAAGAAATCAACAAAAACATAACTAAATGAGTTAAGAACTGTAGTCAAGCTGTTAGCAAGGTGCCAAGGGGACAAGAATAAAGAATTTACGGTATAATTCTGGGAAGGTTTTGCACTAACTATCACTTTGAGTTTGGCCTTAAAGGATGACTTTTAATTGGAAGTTAGAAGGGAAAGAGTGGTATGTTAGACCGAGAAAAACCAATCCAAAGACATGCAGGCATGAAATAGTATGGTGTATGTTCAAGGAATGGCAGAAACTACATAATGGCAGTATACATCCCCTTTAAATATATCCAATGTGATACTATTTCAGTGACTAAATTTTTTTTCTCCAAAATCATTTTGGCCTTTGCAAATAAACTAACAAAACTTGACATCAAACACAAATATAATTATTAGTGAAATTTAAGATGTTCTCCATTTAGTTTATTAATCTTTCTGTCCCCATATTCATAATTAATGACTTTAATGAGACAGTGATCACTTATATCAATGCCTGATTTGACTGCCTTATCTCAAAAATTCGAATGAAATACGTAAGAAAGTGTATGATTAGTTTCACAACTAATTCTACGTAGCCATTACAGACTTATTAAATTTCCTGGCATTTAACTTTCTTTGCTTTCTGAGTCTACCTCCATCATTATCACTCCATGATCTTGTACCTTTACTAAATAAAGTTTTATTTTATTCAAAACCACCTTCAATTAGTAGTGCTTTCTTTTAACAATGTTCTATATTACGAAGGTCCTTTTTTTCTACCCAAATTTCTGCTCAGATTCAGTGGTAGCTGGGTCATGGAAAAGAGGGCGGCTTGGATATCAGTTCCCTCCTGCCAACAATAACAATTGATTTTCTTCTTCATAAATTGAAATCAGTGAGGAGAGGAGCTCCAAATGACGGTCGATGTCCACTCCACTAACCATGTCATAGTTAATTAAATTAAATATGCTATGTTTCCTTCTTTTAAACAACTCTCTAAGGGACGATTTGATAAAAGGATTTAATTATGCCTTAAATGTACCTCAGAGTGCTCAGACTTTGTACTGAAACAAGATTCCCACTGGGGATCATTTTTTAAGTGATTGCTGTATGTAACGCTGTGAAGCTCTTAGATGAATGAAAGACCCTGTATTCTGTATGAAAAACTGCTGATCACACATGTAAGTAAGTGCTGGACTGTGTGCAACGTGGATATATTTAACCATTTCAGGTACCATTAGGAGGTGTTCAGGAGCAATCTCAAAGTTTTAGTAAAGCATTATACTGGAGTACAAAGAATCACGTGTAGATTTGAGTTAAAAATCATTTGTGAGTTTCTACTTCCACTCTAGTACACAGGAAGTTATTGTATATTCCACTTATTTAGCAAGTTTTGATTATTTGACGTCCATAAACTTGGCTGGTGAATAAATTCTTGGATGCTTTCAATTTTTTAAAATAGACTGCAGGATGTTCAAGTGCTAAGATTTTCTGTATCTTTGTATGTCTTACAGCATAGCACCTTTCTGAATAAATATTTTAATCAGTGGGTAGTTGGTACCAAGTTAGAATATTCAAACGAATATAAAGGAGCACCATAGAAGTCCTCTGTAACTGTAGCATAAATTGTCTAACAAATAAAACAAGGAGTTCAGTCACCATCTATCAAATCACAGTTTGTTTCTTTACAAGACTTATCACTATCAGATAAATTATTTATTTCATTACTTATTTATTGCCTATCTCTTCTTCTTCTGTCTAAAATATAAGGTGCACGAGAGGGATCTTATCTTCTTCACTATTTTATTCTCAGCACACAGGACAGTGCCTGGCAGATAAAAGCTGCCCAATATACATTTGTTTAAAGAACAAATGAATGAATATTGGATAGAAGATAATGCCTATTTTAAATTTTGATAGGACCTGGAAAAATTGCCCTCTAGACAGGATGTATCAATTTAGACCCCTGCCAACTGTGTGTGATAGTGCTCTATGCCTTACACACTATCCCACTACTAGATTTTACCAATTTTGTTAAATTTTATCCATATGAATTGTGAAAAATATCTCCATTTTTTAAACTTGCTTTTCCCTGATTATTATTAAAATGGAGTAACTTTTCATGTCTTGTAGACATTTATGTTTCTTCTTTATTATCTCTTCCTATTCATGACCCATTTCCTAGTGGTTTTTTGTCATTGCCTCATTTTGTTGCCTTTATTTTATTAATTTGAAGGAACTATTTCCTGCCTGCTTGTCTGTTACATATATGGCAAGGATTTTCATTCAATTTGTCTGTTTTTCTTTTCTTTGTATTGTACTTTGAATCTGTAAGGCTTTTTGAAGCAAAGTGTTGTGGTGAACAGCATGGACTGGAGCTAGACTGCTGGTTTCCAACACCAGCTTTGCCTTTTACTATTGTGTGACTCTGAGCAAGTTATTTAACTGTGTCTAAGTTTTTTCATCTGTAAAACGGGAATAATTATAGAACTTTCACTTACAGGGTTGTGAGCATTAAGTGGATTGATATTTCTTGTATGCTTGGAACAATACTGGCACCGTGTAAATAGTATAAAAGTGTTAGCTGCTGTTATCTATGGACCTGGGATTTGAAATCTTGGGAGACTTTCCCCAACCCCCAAGATTATAAAATACTCTTCTGTTTTTCCTTCTATTAATTTCATAGTTTTTTCTTGACATTCAGATTTTTAATCCATCTCAAATTTATTTTTCCTAATGTGTGAGATGGATATATTAACTCCCTCCCCCAATGAATAGCCAATTATTTCAAAGCAATTTAGGGAATACACCATTCTTTCTCCACTGACTTGAAATGCTACAACATGGGTCTGTGTCTGGACTCTCTATTTTGTTTCTTTGTTCTATTATTATTGCACCAATAATACAGTTTAATTATTGCAACTTTATAGAAATTGATCTAGTATGTCATGTCCCTATTTATTCTTTTTTTCAGAATATTCCTGTCCACATTTACAAGTCGATTCTTCTGAGTACATTTAGAATAATTGCCAAGTCAACACCCCCAAAAATCCCATTGCTCTTTTGATTGATACAGCATTAAAGTTATAGACGATTTGGGGAGAAATGGCATCTGTATACTACTGGCTTTTCCCATCCAGGACACCATGTATTCCTTCATTTGTCCCAGACTATTTGACTATTCTTCTAAAGTTGTCTTTGTAATTAGTATCTTTCAACATAGTAGATTTCATTTCCTGCAGACAACTACCCTTTTGTCCCAACAGCACTTCAGATATGTAGCAATGTAGATCTAATTATTTTCCAGTCATGACTGCTTGGTCAAGATCAAATTTGGATAAAATGTTTTCTGATCCTAAAAGAAATGTCTGATCTAAAGCTGTGAGGGAATGAAGAGTAAGCTTAAATGTGGTGATGGAACTAAGTGGTGTTGAGGCATAGGAGAAATTTGATGAACAAAGACTGTGTTTGAACCTTAAGATGATCTCAAAAAATGGTTTTGTTATGCATATCCCTTTTCATTGCATAGAGAAAAGGAGGGTGTTCAGCACCATTAATCATTAAGGAAACGAAAATCAAAACCAAACTCATTAGTATGATTGTAATAAAAAAGATAATAACAAGTGTTCGTGAAAATGTGAAGAAATTAGAACCCTCATGCATTGCCGGTGGGAATTTAAATTGGTACAGCGACTTTGGAAAACCGTTTGACAATTCCTCACAAGGTTATTCATAAAGTTACACTACGACCCAACGGTTCCATTCCTAAGTATATATACAAGAGAAATGAAAACATATATTTATAGAAAAACTTGTACAGCAGTGTTCTTGGCAGAGTTATTTATAATAGCTAAAACACAGAACAACCTAAATGTTCATTAATTAATGAATAGATAAATAAAATTTGGTACAATGAAGTGATATTTGCCACTGAAAAGAAATGAAGTATTAGTATATGCCCCAACATGAATGAACCTTGAAGGCCTTATGATACGTTTAAAAAGCCAGTTACAAAAGATCACATATTTTATAACTGCATTTATATGAAATGTCCAGAATAGACAATGTATAGAGACAGAAAGTAGATTAGTATCTGCGTAGGGCTGGGAGGAGCTCAAGGAAGGATGGTGAGAGACTGCCAATAGGTATAGGATTTCTTAGGCGGGAGACAAAATGCTTCTTTTGAAGGGAGTGATGGCTATACAACCCCATCAGTATACCAGAAAACATTAAATTGTACGTTAATAACAGATTAATTGTATGGTGTGTGAATTACATTTTAGTAAAGCTATTTAAAAGAAAATATAAGGTTTGTTAGACATAAAAAAAGTGATTTATGTACCTTTTGCATGCATTGTTGATTATTTGAAATAAGGAAAATTACACTTATCTTTTATTCTGTAAAGTATCTCACTTTTGGTTAGATCCTAAATAAACTTTGGTAATATTCTAAAAGGAAATGATGACAGAGCTTTGACTCTTTTTAAAATGTGCAGTGATATATCTATTTGGATTAACCAATGTTGTATGCCTTGTTAACATTGCATATTTTAAGAAGTTCATTAATAAATAGATTACATCAAAATAAAAGTTTTAGCCAGTTTACAAAATATCTTTATGCTTTAGTAGTGAAATTTCGCGTTTCAAATTGCATTTGGCTAAAAAATTGTGATCTGGCCCCTTCACAGTAGAGTGATTTTAAAGGTCAGAAAATGTAAGGTTCACTAAAATAAACTCTAAGACTGATGATCTACATGTTTTCCATAATCTAACAGCCTTTTCCCCCTCCCCATCCCCTGTGGCCAAATCTGTAAAAATGGACACGAAATAAATCTGCTGGGCTGAAGACAGTATATCTCTTCCTCCATTAGTTTTCTGTTTTTGGTTCTCAGCACAAAAGTGGAGTGACTATATATTAAAAACTGTAAAAACATGACACTTTTTATACCTTTTGGACACCATGTTTGGATGCAGAGTGGTACAAA